>NC_088683.1:304848525-305151555 GCF_028017835.1 Emys orbicularis
TTCTCCCCTCCCTCCCTGCACTGTAGATGATTACTATATTAAGCAAGACTCTACAACACTCTACTCTGTGAGGTAGGTATTATACTATAGTGAACAGTAAATGACACTGAAAAGTATCCCCTATGTACAATATTACAAATAGTTTCATTCCTCTAGTGTGTCAGATTTTCAATTTAGAAGAAATTCAACTTTATTTTTAAGTGAGTTTTGTTTTTAATTGAAAAATTAAAATACAGAGTTGAAGGCTACTGTTCTCATTCAGACAAGATTCCAACTGAAATCAAAATTAATTGTGTTCAAATAGGAACTACAGGACTAGGAACAGACTTAACACCATTTCGAAGTGTGTGTGAGTGTGTGAACGCGGGCAGTCGTGAGTTACACTTATTTTAGTAGCAAGTGTATTTTTCCCCACTGAACATTTAAAAACAGCCTTTGAACACTGCATATTTCCTCACAACCTTTCTTGTACAAATGGCACTAACCCTAATCCCTTTTACACTATGCCTTTCTCATTATCAAATACAAAATCCTAAGCTCTGAGGACCAGAAGTATGGAGAAGGATAACTATATATCCATTTTTTATTCTATGAAAGAAATTAAACTCTTGTTCCATTTTAAATTATACAGCGTGACAGTGGGTTTTTATAGGATATTTCAGTAGAAACAGACTCTCAGGCCATCAATTACAAATCCACCATGTTTACAGCAGCTCAAAATCAAACCTTAGCAAGTATAACAAAGCAAATGCAACCAGAGTCTGTAGTGCAATGTAGTGCTGTAATACTTTGCCCAAATATCCTTCAGAAATTCTCTACTACACGACAAACAGATCAACAGAAACGTGTACCCAGCTTTAGAAAAGACTAATATATCCTACAATCAACTGAGCCGTGTTTAAAGCAGTCAAACCAGCAGCGCATCTAAAGTATTAAATATTAACACATTTTAAGAATAAGCATACATGAAATGAAATGCGATAACACTTAAAACATTGTCAATTTTTAAGGCTTATTTCAGGTGTATTGTTTTCAGGAACACAGAAACAATATAGTCCACTTAACATTTTGAAAAACACACAGCAAAAAACTAGTTTACACAGCACTTAAATACTAAATAATCATTATTTACGTAAAGTGCAACAGAACTGACGGTATTTACTAAACTATAACAGGAAGTTTTCTTTTTTTCAGTCTCACTCTCATGATACATCTGAGGAATTTCTGGTATACAAAAGATTTTTAGATTTTAAAAGATGCTCTGCCCTCAAGGCCAAAAACCTACAAGAACTGGCATTCTTTGTTTTCCCCTGGTAGTTAAGTGCAATCAAGCATGTGACTGAGTTCATACATTAACAGAGGTAAAGAACATACAGCCATGTTTTTTCAACAGGTACACCTACTCTGCTATTAGAATTATCACTCCTATTTAGATACTGTACCACAGCAAGACAGAAAAGTTACCTTAATTTGTTTTAAAGTGTTTGCATAGTCCCAAGAGCCAGAAAGTAAAAAGAAATCCAGCAGTTTTATGCAGTTAAAATGGCTACTGTAGATTGGGGAAGTGGTGTCTGTGCTTCAGCTTATGAGTCATACATGAAACTAAGTGTTTCTCAGGGAGGCACGCCCATGTTGCTGTGGGCCCAATTACTCTGCTAGGTCAAACATGCAAATCTGCAGGTAAGAAGGGAAAAGAGAACAACCTGAATCACCCAGCCCCACCTTAGCTAGCAAGAGCAAAGGCCAAATAATCTTTGTAACAAACTGAAATGCAGAGTTAGTGCAACATGCACTACTGGCTATTTAAAACCACATTTTAGAAAGTGACTGAAAGGCATTCACTTTGTAAGAAAGCACTTAATTTGTCAAAAGCTAAGGAAATAAACATATAATGTTTCATGCTTTTTACCTAGCAGCAGAGAACAGAAAAGTCACTGGTGCTGTTGATTGAAGTTGTAAAAAAATAAAAATAAAAAAAAATCAAACAGGTTTAATGCACCTGCTTGTTATGTTTGCAAAACAATGAACAAAGAAGGGTTGGAACAATTTAGATAGTGATATTAGATATGTCTTTCTGTGCTACTTGTTGACTGAATGAAACCTAATCTTTGCATGTGCAAAGAGACAATAAATTAATTAGCCTTTATAAATGTAAAACATTTTAATGTAACCTTATAAAAAATGTAAAAAATGTTTCTGTCTTCACATTAATTGCATAACCTGACATGCTGCTCTTTAGAAGACAATAGTTGGGGATACATAAAATATACAATTACATCTTACTACATTCTGGTGACAGCTATGGCAATTTCCTGCAATATCCTTGAAAAATCCTAATGAATTAAATGTAAGTAGCTTTGGAGTCCATTTTATTAAAAATGTAAAGTTTATGTATTATTGTGGAATGGCATGTAGCCCTAGGAAGTGTTATTGTGCCAGACAAGAATGAATTTATGGGACAAAGTGAGATGGGTTTCCCAGGGAGACGTGTATGCAACTATACCTCCTTTGGTTATGCAAGAACTCAGCCTTTTGAAGTTTCAAGCTGTGGAGGGGACCTTTAAACCTAAACTGTATAAAAGAATGACTCATAGATTAATGGGTATTCTTGTTCTGAACTAAGAGCTGTTAAGAACTTGTGAAGACAGAAAAACACCTTGATGGAGTTTGAAGGACTGAATCCTACCAGAGTCCTTGTTGGAATTGAGGTTGATCTCTGATAAGTTTATAAGCAGGCATGTATATTCTTTTATTGTTTTTAATATGTTTTCTCTGTAATGCTTTCACCTTAAGAATAAATATGCTTGCTTATAAAGGGTAACTTCTAACAGAGGGCGATTACACTGTTTATATTCTCTAAGGGGAGCTCCAAGCAGGCCTGTTTAGGTAGTCTGACTTGCTGGGGAACTCAGTGTAGGCAGGGAACTGTGCAACCTGGAAATATCCCAGTCAGGAGGGAGCCGTGTCTCTCTGCCCAAGAAAAGTGATGCCTGAGGAGCCAGAAGCCTAAGACTGGGTGCCCATGGTGGACCGTGGAGGGGGGGAATTCAGGTGCAGTTGCTTGAACCGTGATAGTTCTATCCTATTTTTCTAATTGAAATAACATCTGAGGGACAAATGATGTTTTATTTTCAAAGTTGTATCACCTGCCCTAAACAATGGGAGAAATATTTAAATTCTTAGGACCAAAATCTGCCCTATCATATATATGTGTAATTCCTACTGAAGTCAACTGGAACATATATGTATATCAAAGGAAATTCGGCCTTTGAAATTCTCAATTTTCAATGTGCTATCTAGGTGATTAAACTATTGTAATAAATGAAGGGGGGCGGGAGCTCCATTTTATGGACAGCCAGCCAGCCAGTTAGCTATAAAGTCCCTCTTGGTGGCTGCTTGCTTTACCTGTAAAGGGTTAAAAAGTCCCCCAGGTAAACACCTGACCAAAAGAGCCAATGGGAAGGTTAGAACTTTTTAAAATGGGAAAAAAACTTTCCCTTTGTCTCTCTGGGCTGAAGAGACCGGGGGGCGCGGGCAGCTGAAATGCTGTGTAAAGTTTGGACCAGGTATGAAAATTCATCGTCCATACCTAGAAGAATTCATTGGGACAGGGAATGTTTAGATAGACGCGATTAGGTATATTTCTTTTGTTTTCTGTAAGGCTTGTGGATTCCTCTGTGCAAACCCCAGATGCTTTTGTTTGCTTGTAACCTTTAAGCTGAGCCCCCAAGAAAGCTATTTTGGATGCTTAATTTTTTGGAATTTTTTTTTTTTTTTTTTTTTTAAGATTTAGCAAAAGCCTAAGTTCCAGGTGTATTTTCTTTTTTTGTTTTTAATAAAAAAAATTTAAGAACCTGATTGGTTTTTGTGTCTTAAAAGGTCAATTTGCTGGTGGCAACAGCAACAGCTGGGTTTCCCTTTTGTTTGTTTTCTTCTCAGCTTCCCTGAGGGAGGGGTGGAAAAGCTGAGGGGCCTCAGGGAAAACTTCCCAAGTGAATTTTTCCAGGATTTGCAAGAGACAGTTTTTCACTTGGGTGGTGGCAGCGTTTACCAAGCTAAGGTCAGAGAAAAGCTGTAACCTTGGGGGGGTTTAATACAAGCCTGGAGTGGCAAGTATTAATTTTTAAAATCCTTGCAGGCCTCCACCTTCTGCACTCGACGTGCCAGAGTGGGGAAATCAGCCTTGACAACTAAATATTACAATCTACTCTTTGTTGAACGGTATGAGTATTCTTAAAGCTGAACAAGACACAGGTAATGACATTGTAGAGCACTTTGTGACAGAGGCTATGATTATATAAACACACAGAGACACAAAGAACTAACAAAATTTCAGTCAGAACAAACAAAAATGGGGGATGGGTTGTTTTTTTTAATTGGGAAGATGTTCGTGTAGGCTTGATAGTGGACTAGGAAGTGAAAGTGGACTCGAATTTTTACCTTTGAGGATAAAGAATCAATTCAAGAGGGATGAGTCCAGTGCATTGGATATGGAGATCATTGCAGGCATAGAGAAAGGCACAAAGACCAGAGTGCTATTACTGGTGGAGCAATAGGGCCAAGGTAGAGCACAACAGAAGACAAGAGCAGAAAAGTAGACAGATGACTTTAATGCTCTGCACAATGCTAGATGAGAAGCTTAAACTTCATTCGGTAGCTGAATGGAAACAGTCCAAATACAATTATAGCTAGCAGTAATTAAACAACATCTACCAGCAATTAAACAATAGTTGAACAAATAGCCACTAAGCAAAATGGATTATTTTTATGGAAGTTACTATCTCCACTTGATTACTAGTTATAGTTATATTTAGTAATTAAGATTAAAGTTTTGTTTTTACGTGCATTCTCTATGATTTCAGTGGGATCACAGTGGATGCAAGACAGGGCAGAAGTTGGCTCTCAATTTCCAATGACTAGTGCAATTATACAGATGATTTTATCAGCTATATTTTATCAAGGTATTTTTCAGCCTACATTAGGAAAGGATGTGAAACAACAAGCTGATCAACAGTAGTTGGTTTACCACTCACCACGTAAAGGTTACTAATGTCATTTCCCTCTAGTTCCATACCAAACTATACATTCATTTTCATTTCTTGCCTGAAAAAGGCCTCAGTAGGGGTAACATTATGATGTTATTTTAGTCAGAACATATTATCCAGCTCCTGGGGGAGGCATATTGTATTCTCTCTCACTTCATCCACATAATTCTAATACTATCTTCCATGTGCCCAGATAACCAGAAAATGCATTTTGTTCCTGCATTGCCGATTCCTGTGAAGAGTATGAAAACCCTGATAAATTTGACTCCGATGCACCTGGGCGTGTTTCTTTTAGAAATATAGTCCTATAAATTAGATTTCAGTATTTTGGATATGTAGAGAACCAATATGGCATTTTAAGTCTTTTTTCTATGAGGTGGATAGTTAATGCTGCAACTGAAATTATAACTTTTCCCTTCCAAAGAGCACTTTTGCTCCAAGACCTCATGGAGGAGAATCAATTTTAAACCATATGCAATCCCAACAGGGAATTTAACATTTATTACAGTAACTGTAACATATATGTGTGTGTGTGTGTGTGTGTATGTGTGTGTGTGTATGTATTATCGGACAAACTCTCTCTCTTATGGTAATTCAGCTATGGTTAGAAATGACTGCAGTCAAGCATGATTATAAACTATGCAGAATTTTCTCAGTGCCTCTAATTTAGTTGTGGTGGCCATGTTTTTTAAAAAGCATATATAAAATGCATTCATATTTAATGTGAGGTTAAGCAGATGCATATTCACCATTACTGCTGCATCAGTTTTCTTCCAAATTACTAATGATAATTTTGGGCTCAATTAAATAATAATTAGCTTTTGCAGTTGTTCAAATGAGGATGTGACAGACTGGTATATTTCTGTATCATATTGTGAACTCCATTTTGTATTAGAAAGGCAGTGTACCCTATTGCTAGAGCACTGGACTGTCACTCAGCAGACCTGGGGTCCAGTTCCAGCTCTGCACTGGCCTGATGGGTGACCTTGAGTAAATAATTTCATTGCTCTGTGCCTCAGTTTTTCCATCTGTAAAATGGGGATAATGACCAGCATTGTAAAGGATGTTGAGATATACTGGTGAAAAGCTCTATATAAGAACAAGGTATAATTATTACTACGTGCTGAACATTTGTCTAAAATTGCACAAGGCAGCTTAGTGTATTGTATTGAATTGTAGACAGTACCCTGCCAAGGTCAGATACATGAGACTTCATTTAAGGACAATCTCTGAGAAACATGAATCTAGAGTAGGCAGACCGTGGGCCAATTATTATTATTTTATCTGGAGTCTGGACCTTGACCATACCTTGACCAAGAAATTTGGACCTTGACAAAAAATAATTGACTACCCCGATCTACAGCCATTGACTGATTGTCAAGAACTGATCCATCCCCCTGGAACGATGGACTTTCTACACAAGGTGGGGGAGAGAATGATTCAGTGGAGGAGCCTGAAGCATTGCAGGAGTCAGGGGACGCACAAGGCAAAGAGAGACAGAGTCAGAGAGGATGCTGCTCTAAGCAACCATTGCCAAGCCTGAAATGCTGACAAACCTTGGACTCACAGAAGGGGTGAGATCAGACTAGGGAAGGGTGTGTCTCAGGACTTTTTGTTATTTTACAAGGCTCTGTAACTCCCAAAGTTTTTAAGAGTGAAGTGGTTGTGTTTAGCTATCACTTGTTAAGCCAGTATTCCTTGCTTTCCAGCCACATTGTTGACGAAGGGTTAAACTAAACCCAGAGGGCCTACAGTCTAGGTGAGACTCTGAAGGAGCATCTTTAAGTGACGGGGGGAGACAGCTCAGGAGATTTGAGGCAATGGTTTTAGGATCTAGGGTGACTGGAATGCAGAGTTCCATGTCTTAAGGAAGGGTGTCGGACAAGAGGTCTGAGTCTGGGAGAGAAAGCCCTATACATCCAGAGCGAGACTAGTTGTGATGGAAGTAGGAACTGTCTCTCCTATTTTTATGAACTATCTTATGTTATTACAAGCAGAAGACATGAGTGGAAGACCCTACAAAGACAATGGAAATCCCAAGGACTGGGCAACTGAACACTTATCAAGGACAGGCTTCCAGCAAGCTAAATATGTGAACTCAATATAGCTTTACAGGACGAGAAAAAGGGCGGAGGTGATGATTACAATTGGGCTCACAGAGACACCAGTCTCCGACCTAAGACTTAGGCTATATGCATCCGAAGAAGTGGGTTGTAGCCCACGAAAGCTTATGCTCTAATAAATTTGTTAGTCTCTAAGGTGCCACAAGTACTCCTGTTATTTTTGCGGATACAGACTAACACGGCTGCTACTTTGAAACTACCACTTATGTTGGCAAAACTTATATCACTCAGGGGTGTGGGGAAAAAACCCTGAGTGACGTAAGTTTTGCCAGCATATGTGATAGTGTGAACAGTGCTATGCTGGCAGGAGAGCTTCTCCTGCCGACATAGCTACTGCTGCTCCTGGAGGTGGTTTTATTATGTTGACAGGAGAGCTCTCTCCCATTGGCCTAGAACAGTTACATGAGCGATCTTACAGCAGTACAGCTACATTAGTACAACTGTGCCACTATAAGCTCACTAATGTAGACATGGCCTAAGACAAAAAGGAACAGGGGTGTCAGGGCCAGGCTGTGGGTGCTCTATGTGCACCAAGTTGACATCAGGAGACAAGTAGCGGAGTGGAATTCAAGCCGGGTCAGGATGCCAGGGAGTCAGAGTCAGGCACCAGGTTACAGACACAAGGCAAGTAGAAAAGTCAGGGATGAACTGGGGTCAAAAGCCAGAGTCTAGGGTCCACAGCAAAGCAAGGTCTGGAGCCGAAGCAAGCAGACACTGCATCATTGCTCAGACAGCTCCCTATGAAGACTTCCTGGTTTATATACCAGCATGAGCCAATCAGTGGGCTGTGGGGAACGGGGGGCACTAGTCAGGTGCTGCTGGGCAGTACTTCCTGCATTGTCTAGATTCACAGGGTCCTCCAGCAGAAACCCAACCTATGCCTCCACTGGCGATACAGAAGTAGCAGCAACCCAGAACCCCCCTGCAGCCCAGGTTCTAGTCCCACAGGCTCTTACAATAGGGCTCGTCTACACGGCCCCACATTTCAACTATGGGGGGTACGAGCTGCAGCATGCACTCTTCTCTGTGGATGCTGCTGGCGCAAACTAAATGGTAGTGAGTTTGTGTTAAAGTAGTCTTTCAAACAGCTCTATGCTGATGCGAACAAAGTACCTTTCAGTTTGCGCCAGCAGTGTTCACATGAGGGAGTTAAAGCATGCTAGTGTGCACTGCAGTTCATACACCGATTATCTGAACAGCGGAACCATGTAGACATAGCTTGAGACAGTGAAAGAAAATGAAGATGGTTTCTACAGCACCATGGCTCATGACTAAGGCTACATTTTAGTCACGGGTATTTTTAGTAAAAGTTACGGATAGGTCACAGGCAATAAACAAAAATAGATGGCTTGTGACCTGTCCATGACTTTTACTATATACCACTGACTAAAACTTGGAAGGGAGGGGACAGGACGGGGGGTGCTGTGGGGGGGCGCTGTGGATGCTCGGGGGGGACATGTCGGGGGAGGTGCCACGGGTAGTCAGGGGGTGTGGCCGGGGAGGGGATGCACCACGAGTGCTGGGGGGAGGGTTGGCAGGGCTGGGGCAGGGGCAGGCTCCCTACCCAGCTCTTGAGCTCCACGTGATGTCTCCGCTCTGCCCCAAGCCCCAGTTCCACACCTCCCATTGGCTGGGAAGCATGACCAATGAGAGTGGTAGGGGCGGTGCCTGCCAGCAGAGGCAGCACATGGAGCTATGAGCTGAGGGAGGGCCCCCTCCCCCCTTGCAGGTAAGCACCAGGGAGGACAGGGGGGAGGGGAGCTGGCCACTTCCTGCGGGAAGTGGAGTGACCCGGCCCCAGCCTGCTCTGCTCCCCTGGCTCCCAGGCTTGGGGGGAGGGGGAAACCACCCCCAGCACTCGCCGGTGGCGTGGCTGGGAGCCAGGGGAGCGGAGCAGGCTGGGGCCGGGTCGCTCTACTTACCGGTGAGTGCAGGCCCGACCGCTTCTGGAGTCTCAGGGGAGTGGGGGTGGGGCGGGGGCCCTGGGGAAGAGCCGGAGCAGGGGCTAGAGCAGCATGCAGCTGTGCAGGGCACCAGGAAATGTGGTGCCCCAAATTTCCTGGTGCCCTACGCAGCTGTTTACTTTGCGTATGGGTAAGGACGGCCTCAATCTTAGAAGCACGTGGAACCTAGTTCCCTCTAAGCTGATCCTGAACATTCATATCAGGTAAGTAATTATCCCGTTTTTTACAGATGAGGAAATGGAGTCACAAGTTGTAAGCCACAAAGTCCATGTCAGAGCCAAAATTAGAACTCAGGACATCCTATGTATCTAGATTCTTCTATAGATCCCATCATCATAGGATCCTAGCACCCCTCCCTTATTTTTAAGGTACTTTCAAGTATTTATAGAGCCTCTTCTTCCCCTCACTTCCCAAGATTTTAGTACAACAGAATCTAATAGATAGATCATGGAATTGGGGGTTAGGAGTCTTGGATTATAAACAAAACTCTGCTACCAATTTAATGAATGACCTTTGGTGAATATTATTTAACATTTCTGTGTCCGTTCTAATGTGCACACCAGATATAGGACTTTGGAAACAAAACATGTAAAAGCACACATTTTCATTGTATTTTTCTAGACTTTAATTAGGCATTTAGGGAATAGAATATGGGAGTAGAAACAAATATATGTAGAAGCCAATCTCCCTTTTAAAGCTTGGGCTGGAGAGGAGAAAGACAACTGGGTGATGTTTAATTGGTACCCTTTAGAAGATGAGTAAGAGTGTTTCCTTTTAGAAAATGATGCAAAAAAGTTATTTCACAAGTCTACAGTTAAGCAACTCCTAGCCCTTACAAATTAATTGTATGTCTCTGAGTAGTGGTGGTGGGGGTGAGGCAGATGTTTAAACTAACATGAATTGACAACTGAGGACTAAACTAGAGAGAAAAGTTCATCCTGTCTATACATTCAAGTTGGTTTTGTGCATTTCCTAGTGCAGAAGAAATTTTAGATTTGCTTTGCAGATGGCTTTCATAGATCAGCCTCCGATACAGCCCCAATCATGACTTTGTACAGCCTTGCACAGTACAGCACATTTTGGGAAAATCTCTCTTGATTGGAGCTAAAGGATTTACACTTCATTTTTCAAAGTCATATTACAGCTGATTTGCTCTCATGTACACATATGCACAACAAGGCCAAAAATTTTGAATATGCAATCCTAAAGTTACATACCTAAATAAGTGTCCTAATTTTCAAAAGAGTGCCAAGTACTGAAATTCCCATTGTCTTGTCAACACTGAGTAGCTTTACTAAAATATTCCCACTGAACTATGTTAAAATTGAGGGAAGCCATAGTGTAGACAAGGCTACAGAGGCTAGAACGGTTTTCATTGCCATTTTAGTAAAACCTTCTAAAAAAAGTTTAAATCAAAACTGTGACAAAAATGTTTCTAAGTGTTCTCCATGCTTCCCATCAGTTTTAACAGC
This sequence comes from Emys orbicularis, assembly GCF_028017835.1. Taxonomy (NCBI): domain Eukaryota; kingdom Metazoa; phylum Chordata; order Testudines; family Emydidae; genus Emys; species Emys orbicularis. The sequence continues at coordinate 304,859,130 of NC_088683.1, forward strand.
AGTTCAGCTGAAGCAGTGTGAATTGTTTCGGTAAAGTTTCACCAGTGCAGACAAATCCATTTACTTTAATGGGTGATGTGGCTCCTCAGCATTTCTGAAAATAAGGCTGCTTAATTTTAGGAACTCACACATGAAAATCTCAAACCAAATTCCTGAACTAAAATATAGCAGTATTTGTACAATTCAGTTTTCAAGTAAGTCAATGCCACTTTATGTCAGGGAATATTTTAAGACAACATACACTATATTCCTATGGGGGGAGGAGGAAGAAGGGAAGACACATTAAAGCATCAGGGGGTAGCCGTGTTAGTCTGTATCTACAAAAACAACAAGGAGTCTGGTGGCACCTTAAAGACTAATAATAAATAAATAAATCTGTTAGTCTTTAAGGTGCCACCAGACATTAAAGCAGTGGTTTTCAATCTTTTTGGCCTCAGGAGCCATTTGTATATGTTTATGGCCTGTCACTACCCAGTAAATAGTCTAGGGTTGGAGGCCCTGAGATGGTTTTGGTCAGGTTCTGCCCCGCTGGGGGCAGGGCCGGCTTTAGGGCGATTCACCCGATTCCCCCGAATTGGGCCCCGCGCCCCTAAGAGGGCCCCGCAACGTCCCTAAGGACCCTCCGCCGCCGTAAGCACCGGCAGCCAATAGAGCTGCCGCTGAAGTCCCGCTGCTCTCTTCAGCGGCAGCTCTTTCGAATCAGGCCCTGCAGTGCCTAAAGCTGGCCCTGCCTGGGGAGTTGGGTCCTGCCTGGCACTCATCCCACAGTGGCAGCTCCTGCAGCTTCTGTGCTGTGGGGCTGAATGGGCTTGGCTCTGTGCTCCATGTGTTGCAACCTCCAGGGTTGCAGCGCCGCTCAGGTTTGGCCCCGCTCTCCTGACTGGACCAAATTTGTGTGAATGGACTTGGGACCTGTCTCATGGGGTTGCAGTGTCACTCACTCAAATTGGCCTATCCGAACTCCCGTGATCATGACGTCTGGGCCAAACCTGAGTGGCGCTGGGACCCCAGAGGTTGCAGTGCTGGGAACAGGGATGCATGCCCAGCCAGCCCTGTGGGACAGGAACCACAGGAGATGCCATGCAACCCTTTGAAATGTTCTGGCGACCCAATTCTGGATCCCAACCCGTAGGGAGAAATGCTGCATTAAAGGATATTTTTCCTGAAGTTGTGGATGTGGTTTTAGTTGTACAACTCCCCATTCTCTGAAAAATAACCCTTAGCATTCATATCCCATGAAGTTGCTTTAAACAAACAAATGGGATTTTCAAAGTGCTCAGTGTGGTGGAAGTGGGGCTACTCTGCAATAATTTATGAATAATGTATTGTGACCTGGTAGTTGGGGGATTTACTGTAGGACTATGTTGGTTTAGTTCCATAGCAGACTGTGGAAAAACATGCAGGAAATAGGACAATGACACCAGATAGTTACCCATCCATCAGCACTTCGGGGACAATGCAAGGGCCTTTTGCTTTGATGACCTAACTCCAATCCCCTACAGAGCTCACCAAACTTCTTTTGTTTGTAGTGTTGTTGTACCAGTGTTGGTCCCAGGATATATGAGAGAGACAAGGTGGGTGAGGTAGTATCTTTTACTAGATCAACTTCTGTTGGTGAAACAGACAAGCTTTCAAGCTGCACAGAGCTCTTTGTCAGGTCTGGGAAAGTGGCACCAGATCCCACCGTAACAACAGATGCAAAACTTGCAGATATATTGCTACTGCTATGATGATCAATTACCCCCCTCCGCCGCCCCAAGACACCTTTCAAGATCCATGGGTCCTATACATTGTCTATCACAACATGTGTTATATCTCATCCAGTACATCAAATGCCCCAAGAACAACTGTAGGGGTTAAACCAAACAATCACTAAGTTCTTGAATAAACTCATATAGAAAAATGATAAAAGACAAAACTATATCATCTGTGGGTGAACACTTCTCACAACGCTATCATTCTACACCTGACCTCTCAGTTCTTGTTCTCAAAGAAAACCGGCACAAGGCTTTTGAAAGATGAGTCTGGGAGTTTAAATTCCTAACTTTGCTAGATGCTAAAAACCATGGACTGGTTTTATGTCTCATTACAACAATCTGTAACCCACTAGCTCTCCTTTGTCCTATGATTGCAGAGGTGTTAACTGCCCACTTCACCTTGAATGGTCTCTTCCAACATGTGTTAACTCCTTCTGCTTAATCTGTTCCACCTTGTATTTAGCTATGACACACTGATTTCCCAAGATTATCCCTTTCACCAACAGAAGTTGGTCCAATACAAGATTTTACCTCATTCACCCTGTCTCTCTTGAACAGGGGTGAAAGTGGGCCGGTACAGGCTGGTACAGCGTACCGGTAAGAAGCCGGTACCGGCCCGTACACAGCTGACGTCAAAGCGCTGCCACAGCAAAGGACGGTATGATGGGATAGCCTAATTTTGGCAATTAATTGATCTTTGATTATTAGCAGGTAAATATGCCCAGTGGTCTGTGATGGGATGTTAGATGGGGTGGGATCTGAGTTACTATAGAGAATTCTTTCCTGGGTGCTGGCTGGTGAGTCTTGCCCACGTGCTCAGGGTTTAACTGATCGCCATATTTGGGGTCAGGAAGGAATTTTCCTCCAGGGCAGATTGGCAGAGGCCCTGGAGGTTTTTCGCCTTCCTCTGCAGCGTGGGGCACGGGTCACTTGCTGGAGGATTCTCTGCACCTTGAGGTCTTTAAACCACAATTTGAGGACTTCAATAACTCAGGCATAGGTTAGGGGTTTGTTACAGGAGTGGGTGGGTGAGATTCTGTGGCCTGCGTTGTGCAGGAGGTCAGACTAGATTATCATAATGGTCCCTTCTGACCTTAAAGTCTATGAGACCCTCCTTAAAGCCTCCTTTAACGTTGCTGCCCCTTCCCCCCCCCCCCCAGTCGGTGGCCCTGCCGGCAGCACTTTAACATCATTGCTCCGTTCCCCCTCTACCCTCCCAGGGCCGCCGACAGCGGGGGGGGGGGGGGGGCAAAAGGGGCAGCTGCCCCAGAGCTGGCGATTTAAAAGGGCCCAGGGCTTGCAGCAGCGGCCGGAGCCCCAGGCCCTTTTACATTGCCGCCGGAGCCCCGGGTGGCACAGGCCAGGCAGCGCGGATGGGCTGGCTGGGGGAGGCTGACCCCCAGCCCCATACTGGTAAAAATTTAATATTACTTTCACCCCTGTTCTCAAACTTATTTTGGGCAGCAAGGTCCAAGTTTGAGAAGCTGAGAGCAAAGACCCTGACTAGTTCAGAAAGGACACTCCCTCAAGGAGGGGGAAGACATAAATAAACAGACTGACATACCTGATCCCTGCTGGGGTTTCTGAAGAGGTTATACCTCCCTGGGTTCCATCAAGGGGATGCTAAGACTTAAGGTACAACAGACATGCATGTACTGAATTTATTACCTTTCCTGGGCTGGTCACTGTATTCAGCACTAGTGTCAGACTCCCAAAGGAAAGGAATCTCATCAACCTACTGAGTAAGCACAGTCACTACACAGGGTCCTGAAGCCCGAGGGCTCAGTCTAAGGCCCGGTCTACACTACGACTTTAATTCGGATTTAGCTGCTTTAAATCGAATTAACGCTGGACCCGTCCACACAACGAAGCCATTTAATTCTAATTAAAGAGCCCTTTAATTCGATTTCTGTACTCCTCCTCGACGAGCGGAGTAGCGTCAAAATCGGTATTGTCAATCCAAATTAAGGTTAGTGTGGCCGCAATTCGATGTTATTGGCCTCCAGGAGCTATCCCACAGTGCACCATTGTGACCGCTCTGGACAGCAATCTGAACTCGGATGCGCTGGCCAGGTGGACAGGAAAAGCCCCGGGAACATTTGCATTTCATTTCCTGTTTGCACAGCGTGGAGAGCACAGGTGACCACAGAGAGCTTAGGGTTAGGGTTAGAGTGGGAGAATCTCAGGATTCCATTGCAGGAAAGGTAAAGGCCTGTCACTCAGAGACCAGAGAGGGAGCAGAGTGCAGCTCAGCAAGGTTAACTGACACTCAGCATTGGCCTAACTTTGCTCCAACATCCCTCCCTATACACACAAATACACCCTCACTGTTTTATTTGTGCATTTGTTTTTACAAGTACATTGCAAGTGACTTTATATGATCCAATTACACCTATCAGTAACTTTAATGGGAGTGTCACTGTTAAACCCCACAAAACAAGTAGAAAAGAGATAAATTTACAGCTGTTTCTCTCAGTGTGCAAGATTTAGACTCACAAAAGAAAATGAAGAGGAGAGTTAAAATGTGACCTGTAAGTGTTTTTAATGAAATAGAGCACAACCCTGCTTTTTTCAGATTTAGGAGGAGGAGGAAACCCATTGTGGTATACCCAATATTGTGATTAACAATATTCAGACAAATATGAAACATAAATAAGGCTATTGCACCTCAAAACACACTTCTACTTATTTGGGTATATTTTAGTTTTAATGTAATACTTCCTGGTGCTCCTCACACATGGAACACTAACCTGATCCACAAGACCACACCCCCTTGCGCACTCAAATCTTTCCTCTAGGCCAACTTCAACCATCACCCCCTGCAAGAGGTTAGTCAACTAATGGCAAGGTTGAGGAAGAAATGAAGATAGACAGATATCTAAAAAGTAAAGCAATAAGAATTCAATATCAAGAGATAGGGAATCACCACCTTGACCATTTTACTTGTATTTTATGTCTTTCCCTTACTTCTCGTCTGAAGAAGCTTACAATGTAAGAAGACAAACAGGTACTTTGCTTTCCTTCTAATTTTAGGTACTACTGTAATTGAATTAATAAATGCATTATTCTAGTTAATACTATACTACCGTTACATGGTATAACAATACTGATGCTTTATTAACAGGAGATCTCACTATTACATATTTGCTGATAAATGGTACAAAGTGACCTGATATTTTTGTTAGAATTATTAGGCATTCTGGGAAATTAATGTACAGTAATGGTACATTTTTGTGCTGAATTCTTAGGTGGCAAGGATAAGAAGAGCAGCCTGCACTGAAAACTATTCAAAATGCGCCTCACTTGTATGTTCAGTGTCCTACTTCATTATCTTTGCAACTGCGATCCAATACACAGTAAGTGGATTTTGTTATTTTTGTTGCCTCTTAAAGGGATCCAATAAACTTGAAATAGTCAGTTTAAAAGACTAGTTAAAAGTACTAGATGCCCTGCCCATATTTTTAAGTGTTCTTTTCCCTGTTGTGCAAAAGGCCCATACAAATGATAGGAGAAATAAGTGTGGAAGTGAACCTGACTATACACAGAGTACTGTCAAGTGTACCACATAAACAAAATGAAAGAGAAAAATCCTACATTGTGACAATAGTAGTAAAATTTTCTAGAAAGAAGTGAGTTTGATGGTGACCCTTTAAACAGAACACCGATATCAGGATAGTCTCTAGCAGAACAAGTTTCAGAGAGCTAATTTTCTGTGAGATCAAACAAATGTTCTGTTGCTTTAATAGGATGTTCATATTTGCTCAAGATGCTTTGTTGGAACAATTTTCAGAATCCACGCCTTGTCAATTATAGTTAGAGGTATTAACATGGTAGTTAAAGGCCACGCATGGCTCTCAGCATTCACACTCTGCCTGTCTCACACAATGGCAACCTGGAAATATTTAGAAATGTCTCATTAATTTTTAAAATATTGGTATTTTATAATCCACTAGAAAAATGAAGGAAAACAAGTCAAGCAAAAGCATTACTAAAGAAGTGTACAAAATGAAACCATGTTACATACACAGGTGATTACATTAAGTAACATTTGGATACATTATGTTTAAAACAGAATGGTTGCTTAACCAGAGCGTACTGTAGTCCATCAATCCATCCCAATTAAGTTGCTTCAATTTTATGTTTCATACATTGGTACCACGAGGTATCCAGTACATTTTTGGATGTTGAAAGACATTAACAAATAATAAACACTTCCTGCAATCAAAATCAACTGTCCACAAAAGAATTCTTCAGAACTAGATTTGTCAGTATAAAAATCAAATCAAGAACGAAGCTTATGTTTGTCAAAGTTCATTTGCAAGGAATGCTATTATTCATGGGAGAAATATTTGGTACAGTCTGAGACAAACATACAGATATGCACTGAAGTTACTGCATGGCAATGTTAGTATTACTATTAGGCCTTTTAAAAGGGAGCGGGAAGAAAAGATCAGAATGTTCCCTGTCAAACTCTCTCCTAAGGGAGAACAGTTAAGACTCACCCTCAACTAAGAAAGTCTGGATCCAAAGCTGCAAAAAAAGGCCTTTTGCAGCGCAGTCCTTTTTTATTTAGACAAACAGGCCAGGGTGTGGAAGATCCAACATCCGAGAAAGTAGGCCATATTGCAGGAGATAGGTACTTATACACAATAAAAGCAGTGATTTAAATTGACACTTGTTTTAGAGGGCTTGTCTACACTACAAAATTAGGTCGACTGAAGTTAGGTCAACCTACAGCCACTGTAGTAATTAAATCAGCTGTTGGTGTTCACACTACCCTCCTTCTGTTGGCGGTGTGAGTCCTCATCATGAGCACTTAAACCGACTGAAGTGGGGCACTGTGGGGTACTGACAGCTGTGCAGGGCTCACAGCTGGACACCTCCCCCCAGGGCTGATAGCACCAGCTGTGAGTCAGGCTTGGGGCTCAATTTCATAGCAGGGAGCCTACCAGCAGTGAACTTGACATTCTTGTCAATATAACGGCTGCTATTATTTTACATTTCTCTGTAGTGTAGACCAGACCAGAGAATGATGATTAGCATCTATTGTATATATGCATAAGTAAGTATAATGCATAGAATGAAAGGAAATCTAGTTAAAAACAATTTTTTACAATGCTGCAGGCAGTTTTAATAAATATGTTTAGATGCTTCTGAGAGAACAATGAATTGACACAAAAATCTTCCTGTACTATTCACGATGTAAACACAGAGGGAGAGAGAGAGGTGTACGTATCATTGATCTTACAACTTCTTTGATTACTGACAATTGATATAAGGACAATATAAAGAGAGGAACAAGAAAGAAAAATTGTGTGGAAAAGTAAACTGGTTTACAACAGAGATAAAAACATTCATAATGCACATATTGCCATTCTGTTTGAGAACAGACCATGAACAAACCGCATCTATAGAAAGATAGCTAGTCGCATGTAATGCTTGCTTAAACAGCATAGGAAATGTTTAGAATGTTTTCAGTATAAGGATCACCTGTACAGGTATAAGCTAAATTAACTAATCCATTTGGGGGCACTAATTCAGGCTATTTTCATTTGTTTTCTTTCTGTATTAGTATCCTTATACTAGAAATGGTGGAGAAGAGGTCAGAGATGGGAGGGGGGAATAAAATAAAGATTGGGGGAATATAAAAGAGAGAAAGTAGGGAGTTTGGGGGTTGACGTTAAGGGTACTGTAGGCTGGAATGACAAAATTTTGACCTATCAGCTGTAGTTCAAGTTAGACATTTGCAAATGCATCTCTTCTGTCATGGAAAACAGGAAGCTTAGTAGTACATCTAAGATTCCAGTTCTGTGATACAGTCTATGAAATAGATTCTTCACCTCTACTATGTTATCTGCCCACAAGAATGAAGCAAAATAGACATACCCTAAAAGAAATCTGGGCTCATGAAAGCCCAAGATAGTGGAGGTAGCAACCACCCTCGATTTGTTTGCCTAAAGCTGCCCAAGAGTATAATTTGTATTGCGATGGAAGACTTCTCTGGGAGCAGGGTGAACGATATCATGAAGCAGATGTTAAGAGTGAGAAAGAATATTAAGGTAGGCATAATTTCGCACGTGTGATTTTCTCCCACTTTCCAATGACTGAATTCACTCATTTTATAGAGGCATCCAATTCCTTCCCTTTTCAAGATGTTATAACAGTACTAAGCACTGCTAGTGCTTTATTCCAGACACTCTATATACATTCATTAATAGATAATATTAGTATGTACTACACGTTTGAATATTACAGAATAAACATTTAGTCCTGTTCCCTTTCTCCTCCAAGTTTATCCATCCTTGAGGAGTCCCTCAGCTTCAGAAGCCTCTGTGCTGTGGCAACTGTCCCTCTGGCTAAGTGAGAAATAACTCTCCAGATCATAGATGTCACCCCCGCAAGTTATCCTGGGTGGATGAGGGTGCTCTCACCCCAAGGTGGCACCACTTCCTCCAGAGAATTTTTACTCTGCTGCTGACCAAAGGGTCTTATTTCCTGAAGTTTTATTTTTAACTTTCCCTTTTGGTGTTGAGCACATCAGATATGTAGCCAGTTTCATATGCCCACCACAGTTACACCATCATCATCTATGGTCAAAGAAATCTTCTACTGACAAGCCTCTTTAGGCAAGAGTAACACTGGGCCAATTCCTTTTCTTGATACAGTAGCCAGTAAACACTCTCCCTTTCTGGAGAAGGGGAAAATGAGAATTTTAAATAAATAATTCCCCCCTTTCTCAGGACAGTTAGCAAAACAAACATAGCTTCTTGTTTTCAGTCATCTGTCCTATCTCACCAGCTAGATGTCTGCTCTTTTCCAGGCTACAACCAAAAACCTCCAGCAACCATTCTCTAGATACGTCTATACTTACCTCCAGGTCAGGCGGTAAGCAATCGATCTTCTGGGATCAATTTATTGCGTCTTGTCTAGACGCGATAAATCGATCCCGGAAGTGCTCACCGTCGACGCCGGTACTCCTGCTCTGCGAGAGGAGTACGCGGAGTCGACGGGGGAGCCTGCCTGCCACGTCTGGACCCGCGGTAAGTTCGAACTAAGGTACTTCGACTTCAGCTACGTTATTCACGTAGCTGAAGTTGCGTATCTTAGTTCGAAGTGGGGGGTTAGTGTGGACCAGGCCTCTATTTCCTTTTATCTCTGATCCTTAATTGTTCTCTGCAGACTGCTTTCTTTCCTAAGAGATCCCTGTTCGTTTCAGCTATTAGACCCTGCCTCCTGGCAATGCCCACAGGGTAGGGCAAATACTCTTCTCTCAACCTCCTTGAAAACTAATTTTAGCCCCTCTACCCCATCGATGGACATGTCCTTCTAAGTGCTTTTTCAAAGTTGTGTGAGTGTACAGTATCGCACATCCTCACAGCATGAAGTGAATAGCAGGAGTCATGCCCACAGATGTGGAGATTGTGTACCAAAATGAAAGCAATGTGGCCACCATTCAACCTAGATTGCTTCACATGAACACATATTCTGAATAACAAAACAACAAAAAATCCACAGCCAGAGAATATACAAACTGAAAAAATATAAACCACTGCAGCCAATTTTGATACACACACACATAATCTAAAGGATAAGAATGCAACCCTTTTTGCAAGCAGTGTTTTTATTTACAGAAAGTACAAAGCACAAAGGGAGTTTTGCAGTCCTAAGAGTACACAGTTGAAGAGCTTGCAACCTAAACAGATAAACTAAAGGTTAAGGCTAAAGGAAACAACATGAAAGCAAAAGACTGAGCAGCTACTTTTACTATATTCTTTGAAATTTGTACTGATACTAGAGAATGTAAGATGGCCACCTCCTTCCTGGCCCCATATCTTTTTCTTTTTAATTTTAGCCAGTCTTCCTCCTTCTCTACCTCTTCACTCCTACTATGAAGCCCACTTCAACAAGAGTGCCTTTCTCCCAGAGCAATACTGCCACACTTAGAATCAGTGAAGGCATTTGTGCTGAAACCTTTCATTTAACAGAGGAGGTTGACAGTAGAGCAGCAGTTCTCAAACTGTAGGTCAGGACCCCAAAGTGGGTTGCAACCCCATTTTAATGGGGTCACCAGGGCTGGCATTAAACTGGCTGGGGTGTGGGGCCGAAGCCAAAGCCTCACCACCCAAGGCTCAGGCTTTGGCTTCAGCCCTGGGTGGTGGGACTCAGGTTACAGGCCCCCCATCTGGAGATGAAATGCTTTGGCTCTCCCACACACCCTGGGGCAGGGCTTGGGCGGACTCAGGCTTTGGTCCCCCCCTCCTGGGGCCGTGTAATTATGTTAACACAGTACAGTACTATATTTGCCTTTTTTTTTTTTGGTCTCTGCTGCTGCCTTATTGTGTACACCTCTACCCCGATATAACACAACCTGATATAACACGAATTCAGATATAACTCGGTAAAGCAGTGCTCCGGTGGAGCAGGCTGCGCACTCCGGTGGATCAAAGCAAGTTCGATATAACATGGTTTCACCTATAATGCAGTAAGATCTTTTGGCTCCCGAAGACAGTGTTATATCGAGGTAGAGGTGTACTTCTGGTTCCAAGTGGGGTGTTTGGTTGACTGGTCAGTTCGTATCTCTGGTATTTGTAATTCTGAGGTTCTACTTTACTTCGGCTTTACAGGAGCTGATATTTGTGGATGAGGGTCAATTCTGCTAGTGGATTTGCTCATGATTTAGGGCATGTCTTCACTAGCGCTTTAACGTGGCTGAGTAGTTGTGGCACCAGCGCTGGGAGAGAGCTCCCAGAGCTATAAAAAAAAAAAAAAAAAAAGCCACCTCCACGAGCGGAGTAGCTACCAGCGCTGGTACACTGTCTACACTGCCACTTTACAGCGCTGAAACTTGCAGCACTCAGGGGGGTATTTATCACACCCCTGAGCAAGAAAGTTGCAGCACTGTAAAGTGGCAGTGTAGACAAGGCCTTAGCCTGATAAAACATTTGACAGGTTCCTAGAGTAACTGATAGGTGCCTTTCTTGTATATTTTATTAGAAATGTATATAAATAAAAACTCCCTCCCTCTTTTTCCTGATGAAATAGGGTGAAAAACATAATTTTGTACAAATACAAGCAACTGTTACTAGAACAGGAGGCAAAGGAGAGTGAAACAAAAAACAATTTTGAATAAGAGCATAATCAGAATAATGTAAGTGTGGTAATTAGAAAGTAGATCTGTTTAAAGGCAGATAAGTAAGCACAGAATAGTCAATTGAGATGAAAACACAAATGGAAGTTAGTTAACCTTTTGACTCCAGAAATCAAGATTTTCCAACAATAAGGTTCACAGTATGCAGCCAGGTACAACATGGGACCACAGATGAATGAAGCCAACAGCATACTGATGGAGAAAGACACAAGTTATTATAGAAATAAAGAAATTAGACTGTTTTTAACTTAGAGTAAAAATACAAGCCAGATGCTTAATTACATCTCCAATAAATAAAATATGGAGCAAAGATGATGGAAATTAATTTCATAATAGTTAAATTTTAACCACAGCACTATTGGAACCAAACAGTCCCAACCAACAATGGGAACCTGGAGCTTCTCTTACTAAAGTACAGCCAAATTCTGTAATAGCAACCCACTACCGGCCCACAACGTTCATCCTACCTTATGCCAAGGTTCTGCTTGTCCTTTTCCCATATATGAATTAGCATCTCCAAAAATATCTCCACCAGAAAAGCCAGGTCCTATAACATTCAAAATGCAAACAACCTTGGTTCATAGAAGGCTTCTTCTTGTAGGCCAGCTGAAAGGGACTACTGGCCAAGACTGTTTTACAAACTTTTATTTAAAGAAAACAAGAGGGGTGAGGGACATTACTGGAGAGAGGACAAAGATTGTGAACTTGATTCTAAAATGTAGTATTCATGCAAAACTCCTCTTGAGATCAGTGGATATTACATAAGTAAGGAGTGCAGGATCAAGCTGTAAGGGTGAAATCCTGGCCTCCATGGAAGTCTAGGGCAAAATTCCCATTGACTTCAGTAGGGGCAGGATTTCACCTAAGAGGTAAGAAAAAGGAAAATGGCTGGAGAGAAGAACTGAAGGGGACAGAGATGGGCAGAAGGAATTTTTTTTTTTTAAATAAGTGTTAAATGCTAGAGAGAGGAGGAGGAAAATAGCAGAGAAGGAAGGCAAGTATAAGTCTTTAAAACACAGATGAGACAAAGATATGTCTGGGTGTTGTTGCCCTCCTACTCTGAGGCTGAGCATGCATGTCAAGATCTTGTCATACAATCAAATTCATGCAGGCGGACATGTGCCTGTGTGAAGCCCTACTGATTTTGTAGAGGAACAGCCTTACTTGATCAGATCAATGGTCTAGTATTCTGTTTCCAACTGTGGTCAGTAGCAGATGCTTCAAATAAAAGTACAAGAAACACCATAATAGGCAATTATGGAATAGCTTGTCCTTAAAGGATTTTTAGTACAGGCTAGAAAAAGGGTGTGGGGTTTTTTTGTTTTTGTTTTTTGGTTTTCTGTTTGTTTGGTTGGGGGTTTTATTGGGGGGGGGGGGGAAACGACACCTATCCAAAAATGTAAGTTTTCCAATAAAAATGCTCAGCAAATTTGTACTTTTATTAAAATAAATAGTAACTTCTACTTTATTAATCCATCCTCAAGATACAATTTTCTAGGCTACTTGAGAGAAAATTAATTTCAGCCTATTCCAATCCTGTCAATTTATTCATTTTTTAAAATTCAAAATAGCCACTACATTAGGGAAATTTTACAAAAAAATTACAGCTTGTGTTTGCACTTTCATGCTCTTGGAAACAGACCCAAGTCACAAATATACAAGCAGGTATTTTATGTATATTCAGCCTATTAAAGGCATACAGAACATGTGATGATACACACACACCAGTGTGCATGCTGGAGGGTGAAAATCTTAACAAGATACTTTTTGGAGTGTAGTCAGCATCTATAGTTTATCTTAGATACTGTTATTCCTGCAAATCAACTGCTTTTCAAAAGACACTAAAATGTCTTGATCCCATCAAAGAATATGGTAAATATACAAAGGGATGGTACAAGTCTGAAAGCCTAGAAAAATGGAAGCTAACATGTAGAAAAATAATCTGAAACACAGATATTTTGTTAAAGAGATACACCTCTAGAGCTCTGGGCTCCGGCTGCTACGGGGAGCCTGGGCCCTTTAAATCGCCAGCGGAGCCCCGCTGCCGCAGCCCCAGGGTAGGGGCGGCAGGGCTCCAGTGGTGATTTAAAGGGCCTGGGGCTCCCTGCAACAGCCGGAGCCCCAGGCCCTTTAAATCGCTGGCGAGCCCCGCTGCCGCAGCCCCGGGGTAGCAGCGGGGCTCTGGCGGTGATTTAAAGAGCTCCGGGCTCCGGACGCTGCGGGGAGCCCGGGCCCTTTAAATCGCTGGTGAGCCCCGCTGCCGCAGCCCCGGGGTTGCAGCAGCGGGGCTCCAGCGGTGATTTAGAGGGCCCGGAGCTCCCTGCAGCAGCCGGAGCCCCGGACCCTTTAAAGCGCCACCGGAGCCCTGCTTCTACCACGCTGTATGCGAACCCGTGTTATATCAGGTTGCGTTATAGCGGGGTAGAGGTGTATCTGGAATGCAGTCATGCCAAGAGAGATCTTGGAATGATACTAGACAGCAAATTAAATATGAGCCTGCAGTGGGACATAATGAGGCAGAAAATTTGGGGGGGTTAAATAAGCCTATGTATTTTACAGAGAATGAAACAATATTCACTTTCCCCAGTCACAGGGAGAAAACCACCCGAGCTGACTGCAGAACATGCAAATCTAGAATTTTGCTGCCTCTAGAGGAGAGGTATTTCTCCCCTCCCACTCTGTTCTCACTTTGTTTTAGATTTTGTGTCTGTTCTGGTATCTATTTTTAACTGCCAGTCTCTTTTTCATTTTAGCAGATATGTGAACTTGCAGAGCCCATTTTTCTTAGTCTGTGTTAACAATATTTATCTTTCTCAAACCTTCCTCCGTTTCTATCTCCTTCTTCCCTCTTCTAGTTTCCTTTCCCCATTTTTATTTCTCCTTTTTTTAGTACTTTACTAGCTCCATAAACTGTGCCACAATGAACACTTTTCATCCATCAGATGCACCAAACAAACAAGATACTGATCAGAATACTGAAGCTTAAGCAGTTCGATATTGCTAAGGCTCTACACCAGGGGTCGGCAACCTCTGGCACACGGCTCGCCAGGGTAAGCACCCTGGCGGGCCGGGCCAGTTTATCTGCCGCCTCTGCAGGTTCAGCCGATCGTGGCTCCCACTGGCCGCGGTTCGCCGTCCCAGGCCAATTGGGGTGGCGGGAAGCCGTGGCCAGCACATCCCTCGCCCGCGCTCCTTCCCACCGCCCCCATTGGCCCGAGACGGCAAACCGCGGCCAGTGGGAGCCGCGATCGGCCGAACCTGCCGACGCGGCAGGTAAACAAACTGGCCCGTCCCGTCAGGGTGCTTACCCTGGCGAGCCGCATGCCAGAGGTTGCCGACCCCTGCTCTACACGGAGCAAAAGCAAAGTGCTTCTTCAGTTTCAAGCTGCTTGAATCAGCATCTGCATGCTTGGTAATAATCCATGCATCTTCATTTTTGATGTTCCTCAAGCTAACAAGAAGTAAAGTAACATTTCCTGGCAGAAGCAACGGGTCATCCCCACTAATAAGATTTGTCCCAGAATGATGAAATAATTGCTTATGATTTCTGTCTGTACACATCTTTGGTGTAAACAAAACAAACAAAAAACCCTCTGAAAAAAATGTTTTAGAAAACAAAGGGCAAGTGAGAAAGAAGGGACAAAAGAAGGAAAGAGACAAGTAGAGTATCCATGGAAGCCTCCCTTTCACTTCACTCCTCCAATTTCTTTAATACAATAAGTAGCTGAATTCCGCCCCCCATGCTTCCCACTTGATCTTGAAATAGAGTTTCCTCTCCTACATATAGACATACTACAAGTACTAAAATAGTCTTCTAGAGAGAGATATTTTCTCTCTTTGAACCAGACATGCACATAATACATTACTGAATAATTGAGACAAAGGTGGGTGAGGTAATATCTTTATTGGACCAAATTCTGTTGGTGAAAGAGAGACGCTTTTGAGCTTACACAGACTGCTTCTTCGGGTCATTACTAAATAATTGTCCATCTTTAGCAATCTATAGTCAACAGACTACTGTATTGTTTGATAATTCAGTTTATGTGCCCCTTATTCAACACCCAAAGGAAAAAATATGCACAATGATTCAAATATATGTGAATGAAGATCAATTTTAGCAATACCAAATTACATTCAAAGCTTTCAGTGATATGCTCCTTTAACTTCCTGCAAATAGACATTTGTTCCAGTACCTATAATCACTCTTGAAATTACATATTTTCTTTTGCCTGAGCATTTATATGATGAAGAAAAGAAAACTGAAGTTTAAAGTGATTTGTGATAGTGTTTTGTTCTGCCAAACATTCTTTTCCTACAACTAGAACTTAAATGAACTTTATATTTTCAAATTAAAGTTTATTTTGCCAAGCATCAGGATACCATTCTGATACCCTAAGGGAGAATGTGTGAGCATTACCTTTAGAGGGTTAGAGAACTCAGAAAAATAGAATTAAGTACCACTCTAACCAAGCATGATTGATTCACCGACATAAAACCTAGAAAATACTTTTTGTACAGTCAGGTGTGTGAGAAAACAAACATTAATAATACAGTCTAATACCTGTGTAGCTGGCTTTTTTCCCAAAAAAACCAAGAAGCAACTTCCATTCTTGCACTAACCCTATGTGTACATTAACAACTAATATAGAAGAGGTTTGTACAGCACCTAGCACAACAGGGTTCTGGCCCACGACTACTGCTCTTAGGTGCTGCAGTAATTCAATTAATAAATAAGTGAATATATAAGAATGACAATAGAGAAACTCCAAATTATGGGTCTGGTCTTGCAGTGCTGATGGAAGAGAGAGATTTCCATTGATTTCAAAGGGATATAAGGACTGCAAGATGAAGCCCATAACTCAGATTACAGAGTGAACATTTATTCCAGAATAGGTTATTTTATGGGTTCTTTCACAGGAGTAATACACTGAGACCTCTTAAGCAGGCAACAGCCTATATAAACTTTGCTACTGTTTAGCGATCAGCCCTCATTTTCAGAATGCCAGAGAAACTACTCCCAGAGGTTAAATGAGAATGTGGGTCAGATTTGTCATATATTTTCAATAATTTACTGAACATGATGTATACCACAGAGGACATAAACAATCCCTGAAAAGAGTACTGTATATCAGTAGCAAAGAAAATCCAAAAGGTGAGGAAACTTAGTAATAAGAAAATAAAAATTGTTTATTTAGCATGCAGTGATATATCCTGGCAAGTCTAAAGAAATCCAAGCCCCTACCAAAGACAGAAGAATCCCATGTGAGATCTATTTATGGTCAGAAGCATTGAAAAGCCAATTCACTATTAGTGAAAATATACTAGTAATGTCAAAAAAAAAAGCTTTAATAATAGAAAGAAAGTCAAGAGGATCTGCAAGATGAGTAAATTGATGCTCTGAGACCTACACTGTGGTGTTACTGTGGCTTTAAGAGAATGAATACAATCTTCGGGGTGTGGGAGCTGACAGTGGGAGGAGGCTGTTTTGTTTTGGATTAGACTGAGAGATGCTCTGTATATATGTTAACTATGTATCTAATAAAGACTGTTAAGTTACTAGCAACAAATTATTATTAAGAGTAGTGAATTACTTGAATATAAAAACACATACATGATTCTTCATGCAATTGTTTATATTGCTATAGAGCTGCTGAATGTCAGTAAACATACAACTCTCTCTGCATTTATAATCCTGGGTTCTGGATTCAAAAGATCATCCAGGTCCACGAATGGGGGAGGAACATGTTCTTTCCTATATTCCCAAGTGGCAACATAGATTGGTATAAAGAAGTAAATGCTGAAGCAAAGTTGAGGTTGGAGATGTGTTAATGCTACATTCCACACTCCTTACTCAAGCCAAGAATCCATTCCCTGTCCAGGCTCCACTATACCTGAGCACTCACGTGCAAATCCACCAATCCAGTGAAATCTCCTGTATGGCCACTCCTGTAACACAATGTTCACAATGGAAAGTTCCTGCCTCTTACTGTACTTGTGTCTCCAGTCTAACAACACTTAACTTGGGGAAAGGAGATTTCCTCTGTTCCTTTGGAGCCATACTAATCAAGTACTAGCCAATTGCCTTGGTGGTTATGTGTGGCTTGCAGATGGTCCTAGCATATACATGCACAAAAAACAAACCAGGGAAAACACTATACAAGGTGTCTGATAGAAGGACTATATTAATTTGACTGAAGTAATTTTTCTGAGGTATGTACTTGTTTGGAATAATCATTGCCAAAAGTGTTTGAGCATTGTACTTTTTTATGGAATCTGGCAGCTGCCTCATTTGTATTGTGTTCATGGACAGTAAAGGAAAAAGAGGAGGGGAGGGAGGAGCTCCAAGAGTGGTGCCAAGGTGGTGTTGGAGCTGAGAGTTTCCTGGTGTCATTTATATTCACTCCAAATGGCTGCATGGAGGCAAGGAATGAGCTTTGAGAAAAATGATTTTGATGCACATGTTTAAACAGTCATCTGTATTTGGTAACTATGATTTACACATTTTAATGCTTAAACAAGTCACTGCCCACAAAAATCAAAGTCCTCCTGAAACTGCTTTGGACTGTGCTCTCCTTCTAGTATCTATTCTGCTTTATATAGCACATTGTTTTCATTTCATGTTGGATTAATAAATGGTGGTATATAAATGCTAACTAGACTCATAAATTTTAAGGACAGAAGGGGTCATCGAGAGCATCTAGTCTGCCTGCCTGCACACTGCAGGCCACAGAACTTCACCCTCCCACTCCATAACCTCTGGCTGAGTTACTGAAGTCCTCAAGTCATGAGCTAAAGACTTCAAGTTACAGAGAATCCACCATTTACACTAATTTAAACATGCAAGTGATCCGTGCCCCATGCTGCACAGGAAGGCGAAAAACCTCCAGGGTCTCTATCAATCTGACCCGAGGGAAAATTCCTTTCCGACCCCAAATCTGGTGATCAGTTAGTCCCTGAGCATGTGGTCAAGACACACCAGCCAGACACCTAGGAAAGAATTCTCTGTACTAACTTGGAGCCCTCTCTCCATTCAGTTTCCTTTCTCTGGCCATTAGAAATATTTGCTACTAGCAGTCACAGATGGACCACATTCCATTGTAGGCAAACTCATCACACTATGCCTTTCACAAACTTACTAAGTTCAGTCTTGAAACCAGTTAGGTCTTTTGCCTTCACTGCTCCCCTTGGGAGGCTATTCCAGAACTTAACTCCTCTGATGGTTAGCACCCTTTGTCTAATTTGAAGCCTAAACTTGTTGATGGCCAATCTATATCCATAGTGCTTAACTTAAGTAACTCCTCTCCCTCCCTGGTATTTATCCCTCCGATGTTCCTATAGAGAGCAATCATATTTCCCCTTAGCCTTCCTTTGGTTAGGCTAAACAAGCCAACCTCCTTGAGTCGCCTCTCCTAAGGTAGGTTCTCCATTCCTCTGATCATCTTACTAGCCATTCTTTGCACCTGTTTCAGTTTGAATTCAGCTTTCTTAAACATGTGAGACAAGAACTGCACACAGTATTCCTATACAGGGATCCCTCCCCCCTACAGCTGAGAAGCGACTACTTGTGGCTTCCCTTTGCTTCCCCATCAGAAAGTCATTTTTCTGAGGAGAAGCAAAGAAATCTGCGGGGGCACAAATTCTGCGCATGCACGGTGGCGCAGAATTACCCCAGGAGTAAGTTTGGCAGCTCAGTCATCCTGTGATCGACCAATACACCCAGGTCTTTCTCCTCCTCGGTCACTTCCAACTGATACATCCCCAGCTTATAGCAAAAATTCTTGATGTTAGTCCCTAACTGCATGACCTTGCACTATTAAATTTCATCCCATTTCTTTTACTCCAGTAAGGTCATCCAGATCTTTTTGTATGATATTCTGTATTATTCTGAATCTGATTTCTAGCTGGAAGTATTGCTGTACTTCCTGCTATGTCACAGCAGTATTCACTATTGTGTATTTTACATAATTGCAATTTCTGCATGAGGGAATAACAAACACCCTTTCCTCTTCCACAGCTTAAAAAAGCCTGCTTAAATATATGAGGCAGACTCCTCCAATTTCAAAACAGTTTTACTCTCTCCATTCTCTTGACTAACACCTGAAAATCTCTCAATTTCTGTCTGAATTTCCCCCACCTCTCTCATACAGCATCTCTTACAAAAAGGAAAGAACAGAGTTCGGGATCCCATTCAATACCCATATCTTCTCAGCAGGAGATCTTCCATGATCCACAGCAGGATGTAGAATTCTACAACTTTCTGTGCCAGCAGTTCTGTAATTTGAGGCAGAAAAATCAGGCTTTCCTGTCATCCTTCTGATGAGCCCAAGGGGCCCCCTAACATATCCCATGCATGTTTAGTGGCACAAGCTAATGCAGATATCAAGGCAACAGCTTCTTCCAGGGCAGCAACAGATGTTGAAACAGAAGCTGCTGCAGCAGATACCATTTCTTCTATTGGGACAGAACGTGTTCAGTTTCCAGCTTGAATACACTATGCATAAACAAGTCACTAAACAAGGTCAAAGAAAAATTCAGCAACTGCAGCTCCAGTAATGCCATTAAAAGAAAAAAGTAGGGTTTGCTGAAAGAAGCAGCTTGCTAAAGTTCATTTTATGCTGGTGCATGGCCATGTACTTCAGGCATTCTGATTGCTTAATGCAAAAACATGGGGGTGGAGGGGAAGGGAGGGAGGAAGAGAGTCTCTATGTGCACGTATAAAACAAAATCTACAACAGAACCTTTCGGGAACTTTGCTGTGTTTAAACTGCACATGTGGATTTAACCAACATACTTACTGGGGGGGAAAAGTTGCCACATTCCAATATAAATAAATCAGCAATACCAAACTCATTCTGTGGAACAGGCTGGATTACATTTTCAATTATGGTCCATGGCTACATTTATTCTGTAGATCAAGTAAAAGATGTGGCCCTGATGTTAATGGGAAGTCAGAATTGAGCTATTAGGTGCTCAAATTAGGCATGTATTATGTGCCTGGGTTATCTGAAAATCTGGCTCTTGAAATCTAGCTCTTAAAATGTGACCATTAGCCTTCAGATTTGATACTCCATTAAGATGAATGGATTATCAAATGAGCTGTTGTCTCAGGCTAAAACTGCATTACATCAGTTAGCAATCATAAGGGCTAGAAATTTTTGGTTTAATGAACTGACTCTAGTGTAAAACCTTAGCAACATTTAGGCAGAATATGTATGGAATGTATGACAAGTCAGATATGCCAGTCTGTTGATACAAGAGCATCTGAGGTTACTGTGAAGGTTTTGCGCTAGAGTACAAGTTTGATGAAGTTGAGGTACATGTTGCTTTTCACTACCTGTTGGAGAGGTGTAACATAGTGGCTTGCCCTAAGGGGCTGGAGGGCCTAGGGCAGAGGTAGTCAAGTCAATTATTTTTTGTCAAGGTCCAAATTTCTTGGTCAAGGTACAGTCAAGGTTCCGACTCCAGAAAAACATTTTTCACACCGCAACAACAATAAAGATAAGAAGTAAATAAAAAGATTTCAGGACCTGTTCTAGAGCATCTGGTGGTCCAGATTTGGCCCACGGTCCGCCTATTGACTACCCCGGCCTAGCGTTAGCCAACCCTGAATAGGAAGGAGCCACAGCTGGATTGAATACGGTGGTTTCACTATAGCAGCAGCAGCAAGTGGCCGGGGGGCATAAGTTGCTGGGTCTGACAAAGAGGTATGGAAGAGATACTTCTGAAGACAGAGCCTCAGGCCTTGTCTCTATCAGGAACCTGGGTGTGGGCAGTCATGTCCAGGGTTGGAGCCACAGGTGGTCAAGCTTGAGGGATCAAGCCCAAGTCTGTAGCCAGGGTCCAGAGCCAAGGGTCTCAGTGTCTGCACTGCTATTTATACCTGTGCTAACTGGGTGTGCAGTGTCTGTACTCCACATGACGCCATACGTGTAGAGTTTTTTATGGGAATGTAACGGAGAGCCTTGAAAGGAGAAATTGTTATCAGTGAACTGCAGAGTCAGCCCTGGCCATGAAGGGGAGCATGGGAGATAGCTGATCCCCCTACAAGGGGAAACTGAAAATTGTATGGGGTGTTATAGTGCATTATTGACAGTGTTGTAGGCAATGTGAAATGGAAGGCAGGAGACTTTTCCCTTAACATCTTATTTCTGTGCTTTTCAGGTTTTAAATTGGTGAGGTGTGTCCTGATGCAACTTTAACAGTCACTAAATGAAA
Organism: Emys orbicularis; assembly: GCF_028017835.1. Lineage (NCBI taxonomy): Eukaryota > Metazoa > Chordata > Testudines > Emydidae > Emys > Emys orbicularis. The sequence continues at coordinate 304,880,250 of NC_088683.1, forward strand.
TCAGTGTGTGTATTTCCTTGTTTTGTTTTTTACAGGGTTTGCATAGATCAGTGGGTAGGTTCCATGAATCAGGGAGGAGAGAGGGTGAGATAACAAAAGACTGAAATGTTTAACTCCTGTATTTTAGTATCATGCTATAATATATAGATTAGAATAATTGTTATAAATGTGTTACAAGATGTCCTCTCTTTGTGTAACTTGTTTTAAAAAGAAAATGTCAAAAACAAGATCTGTCACACACAACCATAACATCCGTTTACACGGGTCAACAACAGGATTTAAACAATGGCCATTCAGACATCCAGATCAGATCTGTATTACTTGAGCTATAGGAGTATTTGCAAGTCTCTATTTAGTTCACCCACTGGATCAGACTTAACATACTTTCCCAGTGGGTTACATAGTTGCTTACTGGATAGCGTCACATACAGACACTCCCCGACTTACGCAAGCATTCCGTTGCGGAACGCCTTGCGTAACTCGAATTTTGCGTAAGTCAGAAACGTATACCCGACCATTACGCCAAAAAAAAAAAAAAAACTATTTCTAGCTTACGGAACTTTTTCTGTAAGTGCGGATTTGCGTAAGTCGGGTTTGCATAACCCGGGAGGCGTCTGTACAGGAGACAGTTATGTCCCTATTTTGGGAGAAGAGTGTGTAGTGGTCAGAGCTCATCTAACCCAGTGGTTCTCAACTTTTCCAAACTACTGTACCCCTTTCAGGAGTCTGATTTGTCTTGCATACCCCAAGTTCCACCTCACTTAAAAACTCGGGCTTTGGTTTCAGCCCCATGCAGCAGGGCTTAGGCTTTCTGCCCTGGGCCCCAGCGAGCCTAACACTGGCCCTGGCGACCCCATTAAAAAGAACTTGCCCACAGTTTGAGAACCGCTGCTATAGTATGTAGAGCAGTACAGAACAAATAATTGTCTGAGTGAAATTTTAGTTTGTACTGAGTTCGCTACTGCTTTTTATGTAGCCTGTTGTAAAACCAGGCAAATATCTAGATGAGTTGATGTACCCCCTAGAAGACCTCTATGTACCCCTGGTTGAGAACCACTGACCTAACCAAAGCATGCTCAGTATGAAAGGAAGCATGGCTAAGAAGTTAAGATTTGGGTTTACTATGCTGGAGGTGTAGGTTCTATTCCTGACTAAGCCTGCAGTAACTCTGTGTGAGAGACTTGGAGCTGCACAATGTTATGAACACAGTATGACAGATATGACAAGATTCTCAGCAAACCTTATGGAATTAAGTTAAACCTTATTGAATTATATTTAATACCTTTGAGGTCCATTGTATTGAAAATGTGAATGTTTGTGTACTATTGGGGGATTGTATGGAATTTCTCTAGGAGGAGGAAGGATTAATGCAATCTCTGGAAGATAACATGACCTTCAAAAGACTATGCTGAACAATACAGAAGACAGTTGATCTTTTGGGGCAATATGTGTGAAGTAGAATTCTTAGAAAGTACTGGGGAGGATTACAAGCCCACACCTATGACTCAGCCTTTGAAGCTTTGCTGGGGGTGGGGGAGAGGGAGGAAGACCTTTTGTCTGCTGATCACCTGTAATGGGAGGGCAATTCAAAAACCAATCTGGATTCTCCAGGGGCCAATAGACAAAAAGGAATTTTAGATAAATAGCCTGGTCCTAAACAGGCTCAGGGCTTTTGTTCTGATCCCACAAATGGGCAGGACCTCTAGTTCACAATCCTTACAGAAGGGTTTGAACAACTAACAGTTGGAACAACTAACATCAATCAGAGCCCTTGTGGAGGGAGATTGGAGGGGGGGTTGACCTCTGATAAGACTATTACCACACATGTATTTTACTGCTTTTAAACGTTCACTCTGTAGTACTTTTACCTTAAGATTAAAATATGCTTGCTTAGACAGAACTGTGTGGTAACTTATAACTGTAGCAATTACACTGTGTACTGTCTGAGGAGAGAAGCAGAGCAGGTCTGCTGAGGCAGACTTCTCTTTTGCTGCAAATAACACAGTTAAGGCAGGGAACTGTTCCGCCTGGAAACACCCCGGACAGAAGGGAGAGAGATGAGGGTCTTCACGCAAGAGAGGCAACGACTAGGGAGCCAGAAACCTAAGAGTGGGCATCCTTACTGAACCACTGACGGGAAACAGCTGCAGTTGCCCTGAACTGTGACACTGAGGTCTAACAGTTGTTTGAACATTGTATGCAACTTGGTCAATGCAGGGAAGTTATTGTATATCTGGATTATAAGACTTTCCTCTAGAAATGCATTTAATCTATTTTATTAGGGGGCTGTAGGAGAAAAAAACAGGGAAGCAACACAAGCAGGCCTAAGCACACACTTGGAAGACAATGGGGGCAGTTGTTAACTTTAAGGAGCCTGTCTCCACCAAGTTGAAAACTTTGTTTTATCAAAGCTGGGGTTACTAGATTAAAAGGCTACAAACAGTTAAAAAATGTTGATTCCTAGAAAGTGGAGTGAGTTGTCCAGGGCTGGACAAGGGAGCATCAGACAGACAAAGAGGATCTGTGGAAGAGACTATAGGGAGCTAGTCCTACTATGGTCCCCATGTAGAATAAGGTTAAACACCTGGTAACCTAGACATGCATACACTGTGTTTTATTGTTTTAAGTTCTGTTTTCTCAAATGCTTTTATTTGAAATAAATGATCCATGGTTTTAAGGAGACTATTTGGTCACTGATTACCACTGTCAGTGCCCCAGAGGGAACATAACTGCATGATCAAAGACAAGAGTAATCAATTATTTTTTGTCAAGGTCCAAATTTCTTGGTCAAGATATAGTCAATGTCCAGACTCCAGAGAGAATAATAAAAAACCCAACAATAATGATAATAAGTAAATAAAAAGATTTTGGGGTTCATTCAAAAGTGTCTGGTGGTCTGGATTTGGCCTGTGCTCTGCCTATTGACTACCCGGGTCTAAACCTAAATTAGAGCTACTGAGGCAATCACAGTTAGTACCAAAGGACTGCCACGCAGGACCTGGCCTGAGAGTGGGAGAATCACATAATTCCCCCACAAAGCTCTGTTAACTAACTTGTACAATGAGTTAGCAACTCATACTTAACAACCTTCTCAGGTTGGGATTCATGGCATTGGTCACTAATAAGTGTGAGGCGGTGCATGGGAATATAAACCAGCTGTACCGCTGCGCCACTGAAAGATCTCTGGTGTAGCCGCTCTATGCGGATGGGAGAGAGCTCTCCCACTGGCATAATTAAACGACCCACAATGAGCAGCGGTAGCTATGTCGGCAGGAAAGCATCTCCTACTGACATAGCACTATCCACATAAGTGCCTTTGTCGGTGAAACTTATGTCAGTCAGGAGTGTGTTTTTTTCCACACCCCTGATCAACAAAAGTTTTACCGACAACAGTGCTAGTGTAGACATAGCCTAAACAGACATGAAATTTGAACTCATCTCCTGTTTCCCAGCTCAACTTTCTCCTAAGATATGGGTGTATTTAGTAGGAGAATTAGTCTCTAGTTTTTGAAATTTCTTGCAAAGGGTGTCCCAAATAAACCTATGAATCGGATATTGCCAACCCCAAGTGTTCAAAAATCATGAGTTAAACCATTAAAAAAACCATGAGATTAAAAAATAATTAAGTTTGGGTTCTTCTTTGCCTTCTTGGGTTTTGAGCCCTTAGGTTCATGTTTTCAAGCTTTTGTCTGCAACGATAAAGGCTAGAAATTTCCTTGTTTCAAAAAAAAAAAAAAAAAAAAAGATGTTGCTATGTTCAAGTCTCTGAGCTGGGACATCACAAGAACACACATTGTGAGACTCATGATAAAAATCACAACCATTGGCAAAACTGCAATCCATGGAAAAATTTCAAAACAGGGATCATATTGGAACTCTTATAATCCTGTCAATATCAACCCAATTTTCACCAAGTCACCACAAAAGATTCAAAAATAGTACTCAAAGTTTATTTTCTGTTTCACTTTTTGCCATGTCAAATGAGATTTTTTTTTTATTTTTTAAACAAGATAGAGGTTTAAAGCCCCCTTTACACTGAAAATTTCTGACTCAACCTTAATTTTGTTAATATGCTAGATCCTTACCCAATGGATAGCACAGTATCATCAATTTCACTGGATATAGAATTAGGCCATATAAGCTAAATCCTACAAACTTTTACTCATGGGGATAGCCCCTACACACAGGGGTGTTGACAGGGCTGCTCACATGAGTGAAGCCCCAAATCCTGCAAATACTGAACAGTGAGACTACTTAGATGCTTTCAATGGAAGTGTTCATATGCACGTTTGCAGAATCAGAGATGAACTTCCGCCAGCATGGCTATATTGGTCAAGGGTATTAGGAGGTGGGATCCCTATCTGGTACCCTCTAACGCAGATACAGTTATAACAGCAAAACTGTGCTTTTACAGATGCAGTTTGTTTTGTTCATAGCTGGTGATTTTATTGTACTGGAACGAAGCATCTTTGCCAGTTTAGCTATGTCCACACTAGGGGAACTTTGCCAGTACAGCATCTGGCATTCCCATACTGGTAAAGCATTCCCAGTTTAGAGATAGTCTGTTTCATTATAAAGATCTATCTTGTTCATCACCCTAATATGACTTCTCCAGTGCTATCTAAATGAGGGGGGGTAAATGGGAAAGCAACTGGTAACTCCGCTGTCTACTGAAATACCACTTATTTAAAAATCCACATGTTAAAAACTAGTATTCAAAGTGTGAACCAAGAAGTCCAAAGGTAAAGCCGTTCACTGGAGAAACGGTGCGAGATATCAGAGGCATCAGCTCAGTGCATATATATCACTTACCATTTATACAACAGGCACAAAAGAATGGATTAAGGATGGAGTGTCCTTCCTTAAAATTTTTTTGCTTACCTATGGTGTAGAAATAGATTTGTTACAGTAAAAAAATGAAGAAAATATGGAAGTATAAACATGATTTCATAAATATCTATGACTCAAGTGCAGCTCCCAAGCCAAATGAAACTTTCACCTTTAATATGGAAGCATTCTCAAGGAGACTACAAGTCTTTGTGCCCAATGCTTCAATTTGATCTGAGCAGACAGCCATCTGGAAGTCTGTTCCAGGTTATGCAATTTAGGTGCAGCCCCAAGGCTGCTGATAAGATACCAATACAGTCCCTGCTCAACTAGTCTGATTTACCTACCTGATACAAAATAAAAAGACCTCAACAAAGATATTGTTTTTAAAATGGCTGCCTAAAGTTAGACTCCTGTGTTCATATTTAGGATTCTAAATAAGCAGCCAGATTTTCAGAAGTGCTGAACATCCAATATCTCCCTCTGACATCTATAGGATCTTTTGAGTACTCAGCACTTTTGAAAAATCAGTTCACTTTAGAATGATGCATAACTTAAAAAAAAAAAAAAATCTTGGCTCAAATGTGAAAAAAACATATGCCAAAGACCATTAGACAGACTTCTGCCAGCTTTTGTGGTACTTAGTCCATGCTGGCTCTATGGCACAATTGTTTTAGGCACGCACTTCACTGCAGGATTAATAGGTTTCTGAGGCACACAATACAGGGTGAGTCTACCATGCCAATATAATTTATGAATGGTTTATGAGCTTGGAAGGTGTGGGTTTCTAGAGCTCACAACTTTGGGAAGCAATTTTCTGCAGCTCCTCTATAAATTAGTTCTTAGCAATTGTGAAGGCATTTCGAGACAGATTAGGAACATGTAAACCACTGCTTTTATTTATTTCAGAGGGTCCACTTTAATGTTTTCCTCACTAGTAAATTAAAGACTGTGAACTAAATAGTGTAAACTAAAACTTCTTATAATTAAATAAAAAAAGTTCTGAATTGACTTGCTCTGCATGTTAAAAATTCTGTAAATTGACTGAAAAAAACTAATTAAATTGCTATTAGACTGCATTAATGTTTCAATGTAAATAAAAAGAAATTTTTGTATAGTATTCAAATTTGTCCGCTGGGTGGCAGTCATGTTTCACTGAGCCAAAACACATACATACACAAAATTAAGCATCAAAAATATTATGCCTGTTACATGTCTGGAAACAAAAAAACAGCAGTTAAAAGGAACAGTAAAACCATCCCACTGGGCTTCTGCACATAAATCACTTAGCTTGCTCCCAGTTTTAATATCTTCACATTGGCTTCTGGTTTGTGCTACTATGGATTTTAACGTGCTGCTCGCACTTAACACTCTGCAGGAGGTCTATAGCTCTGTAGGACTTTGCATCATTTCACTGGACATACAAAGATTTAGCCAAGTTTCTTAATACTAATTCATAGCAATACTGTAACAGCTTCTTCAGAGAGGTTATGGTGGAATCCAATTTGGGATCTCTAAAGCTGAATGCATAATAAAAAAAGTTATGAAGACCAATTATTTTACATATAAAGGAGAAATTTTTAGACATTAGTCCTTTGACTATTTCACTTAAAGGAAAATATTAAAAGAAATGTTGGTCTAATAGCCAGCAATATTCCTTTCTAAATACAAGTTTTAAGTTTAGAGGAATACAAAGAAAGTATAATAAAACCAGTATGCTTTTCCCACCAAATTCTCAATGAGTCATCTTAGCAGATTCATCTCACCGTTTATTTTAACAACTATTTCCAAAGGAGAGTATATAGACCAAGTTTCAACCCAGTGTACATTTGATAACTAAGTTGTAAACTACACAAAAAATGGGGGCTTATAATGGAAACGCTGACAGATGTAGAACTACTGCAGTTAGCTATGACATTCTGACCACACAACCTCCTTCAGAAAAAAGCAAAATTACTTTCTTTTTTTAGTATGTTCTTTAGGAAGCCTAAGAGTAAAAAAGTTTGTTGCTATCTTTGTTTTCTATTTTTGTTGTGAATTTAAGATAACATTTTTGTTCCATTTACAACCCACATTTTTTTTTTTTGTTAACAAACAATAACAGCCTCTGTATTTAATGACTCATTTCAGACTTTCATTGGACTTCCTCCTCCTCCCCGGATGACTATAGCAAAAGCTGTCAGTTGTGATTACCCCCCTTACCCAAACACTTGGATTGTGTAGAAAGAAAGAAAACCAATAACCTGGGAGTGGGGGGACCAGGCTCTAATAGTATGGGGGCCACAAGGAGGGGAGTGTTAAGACCTTTAAACTTACTCTGATCTACTTCTCCAATATACAAATAAAGATGATTATCTGCGCCATGTTTAAGATGATTCCCAGCCAACTCAATGCCTAAGAGTCATAGTTATTAAGTGATAAACATCATCAGGTCCAGATGCAGAAACAGCCAATCTGGGGCTGACATGTAGATGTATTTAGAAAGAGGCAACAACAGCCTGCTGTTGCTGCAGTGAGTACAAACACACACACACTGTCTGGCAAACACATGGCGCAAGCATACCTTCTATTTCTCTGAGCCCAGCCTGGAGCCCTTCATTACAGGACAAGACCAAATAGTGCTGAGTGCACAGGTGCGAGTGTATGTAACTCTACAGCGCTGCACACACTACACAGGCGAAGCAGCCACCTGAAACTCCCCCAGTCCCTCTAACACCAATGCCAGTCCAGAAAGCCAACCTGAACCAGGACAGCTGCCATGGGGGGTTAGGGAAAGGAGTCCTGGTGAGGGGCAACATGGTGGGAGACGATCTCGTATTGGGGGGAGAGCACCCCAGGGAGGCAGAGGGTCAGGTGAGGGGGGGGGAGTGGAGAGCGCCCAGGGGAGGCACAGAGGATCAAGTGAGGGGGGGGTGTGGAGAGCACCCCGGGGAGGCACAGAGGGTCAGGTGAGAGGAGGAAGAGCGCGGGGGGGCACAGAGGGTTGGGGGAGGGGAGAGCCTGGGGGGGCAGAGAGGAAAGAGGATGGGGGGAAGAGCACCCCAGGGGGGCACAGAGGATCAGGTGACAGGGTGGAGAGCACACTGGGAGGACACAGAGGATCGGGGAGGGGTAGGGAGAGCCTCAGGGGGAGAGCACCCCAGGGTGGGCACAGAGGATCAGGTGAGGGGAGGGCAGAGCCCCAGGGGGGCACAGAGGGTCTGGTGAGCAAGGGCGTGGGGGAGCCGAGGGGTTTGGGTCTGGTGATGGGGGGAGCTTAGGTTCTGAGGAAGGAAAGTGTGGAGGGTGGGGTCTGGTGAAGAGGGGGAGCCTGAGGGTAGGATCTGGTGAGGGGAAGCCCAGGGGAGGACCACTGTGAGGGGCAATACCGGGAGGGAGGTTTGCTGAGTGGGAGCGTGGGGGGAGCCAGGGGGAACGAGGGAGCCGGTGAGAGGGGAAGCGGGGGAATGTGCTGAGAGGGGGAAGAAGGGGGGATTTCTGGTGAGGGATATGGGGGAGCACACAGCGGGGTCTGGTGACAGGGAGCGAGGGGATCTGGTGAAAGGCAGCACGGGGGAGCCGGGGATCAGGGGCAGCCTGGTGAAGAGGGGAGCTGGGGCGGCCGGGTGAGGGGGCCGATGAGAGGGCACGGGGGGAGAGACGAGCAGGAACAGTTACCGAACTCACGAGGCTCAAACTCCACGGAAAGTTGGCGCAGCCGCGTGGGTCGCTGCGCCGCGCCCCGGCCGGGCTGCGGGCGCCTCACGTACAGCCGGGACTAGCCGGAGCCAGGCGCTCCCGTCCATGTCCCTGGTGTCATTCGCCCCGCCCTACCCCCGCGCCGCGGGCCGAGCGCCGGGGGGATTCCCAGCCCCGCAGCGGGACTCCCCGCGCCACGGGGCGAGCGCAGCTCCCGGCCCCACTGCCCGGCCAGCCCCTGGGGGACAGCGCCCTCCCCCCCCGGGCGCTGAAGTTCCGACGAGGCTGCCCCGCGCCTCCCGCCTCCCCCCAGGTGCGCAGCGAGTGTTGGCACCAGGAGAAGGGGCGTTAGGAGCCACCTGTAGCGCGTGCGAGTCACTCACCGAGTCGCCGTGGCTCCCTTGCTCAGCGGCTCCCCGCGGAGCGCTGATGACTGACTCTCGCGGGGGGGGCGGGGAGCGCGGCTTGAGCCTTCCCGGCGCCCGTAGCTCCAGACCCTGTGACGGGCCAGACTGTGCCTCCGCTGAGTGTAGCAGCTCGGGGCGTTCGAAAGGGCCCGGCGCGCGGGGCTGGGAGCGGCGGCGGCACCCGGAGCAGAGCGGCGGCGATGTGAGTGTCTGAGAGGGGCCATCCCAACCCCCTACCCCTGTGTGTGTGTGCGGGGGAGCAGGGAGCCTCTCCCTCGCCGTGTGCAGTGAGTGGAACGGATCCTCCTCCCCATGCACACCCCGCAGCCAGCTCCCCCCTAGTGCAGGGCTGGGGGCTGCCAGCCCCAGCATACACGCTGCCAGCCCCAGCCTACACTCTGCTGCGGGTTTCCCGGCAGTGCACGTGCCCCGCTGGGGACCTCCCCCCCCCTTCCACAGTGCACCCCTCTCCCTAGTCCGGGGCAGCAGAGGACCCTGTCTGCTTAAAACGATCTATGCTTCAAAATAAATACCTCATCTGTGCCACTAATAACACCCAAGGTGATTAACAGCGAGGATTTGACAAACCTGATTCACGTCTCCCACACTTGGTGTTGTTTGTTTTGTGTCTGTGACTCTTGTCTTAGACTGTGGAAAGCAATCTGGGCAGCTTCACTTTTTGTTTCTTGTGAACTTCACTTTCTTGTGTTGCAATTGTTGGGTGGTAAGCACTGCAGAGGAGCGTTTACATTTCATTCCCTAAAACAGGACTCCTTGAGTGCCTGTGGCTCTAGATACAGTTGGTGTTGAAGAAATCAGTATAGGTACATAGATTTAATACTCTTTTACATGATTGGAAACAGCAATATTTAATTTTAGCTGTTACATTTTTTTCTTACAATATTTAAGTTTTGGCCTTAATCGACTTAATAATGAGTTAAATAGTCAATGTGAGTCAGGTGAATAATATTTGTTCTAGTGTCCCTTTAATCTCCTTCCTTTATGTTTCTGCAATTTGCATTATTTGCTAAATATACTTAAATACAGTGCTATTTACTTCACTCAACAATAATAGTGCTTTTGTATGGTTTCCACCACCTGTTAGGATTTCACAAATTAATTGTTCACGCAACCTGAAACAGACCAGTACTTGGTTTAGAGTTTTTTTCCTTCCCTTTTATTCCCTTTTATTTGTATGATGAGGTTGCCACAGTTCAGAGCAACTGTACCTGTAGTCCTGCTCCATGGTCCAACAAGCAAAGCCATACTTGGCTTCCAGCTCCTCCGTCATCCCCTCACTCGGGCAGAAACCTGCATCTCTCTCTCCCTTGAAATTGGAGTATTTGCAGGCTGCATGGTTTCCTGCTAATACTGTGTTATTCCCAGCAAACCTGAATGGCTAAACAAGCACAGATTCTGTCCTTTCTCTCTCTCTTCCCCCCCTCCCCCCCCGGCTATTAAAATTGCCTAGTTATAAGTTACCACGCATCTCATTCTAAGCAAGCTCATTTATTCTTAAAGTGATAGCATTACAGAGAAAACATAAACAATAAAAGAACCTACGTGCATGCTAATAAGCTTACCAAAATCACTCTACCCCAGCTACACAAGTGCTCAGGTAGGAGTCAGTCCTTCACACGCACAGACTGGGTAAATCAGCCTATGTCTTTATACAGTTTGGGCCTTTCATCTCCAGTCTTGATGAATGGGTAATCAGGATACAGTGGTTTTTTCCTCAGGGCATAGCTTCAAAAGGTTAGGTTCACATGCAGTTCAGCCAATCCACATAGTTCAGTCCTTTGATCACACAGGCCCACAATAATACATAATCTTTGGATTTAATATAATGGACTCCAAAGATACTTAAACTTTTCAATAGCGTATTGCAGGAAATGAGTATTAGGTGTAGGTTGTAACCTGGGCCCTGTCCACATTAGTATCAACCGTGCTAGCTACAGCTACTAGGGCATGCTACTACAAGGGCATGTCTATACTTGCGACTAAATTGGCACTGCTGCAGTTGATGCAGCGGTGTCGATTTAGCTGGTCTGGTGAAGACCTGCTAAGTTGATGTCAGAGCACTCTCCCATCGAATTTGTACTCCAGCTCCCCGAGAAGCGTAAGGTAAATATGCAGGAGAGCATTTCCCGTTGACACAGCACAGTGTAGACACCGCTGTAAGTCGACCTAAGTTATGTTAAAAGCAACAAAGAGTCCCGTGGCACCTTATAGACTAATAGATGTATTGGAGCATAAGCTTTCATGGGTGAATACCCACTTTGTCAGACGCATGTGAAGTGGGTATTCACCCATGAAAGCTTATGCTCCAATACGTCTGTTAGTCTATAAGGTGCCACAGGACTCTTTGTTGCTTTTTACAGAGCCAGACTAACACGGCTACCCCTCTGATACTTGACACCATCTAAGTTATGTTGACTTCCATTACATAACTTAACGTAACTGAAATAGCATAATTTAGGTCGACTTTACAGCTTTAGTGTAGACCAGCCCTAACTATAATTATTGCTAACATTGTTATTGCACAGTTCCCCAACCATTGTGCACTGTTTTTGTTTTTTGTTTGTTTGAGAAGCAGGCCAGATCCTGTAGCTCAGTCTACACAGTGTAATCCCTGTGCCGCCACAGAGACTTAATGAGTTCAGTGGAGCTCCATGTGTGTGCAAGGATATGACCGCACTGATCCAGTTGTGAATTTCATCTTATGTAGTGCTGTAGATGTTATATTGCTTTACATAATAGAAAAACTGACTTTTAAAATAATTTACAATCCAAGGCCCTAATCCACACAGATAGACCCTGTACCAGCCCAGACCCATTGTATGGGCACATACATCCTCCTATGGAAATTGTCTTGCAGGATAGGCGCCTGTGTTATTTTATTTCTTTGGAATTATACAGTAATAAAAAGGGGGAGGAGGGGAATGTTGAATGGAAACAAATTACAGTTAAGAAATAAAATTAAATAGCATCTTATCCACTGATAATCAGCCCGCAGCAAAACACAAAACTCCCCTTTCCTATGCAGTTATAACCCTCATCAAATCCCACCCTCTGCCACAGCCCACATAAATTGATGCATCTTGCAGCATGCCTGAAGGCCAGCAGATCCAGGGTCATTTTGGACAGGGTTGGGAATGGGAGAACTTGTTCCTGACCTGTTGTTTACGGAAAAGGCTCTACCATCAGCCCCCTCTCTTTTAAATCAAGAGGCATCCAGTTGCAGGACTGTCTGCAGGTTTTTGATAACAGTGATACAATGTTCATGTCTTTTCCCAGGAAAAAGGCTGGGTAATCTTTAGTCAAATAGCACTGTGAATTTAGAATTATTTCTGTTAAAGAAATTAGGCAAGTTGGGATAAATATCACATAAAGCTCGATTGGTGCCTCCTAGTTTTAGCATCCTGAGCAGGTAAACCTGTATTGTCACCTCAGCTGAAAATTCAGGATACATACATCTATTACCATTGAAATATGAGAGAGATTTCAAGGTGAGACTAGTACACAATAGGTGAAATCCTGAACCCCTGGAAGTCAATGTAAATGTTCCCATTGACTCAGAGCTTGATTTTTGCCCCATGTCCTTGCCTGCAGGTCCCAAGACTATGCTTCCTCTGCCATTTTGAGGAGCAGTTATTGAGTGAAGATGCTGTGAAAGCCTTCCCTGGGGTGGGCAGTTGTGGCCATTGACCTGGACCCCTGTTCACAGTACCAGGAGAACTTGTTCCCTCCTGGCTTCTAGAGGTCTGTTCAACCCTAATTTTAAAGCCCAATCCAATCCTGACTAGACCACAGCCAGTCCAAATCTGAGCCCATCAAGTTGTTTTTATTCCTGACCCAACCCGAACCTTGTAGTTGGGTGGTCCCATCGGGTCTTGGCTGGATTGCAAGCCTCTACTTCACTTGCTGCCCTCACCCTAGCCCATGGCTCCCTACACCTACTGTGCCAAACTCTAGGCCTGGAGCCCTGCGCCCCCTGCCCTGTCTCCAGTCCTACATTCTGCTGTACCCTGTGAGAGGCTCCATCAATGCCACTGCTGGGCACAGACATGTCACACTCCACCAGGGCTCTTTCCTGCAGGACTGGGATGGCCTGTCCTAGATGTGCCCCTCCAGGGAGATTGGCCATCAGACAGCAGTTCTGGGTAGCCCAGCACCTCTGCCCACGGGGCTTCCTGTGGGCAGGCAGTGGGGAGGGATCAAGCCCACATGCCCAGCCAGGTAGGTCTGCATCATGCTATGCCTGCCTTGCCGCAGTGTGGATGTGGGTGTTAGACTCTTACCTGCAGAGCAGGTCAGTGGGGGTTACCTGCATGCTTTAAGCTTTCTGTGTATGCTGGCACTGCCGCAGCTTCCTTTTCAGGAAGACAAAGGCCCCTTCTCAGCATAGCCAGCCCGCTGTCCCACTGCTGACTCCTCCAGCCTGTTGCCACCACCTCCACTGGGCTCTGAGGACAGAGAGCCAGATCCTTCCCTTGCTCCCTCCATCCTGGTACCGACCTAGCCCCCTGGTAGTCCAAATCCACCCTGACCTGAGCTCAAGAGTATCAAGTTTTTTTATACCCAATCCAACCTGAAGCAGACACTTACAAGTCTCTACTGCAGAGATTGGCAACCTTTGGCACGCAGCCCATCAGGGAAATCCGCTGGCGGGCCGGGACAGTTAGTTTATCTGCAGCTTCCGCAGGTTCGGCCGATCGCAGCTCCCACTGGCCGCGGTTCGCCGTTCCAGGCCAATGGCTGCGGGAAGCAGCGCGAACTGAGGGATTTGCTAGCTGCCGCTTCCCGCAGCCCCATTGGCCTGGAACAGCGAACCACGGCCAGTTGGGAGCTACAATCGGCCGAACCTGCGGTCGCTGCAGGTAAACAAACCGGCCCACCAGCAGATTTCCCTGATGGGCCATGTGCCAAAGGTTGCCAATCCCTGCTCTACAGGCTTCCTCTCCCACACCCTCCCAATCCTGCAAACACTTAGGGCTTGTCTATGCAGAGAAATTGACCAGAATAGCTATATATATAGGAATAACTATATAGCTAATAGTTTATTCTGCAATAGCTCTCAATGTGAATGCTCTATTCCAGAATAAAAGTGATTTCATTGCAGAGTAATTACTTCACTTTGGAAGCACACTGATTATTATGCAATTAAAATGACTTTTTTCTGGAATAGAGTATCCACATGGGGAGCTATTCCAGAATAACTGTTCAGTTCAATGGAACTACTCACATGCTTAAAGATAAACACATGCATACATCTTTGAAGAATTGGAGCCTTAGATTGTACAGGCATTTGGGGCAAGAAACTTGTCTTTAAACAGGATTGCAAAGCAGTCATTTGACACTGTATAAATAATTATATCCCCCGCAAAATGATAAAAGAACATTCAGATTGCAAAGTCAAGTGCTGAAAAATTAGGAAATGCTGGAATAAAGATTGTTTGTGCAACTTTAACTCGCCATTTTATGTGTGCATTATGATACAGCTTTTAATTACATGATCACAAACTATCTTATCTACAGTCCAGCCACCAAAGACCCTGAAAACAGTGCCTCACCTCCCTTGCCTCTACCCGGTCACTTACACAGAGTTCCATCTTGGCTGGGGTCACTCGGGCTTCTAGTCCCACCTCTTCGGAGGCAACGTGACAGGAAAGTAAGGAACACAGGCTTAGCAAAGGAATTTCTTAACCACAGTCACTTTAATCTTAAAAGACACAGAGAGTTACAGATCTCTGCAAAATAACAAAAGTTCTGAGACAAACCCTCCACTGGTTTGGTCTCACTCTTATCCCTTCTGTGAGTCTGAGGTTTCTCAGTGTTTCAGGCTGGGAGAAGGGGCAAAGCAGCGGCCACTCCCCTGGGGCTGCCAGCAGTGATTGGGTCCTGGCTGTCTGGAGACAGAAAAGCTGGAGGAGCAGACAGCCGGTGTGTGTTCCCCACCTTCCCAGGTGAGGTGGGGTTGGGCTTTAGCCCTGGGGTGGTGGGTGCAGGCTCCACCCATGGGGCTTTGGGCTCCATCCCCATCCCCTGGGCAAAGGGCTTTGGGCTCCATTCCCTGGCTGTGCGGTGACGGGCTCTGGCCCCGAGCTCACCCTTCCCAATTACCCCTGGCCCGTGCTGCCTCCCCCAGTGCCCCATCGCCCTGGTGCCTCTGTAACCACTTCCCCATACAGGGCTTAATTTGTCCCTGGGCTTGCTGGGACTGAGTAAGTGTGCTGTGAAAAGTGATATTTGTATGTTTGTTATTATCAGTTTCCACAGCAGACTACTAGCTAACAAGTCTTAAAAAAAGAAAAGCAACCCCCCCCCCCAAAAAAAGGCAAAAGAAACAAAAAAGACAAGAACATGAGAATGTGCAAAGCACCTTATTTGTGTTTTTATTCTGTTTAGATCCAGTAAGGAATAGAGACAACTGTATGTTATTTTTATTATTGAGTCTGCAAAAAACCCTACATAAATAAATTACAATGCTTTGGACATGGATATGTGCATATTTATTTGATTTTCCTGAAGTTAATTAAGTATTTTAGGAAAAATTGTCAGAGCAGCCACCAGCAAGAGTTGGTGGCCACACTCTGAGGCCACCAACATTTTTTTTTTGGTGAGAACCCCTGGTTTAAAGGATTTGGGACCTGGAAAACTCAGTATGTTATCAGCTGTTTAGCAATGCGTACTTTCGTTAGGCAGTGAGAAAGCTAAGTCTGCACATGTTTGTCATGCTAGTCCATCTGTTATATCAAAAAACTGTCGGAGCTTATGCCAGAACAGATGCCTGATTTACATCTTTCTCTTACTGTATTGACCATTTCTGTTTCAAGTATTATTTTAACATAATATATCCAATTATCTTTGATATATGATCATTTTTAATGTAGCATGTTTTAAAAAGAGAATAAACTTGCCTTCATGTAAACAACTTAACACTTGGTAAATGTGCACAGTGCTTAACAAATTTATGCCCCAATCCCACAAACCGCTAAGCATGTGCTTAACTTTATGCACCATGGGCTTGTACCAAGCATAGCTCAGGTACAGTGAAGAGGCATGATTCTGAGGGAGCTGCTCATAGTTCCCTGGTTCTGGTGCCTGGCTCACGTGCAAGTTGGGGCCAGCCTTAACTTACTCCACTGACATGAGGTTCCTTAGGCCTAGTCTACACTAGAAATTTGTACTGCTTTAACTATACCAGTATAGTTACAGTGGCATGATCCCACTAGTGTGGACACAGTTATATCCGTATAAAGGTGCTCTTCACCAATATAACTGCATCTATACTAATGCATGTATCAGTGTAGTATATTGATTAAAAAAATCACAGTAGACCAGGCTTAAGCAACCTTTTGCCAGTGGAATATTGGACACAGTGGAGCCTCACTTCACCATCGCTGGCCTGTCCCTTGCAGGACTCTGACATACCCCTTCTTGCTGTTACAGATGCTCCCCGGGTTACGCAAACCTGACTTACGCAAACCCGCACTTACGGAAAAAGTTCCACAAGTGGGGTTTTTTTGTTTTTGTTTTTTTTCTATAATTGTCGGGTATATGTCCCCGATTTACGCAAAATTCGATTTACGCAAGGCGTTCCGGAACGGAACGCTTGCATAAGTCGGGGAGTGTCTGTATTCCAAATGGGGGAAGGGTTCTAGTGTTCCACTGCCTCCACCATCTTTAAGATGGTGGAGATTCTCCTTACATGGGGGATAGTCTCTGGTGACCATCTCAGTTTCCTTTAAGCGGCATGAAATTAGCTTGGTGACCAGGGAATCTGCCCCTTTTAGTAGTCCCCTAGTGGGACTACTCAGTGCATAAAATTGAACATGTGTATAAGTCTTCGGAGGGTTGGGGCCATAGTTTTCACAGTTAAAATCACACATGAAATGCAATAATATTAAAGTCTGCGGCATTGCACATCCACATCCTTTATGTTTGTTATACATTTAACAACATGGGTGAAATCTTGGCTCCATTGAGGACAATAGGAATTTTGTGTTTGACTTCAGTGAAGCCAAGATTTCAGCTGTAGGCCCCAGTCCCACCCTTACATTTGCTAGCACAGACTCCAGTGCCTGTGCAGAGCCCCGTTGACTCCTACAGGATGTAATGGCAGAATGGAGTCATGTCCGGTAACCTACTAAATGATGCATTTATTAAGGAAAACAAGAATAGAATATACATATGGGTAATGTAGCAGAGTTAATAGTTTAGGAACCTCACCTCTTTCATTTCTTGACTTTTGGTGACTTTAGCACTTTTTTGGATTTTTATGTATTTTCTTTTTTAGAAGATAGAGAGTCCCACATAATATACTACTTGAAGTTTTATTAATGTGTAGTCCTTTAACAGTGCTGTTAATACTCATTCACTTCAAAGAATACAGCCTTAAAAGTGAAACTATTCCTCTACCTCTCAAAAGTTAACCAGGGATTATCGTGGGGATTCACTTTCCATTTGTTAAAAGAATTAGAGATGGTTTAGGAACAACTTCTCAACTAAGAGAGAAGGTCCAAGAGGTGCTCTGGACCTGCTCTCTAATTGCCTATTTCAAATTTTCCAGTCTTTGGCCTAATACATTTTGGGACATAACCTAGAATCTATTCCATATCTGTTCCAGAATCCTTTGCACAGTTTTGAGTTGTCCAAAAATATCTCTTTCCCTCTCCCCAAAATATTTAAATTCATTGTACTATATAGCCAAAGTACGTATTTATGTTATGTTGATAGTTTAAAAAATATCCAAGTCTACATTTTTATTGCAGATATCATGAATTGTGCATTCCCCAGTGTTATATATTCAATAAGCCTGCCTACTGCAGCTGTTAATATTTGGAAGGTTATCTGACTACAGAAGCACCAAAAACATAATTTCTGTTGTAAGTGAAGGCTTTGGGTCTGTAGAAATTTTTGCAAAGCCACAGGTAACAGCTTGGGCACAATCCCTAAGTTGAGAACTTCTGATCTATTTTGTGAAACAGTCAAAGTCATTAATAAATATTGTTTTTGACCTAGAATAGCCACTCTAAACTGTCCACAAAAACTTGTGCAGAAGAAATCCTTGACAGCACAACCAAGCACCATGGCAAGGCTGGACTTGGTTTCTGATGCTCTCTGTTTCAGAACTTTTTGCTTTGGTTATTTTGTTTCTGATTATGCATAAATCTACCTAATTTTTTTTCTAATTTGTTTATTTGTTTGTTTATGTTTAGGGCTGATTACTGGAAATCACAGCCAAAGAAATTCTGTGGTTACTGCAAGTGCTGGATAGCAGACAACAAGCCAGTATGTTGGTCTAGTTAGTGTAATATTATTGATTCTGAAGTACTAGAATTTGAATTATCTGCTTTTAAAATATTTTTTTAGTATTGTTTACTGACATGTAAACTAATGTTTACCTAGTGTTTGTTTGTTTTAAATATGCCTTTGTAAGCCATGTGAGCTATAAAACTAGGGAAAAAAAGACTTGCAAATTAAGATCTGGATCCTGCATTAAGAATCTCCTGTACTCCATGGACCTCAATCCAAGACTGGAGCCCTAGGGCTTGATCCTACATTCCTTATTCATGTGTAAAAGGTCTGGAGAATCAAGTTCCATTTTCTCAGGCTCCATAATTTGAATTTTGCTCCACCTTGAAGCAAGGTTGGCCATTTCCTGGGGAAAAGTAGCCTGGACAGGGCACTGGTAAATACCGGAGTAAACCCAGTTTAACTGGGAAAAATAAAATTATTCTTAGAATATACTAATGAAAATTACTGAAAAATATTTACCAATATGATAATAGTTTTGCAGTATATATAATATGTATATAATACTGAAAACTGAAATATGAGTCGTGACATGTATAATTTCCTTGAGAAAATACTGAACCAAAATGCATACAGACATTCCAAAGTTCAGTATTATATTACATATATTAGTATTACCCCTACTGCAGTTTTACTTTTTATTTGTACAACCCTAAATTAATCTCCAAATCTACTTCCTTATTGAATTTGATAATTTGAATATGTAACTAAAATGAAGTGTGATGTGGTGTGCCTCAATGAAACAGTTTTTAAAACAGAAAAGGTCTTGAACTGGGACTAACTAGTTTTTCTTGGTGCAGTAAAAACCATGATTTTACCTAGTAAAAACCACCCAGGTAAATACCATGCCCATCATTGTCTTGAAGCTTTGCCTCTGTGCAGGTCTTCTAAAGTCTACAGGACCTGTTGTGGACCTTAGAATGTCAACAGAATCCACAAGAGCACAGTAGTGTTGCCTCCCTCCTGCAGGCCTTCTAAAGTTTGTGCTCTAAGCACTTAAGACCAAATTATCACTTTGAGCATGCACCATTTGCCATGTTGGTACGCCAGGCCTCCAGAAGTACTTTTGAGCCTTGTTTGTCGGCAAGTACACTAGCACCTGGATTAGGAGGTGATTCCTACAACCCCAAGAGCTCCTAAACTCCCCACGGCTTTCGCACCACACCTCCCTCAGTGCTCCTGCAGGACTCCTAAGCTCTTCAGGCTTCTGTTTCCCCTATTCTATCTGGCAGCCTTTTTGGTTTAGAGGCTCTCCAATTGTCTTCCTAAATTATCCGCATCCTACTCCCAGTCCGCCTGATCTCCTAGGTTACATACCTTGATTTCTGCTCCCAATCTCAGATTTGCTTAACTGCAAAGTTTTTAAAGTCCTCAAGAGCTCGGTGGATCTTAATATGATCTTCATGAGGCTCATAAGTTCCTACTGATCCACTAAGGTCTATGGCAGGGGTCGGCAACCTCTGGCACGCGGCTCGCCAGGGTAAGCACCTGGGCGGTCCGGGCCAGTTTGTTTACCTGCCACGTCGGCCGGTTCGGCCGATCGCGGCTCCCACTGGCCGCGGTTCGCCGTCCCAGGCCAATGGGTACGGCGGGAAGCCTTGGCCAGCACATCCCTCGGCCCGCGCCACTTCCTGCAGCCCCCATTGGCCTGGGAGCCAGTGGGAGCCGCAATCGGCCGAACCTGCCGACGCAGCAGGTAAACAAACTGGCCCGGCCCACAAGGGTGCTTACCCTGGCAAGCCGCGTGCAAGAGGTTGCCGACCCCTGGTCTATGGTAAGTCTTATAGACTTGGAAGGTAAAGGGGAGTGGAAATTGAGATATGAATCCTGGGGGCATAGAAGGGAGCTAGAGAACCGTGGACCATGCAAAACTCCCAAACCAAACGGGTCCCTGCTCTTTAATTTGTTTAATATATATTTTTTTTAATTAAAACCCCATACAAACCATCTGATGTCACTGAGACCCAGTCAATATAAAACTTCACCATGCCATTTTTTAGAATATAACTGCACTTCCATTCTTTCTACTGCTGGGTTTCTTTTATGTTTAAACTTTACTTTGTATTTCCTAAGTTTCTAATGGTTGGATTTTTTCATAACAATTTTTACCTACGTTGGGTACATTCAGTCTTAACTCCAGCTTAACTAAGTTTTTCTTCTTGTCTGGGTATATATTTGTAGTTTACCAAAGGAAATTAATTTCCTGCAAATTATGTTTTCATTGTATTTTAATTTACTTTTTTTCTCTTTAAGAGCATTGAATTTCATGAAAGGGGAAAGAACCATAAGGAAAATGTGGCAAAGAAAATTAGTGAGGTAAATTGAATTTTTCCTTTTTTCTCTAAACATTTAACTTTTTATCTCTTTTATTTATGACTTTGGTCTATTTCTTCTCTCCCCCCCCCTTTTTTTTTTTTTAAATTGTAGATTAAAAAGAAAAGTATGGAAAAGGCAAAAGAAGAAGAAAAAATGTCAAAGGAATTCGCAGCAATGGAGGAAGCTGCACTGAAAGCATATCAAGAGGATCTGAAAAGGCTTGGAGTTAAGTCAGGTAGTTCCTGTAGCTGCCAGAAAAGGCTTAAAGGCAGCAATAGAGATAATATTGAACAGGATTTTCTTTTGTATTAGTTTTGCAGAAACTCCAGAATTGTGTTTACATTGGCAAAAATGGGACATATAATTTGCCACAGTGTTAGCAATAGTGGAAGCTGTGAAGTTGTGTAAGCAGGGTTTTTAACTGTTATGTCTTCTAACCCTCAGGACACTTCAGGTGGTAGAAAATGTGCCTAAGCACTATCTACTGTACAGTTTCTATTATTACAGTTACTGGTGGAGCTGCACCAGTCATTAATTATGGTTCCCAATTCTCCCAATGGAGACAAGTGCATAGCTAATAGTTGAGCTTGCATCCATCACTTAACTGAGTCCTTTTTTTCTTCTTTTAATCTCCTTCCATTTTAAAGTTGAGCAGGTGCTTTTGTTCTGTTACCATGAGGGTAAACCACCATTTTTTTAATTAGTCCTGTTAGTTTGAACCCTCCATGGAGACTGTCTCCTCCATAACTCTTCTGGTTTCTAGCTTCTGTTGACTCCATGCTCAATAGCCCTGAGGTAATCCTTGAATTTAGATTTTTCAGCTTGTTGTTTCTCCTGGTGATTCTCAGACTGATTCATAATAGTATAGTGTTATACTAGAAAAGCTTTTGATATCTCGGCTCTCTGTGAGCTGAGGGGTGAAAACATTATCTACTATCATGAAAGAAGAAACTACTTTGGACTAAGTTGATATTTGCTGTTGCCTGTATGAGGAATGCCCAATAAGTAAATTCTGATTATAACTCTGAAAAATATGGGTGTTATTTTCTTTAAGATTCTATAGGTCACAGTTCAACACAAAGTAAACAGGAGGAAAAGAAAGAAAAGAAGGAAAAGAAAAAAAAGAGAAAAGACACCTCAGAAGCGCCATCAGATGAAACAAAGGAATGGGTGCAAGGACTTTCCCCTGAGGGTTACATGTATTACTACAATACTGTAACCGGAGGTAAATAATGGCAAGGAACACATATTGATCTAATTATTCCCTCTGAACAAAGCAGGGCGCCATACACTTTGCTAGCCTTCCACTATCTGTGTTGATAGGTTGATTATTAGTGTGTGGACAATTATATATTATAAATTCATGACTTTTATAATTATGTGAGAGTGCCCAGAGCTTAAGATTTTTATTAATCAGTAAATAACAGGAGAACTCATGGACGTTCCTAGAAGTTCTTGACACCCTACAAAGATTATATTTAAATGCACAGAAGGGCAATCCCCTCTCCACCCCCCACCCAAAAAAGGGCAATCAGAATCTACTTTATCAGGACTCAGGTATAAAATGGGTAATTATTTGAGTACCAATAGTATCTCAAGGTAAATGAGATAATGAGATTAGACTATGATTACTGGGTTTCTTGTTTACCTGCACAGGATTAAACTGGTCACCTTATTTGGGGTCAGGAACACAGTGTGTTGATAGGGCCTTAATGAATGTGTTTGCTGTGGAGCACTGAAGGGGTCCTATATTATGATTAGATGGGTATATTACACACGGTTTCTCTTAGGCACTGACATTGGTGTAATTCTCAGTCCTTCCTAACTTCCAAACCGTAAAAGTCTTCTGTTTCTCAGTCTCTCCTGGCTGATTGTCCTATAAGAAGATATTTTAAATGTACTATAACTATATATCAACTATAATGCAATAGAAATTTACAAGTCATAGTAGGACAGATTGTCATATCCTTACTCCACATTTAGTCTCACTTACTTCAGTGGAACTACTCTTGGGTTACTGTTCAGTGGAGTAAGGGGATCACAATCTGACCCAGTGTGATTTCTTTTTAGATGAGTAATACATATATTAGTCATGCATGGGTGAGCATACACAACTGCAATATGTTCTAGTCAACTATTTGTCATAATGGTTGATAGTAAAAATTGAAATGGTTTTATAAATGATAAATGAAATATGTTTCTGTTTAAAGAATCACAGTGGGAGAAACCTGAAGGATTTCAAGACAACTCTCAAAACTCACAAATGGTAATCAAATGTTATTTGTACTACTTCTTTGTTCTTATGGCTTTCTTTACAAAACTTTTTGCTGCCTAATTGACTTATCTCTCATGCATGTATTATTCATAATATTGAATTCAAACAACCTACATTTTGTGGATCTTAGAAAAATATATTGTAGCTTGAATACATAGAGCTGTGAAACCTACAGTTAAGGTTAAAACTCAGCTTTCATTACCAACTCCTGTTTTCAGTTGCAGAGAAGTTTTTTAAAATTATTCTTTTGGAGTCAAACTTTTGATGCTGTGTTTCAGCCAAAAAAGCTGAATCTTTCTGTAAAAAATCAAGCAAATCCTGTTCCGCCTTTTGCAAATTAGTCAACACAGGAAAAAAATTATATGTTCACATTTTAAAATAATTCATAAGATTCTTTTGCTTGGAAATGGCTAATGTTTTAAACTTTTTACATGTGGCTAGTTCTCCTTTAGGAAACATTATTTGTAGGGTATATATGCAGAGTGTGTGTGTGTGTGTATTTACACGCACCCAAAAACTATGTTAAAAGAATGTTAATGTTGCAAAGTCAAGCACTCAAAAGTTAAGAAATGCCAGAATTAAGTTTGCCTGAGCAATTCCACCTATAAGCAATTTAAAATTTTGCTTGTTTCTTTTATGCAGATTAAATAACTTCTATTCGTTTTTTGAAACATTAATTGCAGTAAATCCTATGCAACTATGTAGTGTAGTATTTGTGGAACTCCACAGTGCTGCATATATGTGTTTCTTGCAGCTATATAGTTGCACAGTTGTGTTTTTAATTCAGCTCCCTGATTTTAGAGTTAAAGTTTCAGCATATCTAAGGTAGTGTTGCAGTTTATGGAGTTGATTCTGCAGCATTTTGCACGTTATTTTCTTGTTTAAACTACACTGAGGAAATTAAATGGGAAAACTAATAATAAATAATGTGTGTTAAGATTGCAAACAAAAGATAAGCAAACGAAGTAGGAAATTCTAAAAGCAATGGCGCCTTCCCCATGTTGTATGTATGCTGGATTACTAGTTAGGTTCAGAGATTCTCCTTGCTTTACAGCCAGCAGAAAGTTAACTTCCTGAAGAAAGAAGGAGAAAGAGCTTTGTGTAGCTCGAAATCTTGTCTCTCTTTCACCAACAGAAGTTGGTCCAATAAAAGATATTACCTCACCTACTTTGTCTCTGTATGTCCATCAGCATTTATATATCTCTTAACTTATAGCTAAACTTCAGAAAGTTAACTTTCTGCTTTGACCTCACACAAACATACAGGGTGGAGTAATAAACCAGGGCTGTGTACTGAAGTTTAGCTACTATAGTGGTAAGAGCTATATAAATGCTGATAGATGTAGAGAGAGACAAGGTGGGTGAGGTAATATCTTTTATTGGACCAACTTCTGATGATGAGAGAGAGACAAGCTTTCGAGCTACACAGAGCTCTTCTTCCTTCTTCAGGTTAACCTCCTATCTAAAGAAGTTTTGTCTCACCCAGTCTGCAGTGCTTTCCACAAAGGCTGGTTGTGATCTTGTTTTCTTGAATGCAAACGTGCTGTCCGTTAACTTCCGATGGGCAGGATGAGGGGGTGTCTTCTTTGCCTTCTACATATACCTCCAAAGTTCATCGTGGTACATGTGGCTTGTTTTTCCTGTGTGCTGCTTCCCTGTTGACTTCACATCTCTTTGATAACATTTAACTTTGTATGTAAGTGGACATCCATTGTGTTAGTGTGCAATACTTAATTTACATCCCGACAGAGAGATATACATACACCTCTACCCCGATATAACGCGACCTGATATAACACGAATTCGGATATAACGCGGTAAAGCAGCGCTGGGGGGGGGCGGGGCTGCGCACTCCGGTGGATCAAAGCAAGTTCGATATAACGCGGTTTCACCTATAAGGCAGTAAGATTTTTTGGCTCCCGAGGACAGCATTATATCGGGGTAGAGGTGTATCTTACCTCCTGGCTGGAGGACAACCTGATTGTCACATCTGCTGGTGAATAATGCCTTGCTACAGTCTTCAAAAACATATTTTGTGTGTGTGTGTCTGTGTGTGTTAGAGAAGTATTTTGTTTGTGTGAAGTCTGTATGTATAACTCCTTACATAGTATCCGTACGTACATTTCACAATGATGTTAATGACCAATGTGACTCCAGCTTTCATTCAAGATTTATATTCTTTGGTGAACCAGAATATACATACCAGAATCAAGATATTCCTGTAACCCCCCTGACAGTTGGCATTAAGGGGTTCTTGGGTCATACCATGCTTAAAGTTAAGCATCTGCTTAAGTGCTCTGCTGGATCATGCCCAGAATGCATCGCATAGCTTTAATAGATCATGCTATAATAGAAAGGGCCAAGTTACGCCACAGGCTATTTTTTGTTGTCCGCTTTCTAGTTATGCACAGCAATTTTTCTTTTGTTTCCTCTTATGTAAACTAATGCACTGTAAAACCACAAAAATAAAACCTTGAGGAAACGTGTTCATAAGGGTCTGTTTTTCTTCTCTGAATCAACTGATTTCATTTCACCAGCATATATACGAAGATTTCTATATAGCAGGGGTCGGCAACCTTCGGCACGTGGCCCATCAGGGTAATCCGCTGGCGGGCCGCGAGACATTTTGTTTACGTTGACCGTCTGCAGGCACGGCCCCCCTCGTGGCCCGCCAGCGGATTACCCTGATGGGCCATGTGCCGAAGGTTGCCAACCTCTGCTATATATAGTATGTGCAAAAATGTTACAAAGCAAATCTTAATTTTTGATTGTCTTGACTTTTTAAAAAAATGCAGTCTAGCATTGCGTGAAGTCAAGACTGTTGTGTATGTGATTAATTATAATCCCACATTAATGTAAAAATAACATTGTGGGCTAGATCAGTGTGCAGCTTAAGGGAAATTTCAAAGGTTCATGTCCAGTATGCACTTCTTAAACAGTCATGACTTTGTTATTAATGTCGTGTGAAAATTAATATATTTTCCAAATAAGGAAATGCCTTAGTCCTCAGTGAGGACTATGTTCATGTCAAGTTTCAGTCTTCAGCCATTGTTGCTAAGCCCTGTGTTGGAAGGAAGGAAGACAAGTGTTGGCTTATTTTTGTTTTCAGTTTGGAGTAGGGTTTGTTCAAGTTGTTTTTCTCCAACCCTCACAAAACTTTAAATCTGCTCGATGAATTTTTCTCAGACTTTCTGAGAACTTTTCTGTTAACTTTAGGTCAGAAACCAACTATGGAAAATGTCAACTCAAGCAGTAAAAACAACGAGGAGTCCTTGTGGCACCTTAGAGACTAACAAATAAATTTTAGTCTCTAAGGTGCCACAAGGACTCCTCATTGTTTTTGCTGATACAGACTAACACGACTACCCCTCTGAGACTCAAGCAGTGAATGTTTTGGAAAGCCACAAGCATGTGAAAATAATAATGGGTTAAGTTGTAATTTCAACTGTTTGGCAACCTTAACTACAGTGATTGCTACTGAGCATCCTATTTTTAAAAACTAACTATTTGTATATATGTGTGAAATATGTGTACCTGTAGAGTGTCTGTGTGCATGTTTGCACATGTATTACTTTAAGTTATAAGGTCCCTATCTAACTCCCAGCAGAGTCAATGGGGAATTTTTCCAAAAACTTTAATATGAGTTGGAGCAGGCCCTAAAAACATCATAATTATCATGACTGGAAAGTACTGGAAGGCTGAATATCTTTATAGTTTGTCAGCAATTATTTGGTTAGTCATTAAAATTTATTCCACTAATTTACTTTCTGTGTGTTTTCATTAGACAGGAGTATGGGTGGAAGGAGTCAGTGAAGATGGTCAGACCTACTATTATAATACAGAGACAGGAGGTAAGCAACATAGTTTTCACAATTGAGCTCTGTCTTGAAAGAGATGGTTTTGTTTTGTTTTTTGTTTTTAATAAAACTTTCTTAGAACTATTTCAAACTTTTGAATCTTTTGAAAATGTAGTAATGGCTAAATTATTCCTGTTGCTTAATTCAGTGTTTCCCTCAGCTGAGAATCATCTGATGCTTTATGCTTTGTTAAACCACTCCTAGTTTTGTTGGCCTACAGGCAAACTGTTGCATAAAGATGAATGGTTTCTTCACCATTCTTGATGGCATGCAAACATAATAATTTCATATATGTCTACACATTCAGTTTGTAACTGTGAAGTATGGGTAGTCCATATACATAATTTCATTTAAAAAAATCTTTGATTGGAAACCAAAGAGGGACAGGCTCTTGTTTTGTTTTGTTTTGTTTTGTTTTTTTGCTGTAACTTTAGTGCTACAATTGTTGTTGTTGTTGTTATTATTATTATTATTATTATTTATATTATAGAAGGGCCTAGGAGTCCCAGTCATGGACCAGTACCTCATTGTGCTAGATGCTGTACAAAAAACAGTCCCTGCCCCAGAGAGCTTACAATCTAAGTATAGGACTAGAGACAACAGATGGATACAGACAAACCGATGGGGGAGTATAAGGATACACTGAGACAATATTGGTCAACATGATAGGCTCTTGTCTCAGGATGCCAGCAACCTAGTTGTTGTCAAATTTTTTGCAGGCTTCCTGGCAAAAGAGTTTGAAGGGGGATTTAGTTTTGTGGATGTTTGCGGGGAGATTCTCCCAAGCATGAGTGGCAGCATGGGAGAAAGCATGCGGGTGCTTGTTTTGAAAATGTAACAAGTGGGCAATGGAGGCTGGCATCTTGGGCCGATCAGAGGAAGGAGTCAATCGTTCGATACTGAATGAGAAATGATAGGAAGGGCGGGGATAGGTCGTGAAGGGCCTCGGAAGTGAAGACCAAATAGCTAATTTTGATTTGATAGAGAAGGAGAAGACAGTAGAGGGATGCAAAGAGAAGGGTGACATGGTCAAAGCAACAGGGTAGGGAAATGATCTTTGCAGCAGCATTCTGAATAGATACCAGTGAGGCAAGATTGCATTTGTCAAGGCCAGAGAAGATAATGATGGAGTAATTGATGAGACACAAGATCACGAGAGCCAGGCCGAGAGTGTTAGCTGTGTGGAAGGATAGGAAAGACCATATTTTAGAGATGTTATGTAGAAAGAATCTGCACTCGTGAGGACCTAGAGAGAGATCCCAGTTGAAGATGATGCCTTGGTTATGGGCCCAAGTGACAGGTAGGATGGTGATGTTGTCCACAGTGATTGAGAAAGGAGTCGGAGGAAGGACTTGCAGGTGAAGATTAAGAGCTCTGTTTTAGCTATGTTGAGCTTGGGCTAAACCTCGATGAGGAGATGTCAGAGAGACTGGCTGAGATGTTAGTTTGGACAAAAGGGACAGGTCTGGAGTAGAGAGGAGGATCTGTGAATCATCCACACAGAGATGGTACTGAACTTGTGTGTGTGGATGAGATTACCGAGAGATAAGGTATAGATAGAGAAGAGAAGGGAACTAAAGACAGAGCCTTGTGGAACTCCCACAGACAG
This sequence comes from Emys orbicularis, assembly GCF_028017835.1. Classification (NCBI taxonomy): domain Eukaryota; kingdom Metazoa; phylum Chordata; order Testudines; family Emydidae; genus Emys; species Emys orbicularis. The sequence goes on from NC_088683.1 coordinate 304,908,537, forward strand.
TTGGAGGGCAGATGAGGAGGATCCTCCAAAGAACATACTAAAAGAATTATTGGGGAGGTAGGAGGAAAACTAGGAGAGGACAGAGTCACGGAAGCCAAGGGAGAACAAGGTTTCAAGAAGATGATCATGGTAAACTGTGTTTAAAGATGGCTGACAAGTCAAGGAGGATGAGGATGGAGTATGGTTCTGAGATTTGGCTAGGAAGAGGCCAGAGCAAAAGGTCAAAGAGTGGAAGCCAGATTGGCAAGGATCTAGGATGGAATTGGAGAAGAGGAGCTTGAGACAGCGATTGCAGATAGCATGTTCAATGAGTAGGGCTCTACCAAATTCACAGCCATGAGAAACGCATCACAGACTGTGAAATCTGGTCTCCCCTGTGAAATCTGATCTTTTGTGTGCTTTTACCCTATACTATACAGTTTTCAGGGAGGAGACCAACGTTTCTCAAATTGGGGGTCCTGACCCAAAAGAGAGTTGCAGGGGGGTCGTGGGATTGCCACCTTTACTTCTACGCTGCCTTCAGCACTGGGTGGCCGGAGAGCCGCAGCTGTTGGCAGGATGCCCAGCTATGAAGGCATCGCCCTACCAGCAGCAGCGCAGAAGTAAGGGTGACAATATCATACCATGTCATCCTTACTTCTGCGCAGCTGCTGGAAGCGACTCTGCCTTCAGAGCTGGGCTCCTGGTCAGCAGCCACCACTCTCCATTTGCTAGTTTTGAAGGTAGCGCCACCGCCTGCAGCAGCACAGAAGTAAGGGTAGCAGTACTGCAACTCCCCCTACAATAACCTTGCGACCCCTCCACAACTCCTCTTTGGGTCAGGACCCCTACAATTACAACACTGTGAAATTTCAGATTTAAATAGCTGAAATCATGAAATTTACGATTTTTAAAATCCTATGATCATGAAATTGACCAAAATGGACCATGAATTTGGTAGGGCCCTATCAATGAGCTTAGAAATGAAAGAAGAAGGGAGATGGGGCATTAGTTGGAGAGGCAAGTCTGGTCAAAGATGGGTTTTTTATAAGATAGAAGAGACTGAAGCATGTTTGTACGTGAGGGGAAAGAGCCAGAGGAGAGTCAGCGGTTAAGAAAAAAGTAAGGGGGGGGAATGAGAGTGGGCTGTCTTCACTGATACACTTTACATACTCTCTCTAGCAAGCTTAAATTTCCTAAAATAGAATATATACAACTTCCGTGCGACCCTCTGATTGGCTGAGCAGCCTAGTTAACCCTGGAGGGTGCCCTAGCAAATTGTCTAGGCAACAACACAAACTTTGGGCGTGTTGCAACTGATCTCCAGCCTCCGACCCCAGCTTGACTCTGACCCTGACTCTGGTCTCCTGACTCTAGCCTGGTACTTCCCTGATCTTGGTCTCTGACCTCAGCCTGACTCTGACCTCAATTCTTGCTTATTGAACCCGGCTCTAGCAATTCCTTCAACCTCTGCTCACTGACTACTGTCCCTGATGTGTGGACACCAGCCCCGCTGTGACCGCTAGTGCAGACCGCCTATGCCCTGGTCCCTTACAGTTTGCCCAGACCCTCTTCCGACCCCCTTTGCGGGAGCCCCTTAACAGGATATGGAAGGGACGCGTCTACCATCTCCCACTGGACCCCATGGGGTACTAGATCTGCAGGAGCGGGTCGTGCAACTACAAACCAAGAACCATCTGCTCCATTCCCAAGTGGCACAGCTCCTAGTGGAAAATTAGACACTCCGCGAGCTGCTACTACAGTCCCAGGAAGAGAGATCTGTGCTCCAGGCTTGGGTTGGGTCATTGCCCTCTGAACAGCGTCCTGCAGTACCACTACCCAAATGTTTTGATGGAAACCACCAGAGGTTCAGGGGGTGCCTGAACCAATTTTCTCTCTTTTTTTCCACCGGCCAGGCCAGGGTGGGACTAGTGATCAGTTTGCTAGCTGGAGAAGCACTGGATTGGGCCTCCCCCATGCTGGAGCAGGACAGCCAGGTGTTAACAGACTGGAACACCTTCCTGTGAGCATTTTCTGCACATTTGATGACCCTCATCGCACTCACCCAGTAGAAGCCACACTACGAAGGCTCCAGCAAGAGCAAGGGCCAGCTGCCTCATATGCTGCCTAGTTCCGTCACCTCATGGCTGACATTGAGTAGAATGAGGCAGCCCAAATTCTGCATTTTCGGTGTGGCCGTAGTGAGGAGGTAAAGGATAAGCTAACCCACGTTGAGACCCCAACCCACTTTGATGCTTTTACTGACCTCTTTCTCCGCATCAACAACCGGCTGTGTGAGTGAAAGGAAGAGAGGAGGGGCACCCTGCCACCACTTTGCTCACACCCCACACCAGAAACCCCAGGGCCCAACTGTGAACTGATGCAGGTTGATCTAGGTGACCGATGCTTGACCCTGGAAGAAAAGAAATGATGACTGCACAGTAACCTATGCATTTATTGCGAAGCACGAGGACATGCCGTCACCTCTTGTTCATTGTGGACCTCAACCCGCAAGGAATTGGGACATGAGCGAGCCCAGGCCCTATGGTGGGGGAGAGGCAGCCTGGGCACCACCAGGGCTCTATGTTCTGGAACTACTCCCCAGTCCTCAAGAGAAACTTGATCCAGGACACGCAGGTCCTCCCCACACTTCCAAGTATGAGTAAAGTTACATACCATGAATGAGGCCAAACTGATTCCCCCTTAGTGGGACCTGATTGATTCCAGGGCTACCAATAACATCATAGATGCTAAAGCTGCTTGAGCACTACAAAGCCTACATCAGTCCTTGTAGAGGCAATAGATGGATACATCCTGTCCTCAGGACCAGTAATGCAGGAAACAGAACCCCTAGAGGCTGTAATCCTGGCCCTTTGGGAAGTGCTACAGTTCAATATGATCCATTCTCTACACTGCCTCCTAATTCTTGGAATTACCTGGCTGGAGCAGCACGACTCTTGCATCTCCTGGAGAGAAAAAAGGGTCCGCTTTCCCTTGGAATACTGCTGAAGGGTCTGCCTGTGTGCAGCTGGCTTCAAGCCTCCAGTCCCCGTTTCCTGTAGCCAATTGGAAACGACAGAACCTGTGGGGGAACGCAAGATGGTGGCGGCTAACCAGAAGGAGTCACTCCCAAGCTTGAGTCCCCATCTCCCTGAAGAGTATTGGGATTATGCAGACATTTTTTAAAATAAAAATGTAGACACGCTACCTGTGCACCAAGACTACAACTGCCCCCATAGACCTGCAGCCTGGGGCAAAGATCCCTTATGGACATATTTATGCGATGTCCAAACCAGAACTGGCAGCCCTTCATGTGTGCGTCCAGGAAAACCTGGACAAGGGCTTCATCTAGCACTTCACCTCCCCAGCAGGGGCTTCAGTCCTTTTCATTAAGAAAAAAGACAGAATGCTAAGCCTTTCTGTAGGCTATCAGGCCCTAAACCAGGTGATGGTCCAAAACCTGTATCCTCTGCCCTTAATATCAGAGTTACTAGATCATGTGTGGTCTGCCAGAATTTTTACCAAACTGGACTTCTGGGGTGCTTACAACCTAGTGCGCATCAGGGTAGGAGATGAATGGAAGACTGCCTTTCAAACCCCGCTATGGGCACTTCAAATATTTAGTAATGCCATTCAGGCTGACAAACGCTCCTTCAACCTTTCAACACTTCACGAACAACATATTTCGAGACATCCTGGACCAGTATGTAATCATCCATCTCAATGACATACTTGTGTTTTCAGATAATCCTGAGCAGATTTGTTACCACATTCATTCCATCCTGAAAAGACTACAGAAGCCTGGCCTTTTTGTGACATTGGAAAAATGTACCTTTGACCAGTCCTCCACAGAATCCTTTCCCCAGAAGGAGTCAAGATGGACCCTCGGAAGGTAAAGGCCATCCGCAACTGGGCAGTGCCCTATTCCCTCCGGGAGTTACAGTTCTTCTGGGCTTTGCAAATGTTGCCAATTGTTCATTACAGGTTTCTCAAGGTAAATAGCCCCAGTAGCCAACCTACTCTGCAAGGCCATCAAATTTGTTTGGACACGTGAAGCTCGCCATGCTTTTGAACAGCTCAAGGCTGCTTTCACCACTGCTCTGCTTCTAGCACACCCAGACTCGGCCCAGGCATTCATAGTGGAAGCCATGCCTCCAATGTAACCATCGAGGCCATACTGTCTCAGAGGCATGGTCCACAGCACGTGTTGCACCCCTGCACCAACTACTCCTGAAAACTCACCCCCTGAAAAATGGAATGATAAGATAATAAATAAGGAACTGCTCACAATTAAATTAGTCTTGGAATTCTGGCACCATCACCTCGAGGGAGCCCGACACCCAGTGCAAGTCTTTTCCGACCTCAAGAACCTTGAATATCTGTGGAAGGCTCAAGCCTTGAACCAAAGATAGCTCAGGTGGGCATTATTTTTCTCTCAGATCAATTTCATTATCACCTATCACCTGGGAATCCGAAATGGGACGGCCAATCCCCTATCCCAAAAGGGGAATACTACCAAGAGGGCGAGGGGCCTAATCAAAAACCACCCCATCTCCTGAAAACTCTCAAATTCCTTAGTGCACAATACACCAATAGCAGTTTTAATTGCACTGTTAAACAATATTAGAATACCATTTATTTAAATTTTTTGGGTTTTCTATACTTTCAAATATAGGGTTAGGGCTGGGGGCTCTGGGCTACAGCCCAGCTCAGGGCTTCAGCCCCCCTGGGGGCACGGGGCTCAGGAATTCAACCCCTGGGGTCTCGACACTTCAGCCCCTCTCAGGGCACGGTGCGGGGCTTCAGCCCAGTTTGGGGCTCGGAACTTCAGCTGTTCTCGCTGGGCTCCAGCCCCCTTGCCACCAGGGAAACTGCAGGCTGGAGCTGCTTCAGCCCCTCCGCTGTCCATGGAGCTGTGGGCTGAGGCTTCAAATCCCCCCGCCCCGATGCCTTCTGCCCCGCCCACAGGCATGTGATTAACACATTCAAAAAATTAACTCGTGAATTTTGCTTTCAGTTAATCACAGCCGTTAACTGCGATTAATTGACAGCGCTAGTTGCTGACTTTCCAAAGTGCTGGGGAGTGCTCAACCTCTGGCTCTGTCCCAGACCCCACCCCAACTCCACCCCTTCCCCCAAGGCCCCACCCCCACCTCACCTCTTCCCGCCCAGTTCCTCACCCTCCCCCGAGCATGCCATGTCCTCACTCTTCCCCTCTTCCCTCCAGAGCCTTCTGCCTGCATGCAGCGAAACAGCTGTTCGTGGTGGGCGGGAGGCACTGGAGGGGGGGAGGTGCTGATCCGTGGGGCCTGCTGGTGGGCGGGAGGCACTCTGGGGGGGTGGGGGAAAGCTGATAGGGCGGCTGCTGGTGGGTGCTCAGAAGCCACCATTTTTTCCCTGAGAGTGCTTCAGCCCCGGAGCACCCACGGAGTCGGCGCCTATGCTGGTTTGAATCTTTAACAGAGAACTTTTTTCCTTGGGTGTCAGAATTTTGAGTTAAATACCTGGAAACAAAGAGGTTTAAGCAATCTAACTTAAAAACCCTTCTTCACCTGCAAAAAAATTGAACTGTGTCCTTTTTTTGATTCGTTATGATGTATGAAGAAGACTTGAAAGGATGGCTTTATTTCTTTATTTGTTGTTGTTTTTCATCCATATTAGAAATTCAGCATTTGTCTAGGCTGGAAAAGATTCTAGGATGGAGAACTAGTGAAATAATGCCAAAAGACCCAAAAGAAAGAAAGTTAAGCTACTGAGAAGGAAAGTGATTTTAGTCAATTTCTTGTAAAAACTCTTTGCTTTTTGTTTGTTTGTTTGTTAACACCTATTTAACTGTAATAACTAATCAACATTTTGGAGAAATGAATTCTTTCTAAATGATTAAAGAACCTGCCCTTCACTTAAGTCTTCAGAGCATAGAATAAACATCTGAGACTACTGACATGTTCTCCAGAAAAAAACAGGGAAAATCAGACTTGGCAGTCTTGATATTTCTAAGGAAGCAGAAAAATAACTCTTCTCAGCATATGTAGCATAAATATGCAAAAAGATGGGTTTTGGTTTGGGGTTTTTGTAGATTTGTTTGCAGGTCATGTGTCAGTGCTCTCTTTTAAACTCCAGTTTGTATTTTATAATTTGTGTTTTGTTACTTTTGACAGTTCTACATAGTTGTGTAAGCTGCATGAACAACTTCTTTGTAACTATTTTGCTTGGTATTATTTTATACCTGTTGGATTTTGAGTTACCATTCATTGTGACCACCAGACAAATATTTGTGGTTTTAATTTTCAGTGCAATTTAACTCTGTTGGAGTACATATCCTCTTAGTTAACCCTGTGTTCTAAAGAAGGGACAATTTTCAACAAAAACTCTGTTTTGTTGTTAACAGCTTTGAAGGCCACCAGATGTCAGTACAACACACCTAAATAAGAAAGCTTTTGCTCTTTGAAAATAATAAATCTTAGAAGTGCATTTGTTAAATGTTTTTAATTAATATGTCTAAAATATGAAAATAATGTCAAAAGTATGATAGTTTTTATTAATTTGAGTGTTCCTTTAAAATAATTTTTTGAGAGTCAGTGTACTTTACAGTGTTATAAAACTGATTTGGCTAGTCAAATAGAATCTGTCTATGCAAACTCTTCAACTAATTGTTGACTCTTCAAATGAATGCTGGAAATTACTTGGTTTTTAACTTAATAGTGGAACATTTTATTAAAATCAGTGCATTAAAGGCGATTAAGTGATGACATTGGGATTTTCAATATGTGGATACATCCATCACACCATCTCACTCAACAAGTTTACTGGAACATCATTGTTTAATTCGAGATAAGGTCATGTCCCTCAGTTGTTTGAGGGATTTCCAATAAATCAGGTTTGGATATGTAAACGCTGCTTTTTAATTAAAGAGCCTTAGTTCTACTGTATTCTACTGAGTCAGCTAGCATTGAGGAAACCGATAGACTTTCAGTCTGTAAATAGGGATGCTGGCTTTAAAATCTGTGCGGAGGGCTGGGACACCATATCTGAATATGTTAGAGTAATCAAAGCAAGAGATGGCCAATGCATGGTCAAAGGTATTTTTGTAGTGGGGAACAGTGTGGGTTATAGCTGTGTTAATTATGTTCACAGTTACATGCCAAAGAATCCTAATCCATTATTAGGGTTGTTATAGTTAAATTATCCAATCTGAAAAGAGAACTAATGGTATGAAAAGCAAATAATGTATAGTAGGTTGGACAGGTTTAATTGAAGTATTTCTACTTTAAAGAAAAGATCAAATGCATAGTAGAGGACAGGATACAGCAAGTCTTTTCATAAGTTGAGTGGAACTGTCATGAAACTTGTGTTTAAAAATAAAATATTGAAAAAGTAATTTTGAGAAGTCTAGAAAGAAAACATGAGAAAAAAAGAAAAGTGGAAGGGCTTATGCTAAATTCTTTACTGTATTTTTCACATGGAGCATATGGTACTGCTTAAGGTTAATGTTGTCAAAGTGGAACTGATGTAAGGCCAGAATTAAAACATGAATAATGTGACTGTCCAAATATGTTGAACAGTATCAACGTGGGAGAAGCCTCATGGTTTTGTTTCATCTTCGTATGAGAGCAATAAAGATGACGATCATCCTGAAGAACACACCACAGCGGATTCAAAGGGATCTGAATCAGATGCTGAGAAGGATGGTAATAAAAGTGAAGTACAAAAGCCAGAAACAAACTTAAAGGTAAGTTTTTTTCCGTCAGATTTACTTTATGTACAATATTAATGTTCCGGAATAACGTGATTTCATCTTTCTGGGTGGCTATATTGATTGTAGTTAGGTTAAACCTGATTGACGTTGATAAGAATTAGCACTTTATAGTGCTTGAAAAGCAAAATAAATAACTGTTAATCTATAGGAACATCAGCAGCACTGTTACACCATGGAAGATAGACTCTTCAATGTGGGTGGCTTGGATGTAGCTAGAGGTGCTCATGGTTTCCAAGGAAGGGCATTGGCATCCCCATTAGATGATCCTCAGATTGATATTGACTTCAATATGTGGCTATAATTTTTGGCCCATATTCTTCAAAGGTATCTGCTTACAGTGGGACACCACAAGGTCATGGCCGTTGTCTGAAAATGTGACACTTACAGGCTTTCCTATTAATTGTCCGTCAAGACCAATGGTAGGATAAAAGTAGTGTCAAAACTAGATACTATGTCTTCATATTAAAGTTCACAATAAAGGCTGTAATTTTAGGTATGGGTAGATAAAATTTTTCCAGTGCCTTTTATTTTGAGTCCAGAAACAGTAACTTGGGCTTCCAAAGATAGTGTTTTCATTTAAAGTGTGAAAATACCCAGATACAAATGCTTTAAGGTATTATTCCAATTTTCTTCCCCGCTGTGTACGAAACTAGTCAAAGTTCTACCAAATGTTATCCATAAGAAAGTGTGCAAAGAATATTTAATTAAAAAAAGAATTAAAAGTTAAATATATATGATAGAGCTTTGTTTTGTAAATGTGTATGTGGTACTCCACTCATTTTCAGCTGTGTGAGATGGGACCTTTTAACTATAGCTTGTTCTAATGATTGTTCTTCTTATGCATGTATTGAATGACTGTCTCTTTCTGAATGGAGTAAGAAGCTTGTGGAGAAAAATAGTAAAATTCTACTAAAATATTGTTTCTTTATTGCTTTTGGTTTTCCTTGGTTGAAAAGTATAAATAATAGATGTGAAAAAGAGCAATATTCTGTTGTTTCATTTAGGCATTTTTGCTGAAGGTGAGTTTTTTTTCTTCCTTAGATGAAAAGAGACAGCGATGAAGAAACAGAGGAAGAGAAGCCCCCCAAAGTTAAAAAGATAAGCCCTTATGGAGAGTGGCAGGAAGTTAAACAAGAAACTGATGTTGCTCAGGATGAGGCCCCGTCAGTTCCACAAGTTACCTCCCACAATGTATCTAAAAAGACAAACCCTTATGGAAACTGGGAGACAGTTACAGAAAAGGAAGACCCATAGTAAGTGTCCATTTACCATAAGTATTTATAAGAGGTCTATCACCTTGCTGTTCCAGAGGCCCTATCTATAGGGCCAAAACCTGCATTCCTCACTCAGGCAATATTAATACTCAAGTCAGTTGGAGTTTAGCCTGAGTAAAGATTTAAGGGTTTTACCCATGGTGATTATTTAAAAAGTTTTCATTCTTTTTTAATGCTGAAGTTCATTATAATCACAGGGTAAACTTCACAAATTGCTGGTGATGGTTGTTTTCAATGGATTTAGCATTCAGTTGCCATGGGCCAGATTTTTAAGTGTAGTTTTGTAGGCCCCATTCTGGGTGTGAATGCAAATTGGCATACATACAATTTTTTCACCTTTAAAAATTTGGCTCTGTATATATTTTTCCAAAAATTCAGTAATATTTGATCAGAGAAGCAGATGATGCTTGTTGAACTCTCTCTCTATGTAAAAATTATAGGCTAAATCCTGCCCACATATTGCTACATATCTAGTAAAATCAGGTATTCTGCTTGCTTACACATTCATTAGATTAAACATGACCATGTGGTCTCATGTCTTGGAGGACATGGTAGAGCCTTCCCATGTTGCTTCTCTACAGGCAGCTAGAAATGGAGCTTGATCTTTTCAGATAGCTGTTATTGTTTATGAGTTTCCCATATGATCTTTTCATAAATTAATTAAAATAATACATTTTACTAGAGTAAAAATAGTCACTTATTATTAGTATAAAAATATCTTTCACTGTTAACAGTAAAAATATTTACTAGTTGCTACAAATTGCTTGTGTTATCCTCAAAAATATGGGAAGTTGGTACTTAGAGCAAGGCAATTGGGAGTCAAGACTCTTGGGTTCCGTTTCTGATTCTACCCGAAACTCGCTGGTTACCTTGTGGCAAGTCACTAAACCTCTTTGTGCTTAATTTTCCCTCTCTGTAAAAGGGGGATAACACTTTCATGTCTCAGAAAGGTTAATTAATAAGGATGCGTGGATCCTTAGGTAAATGCAAAGTTGTACCATCGTTGGACCGTCTTATTGTTCAGTGTTTACACAACACCTAGTGGGATCTGGTCCATGAGTAGGACTCCTAAGCACTACAGTAATGCAAATAATAATAATAACAAATTCAACATTCCATAGGTAAGAATCATAGTATAATGTCACTTGTTCAGCTCAGTATAGTTAAGGCTGCCACTTTTCCCTCATTTCTTAAGCTTTCATGTAAGATGGTTGTCTGTGGACAAAAGAGACTTTGCTCAGTTGCATGGGGAAGACATGCCCTTCGTTGTCCTTTCTTCAAGAACTTCTGCGATGCAAGTCTTCTTTGTCTTGGTGGCAATTTAGCAAATTCTAATAAAAATGTTTATTCTTTTGTGGGTTCTCAGGTGCAGGCTGGGTTACCTGTGGTTCTAGTATAATGGAAGTGGGGAACAATGGCAAAAGGCACTCTCATACTCCAGAGGTGAGAGATGACTTTTGATTACAGGAAGGACGCAGTCACATCTTCCATTCATGGAGTGAGATGCTAGGCTTATCGTGAGAGGTTTTCAGTTTAACCCACAAACATTAATTAATATTTAGATTATGATAGCACAGAGCCTTGATCAGAATTAGAGCCCCATTAGCTTACCCACTATAGAAACAAAGTGATAGAGCTCTGCGCGGATAAAAAAAGGTGTATCTGTATCCGATCCACGATCCGCAAAAATTGTCTGTGGATATCTGCATATATCTGCGGATTTTCAGGGCTCTAAAAAGCTCCACAGGTCACTGCACAGCAGTGACACAGGGCTGTGTCAAACCCCTGACCACCCCACCCCCCCAGCCCCACTTCTCACCAAAGACCTCCTGTCCTCCCGCCTGCTCCTCCCCTGCTGTACCTCCTTCCTTGCTCCGGGCAGGGAGGCTACAATTCTGGATCCTTCTATGCAGTGCTGCCATCCCTGTGAGGGGCTCGGACACCCCTACGCAGTTGCAGTGGCTCTAATGAACGTAGCCATTGCCGCCTGCTCATTTAAAGAACAACCACACCTTCAAAACGGCGCTTGGCTCACTCCCTTCTGGGAGCTGTAGTTTACCTCCTCCCTCCGAGCAAGCTGGGGACTACAACTGCCAGAATGCCCAGCACGCTGCTGCGTGATTCAGAGAGCCAAGTTGGAGCCTGCAGGCTGGGTGACACCCGCGCTGTTCGGGTGTTTCCATGCTACAGAGCCTTGTGCGGATACAAATTTTGTATCTGCATCCGCGCTGCAATACACAATAATGGTCTGTGGATACAAAACGGATACCCATGGATTTACAGGGCTCTAGTGGTAGAGACCATCTGTACCCTGAATAGCTTATAATTGAAGTTCATTTCAGGGACTTTAAAGGATTTTTTTTTTTTAAGTTCCCAAAGTCAGTTGTAATATATATTTGATGACTATATATATTGTCACATGCTGGGGTGCAATCCAGCCCAGTGAGGTGTTGTGTCACCGCCTGCCCTGCAACCTTGGGTGCTTCACAATGCCTTGCTATTGCAGCTCCCAGTCAGGACTACTCACAAACAACCATGCAGGTCACACCCTGAGTGTCTGTTTACCTGCAGCCCTGGTCCAGCAACTCTGATCCCAGCAGCCTGTCAGCAACACTCTGCTGACACTCTGGCTTCCACCACCCAACACACTCCCAGTTCCGAATTTTCCCAAAAAACTGAGTTCTGCACTGTTCAGCCATTTCCTGGACAGTTCCGATATAAAGGTCCGTTGTCCCTGCAAAAGGTCAATATTCAACAGTTTGCTACTTTACCTGGAGTTACCAAACAGAGTTTAAACAGAGCACAGGATTAGTTTAGATTAAAAATAAAACAAGTTCATTTAACTACAGAGAGAGAGAGATTTTAAGTGAGTACAAATATATGGTATTAAAGTCGAAAATGGTTACAAGAGAAATAGATAAAATGCTTTCTCTTAGCTAAAACTTAATAAGCTAGACTTGGTTCAAGGCAAAATCCTTACCACATGTTCCCAGCAATCGGGCTGACCAAATTCTCAGGTCAGGATCTCCTCCCAAAGCCAAAGGGCTGGTTCCTTTGTCTTCTTAGGTAAAAGAGAGAGAAAGATAGCTTGGGTTTTTCTGCCCTTTTCTTTTATAATCCAGTTAACCTTTGAAGTGGATTCTTCTGATGGTTATTACTCAAAGCAAAGTTATTCAAACTGTAAAGAAGGCAACATGGAGTCTGGTGGTGAAGGAGGTGCCAGGCTCTTTCTTCTCACGTGTTTGGTGAAATGCAACTTTGCTTTGCCTCCTGCCATCTCTTCTCCCTGCTGTCTTGAGGACCCTGTTTACTACTTATATGTACATTGAGGTCAACACACAGTTCTGCGTTCAGTATACTTGTGCCTAGGCAGGGCTGTGTGGTTTTGAACATACGTGAAGAACATCATACAGGGATATTTCATAACTTTATATATACTGTTGCTACATACATTTCACCATGATATTATTGACCAGTGAGTTATTCGTTTTCAAATGATGCCTCACAAGATGTATTTTGTACAAAGATTATTATAATCGTGTGTAGGGTGTGAATATATGAGGCTAAACCACTGTGTGTTAGAATATATCAATCTTCAGGAGCACAGGCTTTTAGTGTGGTGGAGATTAGTCTAAAGCAGGTACAAAATATTCTGTATTTCCCTCCTTTCTTCATTAACCCTCAATCCAATTAATGGATCTGAGCAAAATTACTTCAAAAGTTCTTTTTAACCCCGTTATGATAGAGCCCATGGAATAAAGTGACTCTTTTAATTTATTTTTTTAATGTAATGACATTTATTCATTTATTTGTTTGTTTGTTTGTTTATTTGGTTAGGTGACATGACATGACGTGACTTCTGCAGTGGCTGGTGTGGCTGACCTGGGGGCCAGCCGCTCAGGCGGTCCCGGGGACATCCACATCAGCTACTGCTGAAGTGGCTCCACAGCCAGCCGCAATGGCACTGCTGGAGCCGCAACTGGCCTGTGCAGCTGGCCCTGGGGACCACCTGAGCAGCGGTCCTGGGGGCAACAGGAGCAGTGACAGGTGGGCGGTCCCAGGGGCAGCCAGAGCAGCTGCTGCTCAGTGGCCCCCAGCAGTTGGTGCTGCTGAACCTCGGGCCCCCCTCCCCAGAGCAGCCCCCCCCTCCCTAGAGCAGCGGCCCACCCCTACCCACCAGAGAAGCACCCCCGCACCCTAGCTAAGATTTAGTCAGGGGTATATAGTACAAGTCATGGACAGGTCATAGGCCATGAATTTTTGTTTATTGCCCATGACCTCTCCACGACTTTTACTAAAAATACCCAGGACTAAATCATAGCCTGATTTATTATGGATATAGCATCTCTGAGGCTGCGCAGCAGGAAAGCTGTACCAAACAAATTACAGATTTTTTGCCTCCAAGGGCTTACCGTTTAGTGGGAAAAGCTGGAACTGTGTGGAACAATACAGAAACAGTGGCAGCTGATGATTGTAACTCAAACCTTATATATCTTAGTTGTTAGGTTTAAGGTCTTATCCTGAGGACTGCTGGCTACCTGCAGCTCTGGTTGACTTCAGTGGTGGGTGTAGCTGCTTAGCCCCTGTTCAAAGTCAAGCTCATGTGACCTGATCCTGTGTGCTTTGGCAAAACTCCCTAATCATGTACCAAAAGATTGTTCCCTTAGATGTTGACCCTGCAAACACTTACGCACCTGCTTAACTTTACACATGAGTAGCAATAATGGCTATTATAGGACTTACATGAGCAAAATGCTTACATGCTTGAGTGTTTGCAGGATAGAGGCCCTAGTTTGCTATTTGTCAGCTCACCCAAGGCAAATACAGTATTTATTTTAATGCCAGATTATCATGGTCATGATGAGGATGGGCAAGTAAACTTGTGCCAGGGTTATAAAATTTCCTAACAATTTTGTCGGGCCGCTATGAAAATAAAAGTGCTATCTGCCGTCTGTGGTGCCATTCTTGTTCTTGTCATCTAGCAGTTGTTGTTTTTTTACCTCCTCTCCTAGTGAAAAAGTGGACTTAGAGCTTCCCAGTACAGAGAGTGACTATCTCCCTCTGCCAGTGCTCCAGGTTCCAGAGGATGCAAAAATGATATTTAAAGAAAAAACAGTCACCTCCCTTGGAGACCTGACAGAAGAGGTGCCGATCTTCAAAAAGAGAAAATTTGAAAATGGAAAATCTAGAAATTTACGACAAAGACCAACTGATCAGTAATAAATTAACAAAGCATTTTAGATGCTGTTTAAATGAGAGAGGGTCAAGAGTTACTATTTTAAACAAGCTTTTTTTAAATAAAATGTTGGTTATAAATTAAGAATTTATAGTTATTCAAAAATGTATTGAATGTGGATTGTAATAATTTTTTTATTTTTATGTTAATTTGATTATATTTTGTTTTCTGAATGGATAATTGCACAATTTATGCAGTGTTGTAAATACATTTATTTTTTATTTTAACCCTGTTATCTGATTTCAGTTTGCTCAATGTGTGCTACTTAAAATACAATATAATATATAAGATTTTGACTACTCTCCTAGGTATATGGGAATACATCAATGCATAACTTGGAAAAATATGGTACAGAGCATGTGTGTGAACACAAGGAGTGGATAAGCAGCAGTCCACTGGTACCCATGTACTAGAAAGTAGAATTAAGACCCAATATGATATAAGCAGAGTGGCCTTCTAGCAAATAAGCTTTGATTTAATAGTTACAAAATTGAAGGTGATGCAAGTGCAACCCACTCCAAGCATAATTTGAGATTTTCAAAGCCAAGGTAGGGGAGTGAGCCACACAGATCCCATTTATTACAAAAGCGAGTTTTGAAACTTTTGAAAATCTCAGCCAAGTGTTCTAACTTAGATTCATGGAAAGCAATACTGTACATACATGATAAATATATTGCAAGTATACAGAGATTCAAACCTTGTTCTGATTAATCTGTTTTTCATGATACCATGATAAGTACCACCTCTGTGTCACACGTATTTCTATGGTATCTTCCCCATTGTGTTTTTTACTGTATATTTGTGTGTCCATGATTTTTCCTCCAGTTACACATTTATTTTCTTTCTTCTCTCCATATTTTCTTTGTCTGTTTCCTTGTAAGTCAGGAATGGTCACACACTAGTTTCATGAACAAGTCCTTCAAAGTTGGAGTCATGCTCCAATGCAAGACACTATTTTAGTGGCTGTTGCTTGTGTGAAATGTTCAGATGAGTGCACTGCCTAGCTACACAGTGCTAGATTACTGATCATAGAATCTGGTAGAGACCAAGTGTATAGTGATCCCAACGTGTGGACGTATGTTAGGAGAGGAAAACAGAAGGATGATAGACATAGTTGATTGCAGGGCTGTCACAGAAAGCTGCAGCTTGAAGTCCATGACGTAAATGATTAAACACTTTCTTAAGGTTAGTGTCCTAAAATTCACAAATTGAGTTGATTTCTATTTTTTCAGATGATAGAGTGGTCTGTGTTTAGCATCATCAAAGGTCCATGGACTGCAAAAGATGTCAAGTATCGGGGGTAGCGTGTTAGTCTGTATCCACAAAAACAACAAGGAGTCCGGTGGCACCTTAAAGACTAACAGATTTATTTAGGCTTAAGCTTTCATGGGTAAAAAACCTCACTTCTTCAGATGCATGGAGTGAAAGATACAGATGCGGACATTATATAATGACACATGAAGAGAAGGGAGTACCTCACAAGTGGAGAACCAGTGTTGACGGGGCCAATTCGATCAGGGTGGATGTAGTCCACTCCCAATAATAGATGAGGAGGTGTCAATTCCAGGAGAGGCAAAGCTGTTTTTGTAATGAGCCAGCCACTCCCAGTCCCTATTCAAGCCTAAATTAATGGTGTTAAATTTGCAAATGAATTTTAGTTCTGCTGTTTCTCTTTGAAGTCTGTTTCTGAAGTTTTTTTGTTCAAGAATAGTTACTTTTAAATCTGTTATAGAATGTCCAGGGAGGTTAAAGTGTTCACCTACTGGCTTTTGTATGTTACCATTCCTGATGTAAAAGAAGATGGCTATACATAGAGCTTCCCAAATTGTTGGCTGTGATCCACTGGGTGCTCATGGACTTTCTAATGAAGAGCTAGTGTGGGTTCATAATGTGCAGTGGTGCCACTTCTAAAATCACGAGTACCTCGTTAGAGAGGGTCTCAGTCAATTATAGAGCATGTGTACAAGCTATGAAGTATTTCAGCGCCCAGATACAATGTGATGTACCTTATAAGTGCTTGCCCCCTGCATTTCTTTACTTGAGCAAAGGCAATGTCTTTGTGGCCCTGCAGTTCATTCTACAGGGGGTGTGACTTGCAGCATGCCCTAGCATGTTGTGCTGTCACTTCCCTGTGTGAATGCTGCAGGCACAAATTAGGAGATACCCAGTTCACCGTTAACTTAGGCCTCTTTTAAACAAGACTATGTTAATGCAAACTTAGGTACCTTTTAGTTCGTGTCAGCGGCATCCACATGGCGTTACAGTGCAGCATGCTAGTGCATGCTACAGTTCATACCCTCAGAGTCTGTACTGCAGGGGTGTGTAGACAAACCTAAAGAGTGCAGGATTGGGGACCTTGACTGTAAATTACAATAGAGATTTTTTTTAATTTTTTTTTTTTTGGAGCTCTGATATTTTCTGTGGATGCAGAGAGGAATTAAATGATTACAGATTCAGGCCCTTGTGTGCTGCTTGTGTTGCACTGTCATGACAATTGTGTTTATCGTGGTACCTGCCACGCTGTGAGAAATTTCAAGGAGCTGTTTAGTGTCCACTCAGAGACCAGCCCACATAGGAGCTCCACATAGGAGCAACTTTTCAGGATGCTCTGAATGGCCTTGTGGTCATAGGTCAAGTAATGGTTACATTTATTCTTTGCTCACATGATCAATAAGGGAAAGTACTATGCAGGTAGTGGCCTAGGACACCTGAATTGGTGTGATCATGTAGAAAATGCCTAACTATAGCTATATGTCATGTTAAAAAAAAATCTTAAAATGAGAAATTAAAATTGTTAGAACTTTTGTTCCTTGAGGAGCTCCTGAAAAAAGGCAGCCAGAAATCAAAGACATTGCAATATGCCGAGTTTAATAGATCAATCTTAAAAAAAAAAAAAATCCAAACACTTATTTTTTAGTATGAAAAAGGATCAGAGGTTTTCTTTATTCACCACTGACAGTCTCTTTTCTCCCTGGTGGTTCTTCTGATTTTATATGTAATGGCTACTAAAGAAGGGGAGTTGAAAAGCTTCTAGCCCATAACTTATTAAAAATTTACAAATTGTTCCATCAGAAGTAAAATTTACAAACTGAGCCAACATGAGGTGAGAGTCACAGTTTAAAGTTGGATTAGGATCAGTATGGCCGCTTTCATTAGGCACATTTGTATGATAGTAAGTGTGGTTTCTAAAACCTACTTTCCACTTCATGTGAAATGCATCATTTAAGTTCCTTCCCAAAAAACACATTCATAATTATTGTCAGTATTATGTCTTTTTAAAATGTAATCTGGGCTCTAAGAACATAAGAATGGCCATACTGGGTCAGACCAAAGGTCATCTAGCCTAGTATCCTGTCTTCCAACAGTGGCCAATGCCAGATGCCCCAAAGGGAATGAACAGAACAGGTAATCACCAAGTGATCCATTCCCTGTTGCTCATTCCCAGCTTCTGGCAAAGCTTGAGAAGCTTAATATTTAAATAGGCATTGTTGCTTTTGGACCATGCTCCAGCACTTTGGCAGCTGTTTCCTTGTTGCATACCTAAACTAAATATTTTCTGACCACATACAGAAGTGTTACCTCATCTAAGAATTAGTTAGGGATACTGATACTCCAGGGCATATTTACTACATATGCACTGATCACCTCATTTCCTAAGCTCTCATGCCTTTGGCACTCAGCACCCCAGGGGATTTTATGGTAACTAGTTATGCTCTGTGTATTCTAATCCTTCTTTAAATTGCACTTCTTTAGCAAGTCCTATTAATGTTAATTTGTCAAACAAAGAAAGGTTTTATTGTTTAAAAAAAACCTGCAGTGTTTTCTGATCGATCAGTTTTCTCATCTTCCGGTACATTTTGTATCTGAATTGTATTGTTTGCCTAGATTGTAAGCTCCTTGGGGCAGGAACCATATCTTCCTTGGTTTGTACAGAGTCATGCAGTCTATCAGCACTACTGTGCAGCAGTGATTATTGGAGAAAGAAAGGTGCTGTGGTCCAATGTCCACAGCACTGGAATGGAACTCAGACCCAGGCTCTGCTACTGTCTGGCTCTGTGACCTTGGGAAAGTCACTTCACTACTGTATTTTTATTTCCCTTTCCACCTTTTGTCTGCTTAGTCTAGTTAGACAATAAGCTTTTCAGAGTAGGACTGTCTCTTACTATATATTTATACAGTGCCTAGCACAATAGGGCCTGATCTTGGTTGGGGTCTTTAGATGTTAACATAACACTATTTATTTATTTGTGGTTTGGCTTGATGTGGAAACCTGTCTGCCAGGAATTGCACTGAGACCACCTACTTTTCACTTTGCGACTACTTGACAGGAGCTTGAATCTACACCCTGAGGTCTGAACACGGCAATTTGTTTGAAATCCACACTTTTCCATTTTGAGCAGTAGTTGTGTTCAGTGTTTGTATTTGACACATTATGGCCCTGAAACTCAAATCCAATTATAATGTTCAGATTTAGGGTTTTGGTCAAGTCTACCTCTGGTTGCAACCTGAGTTAGATTCAAACTGGTGAAAATTTATTTAACTCCTCACTAACCCCACGAGTCTTCAAGTTTCTGTTTTATTCTATAAAAGTAATTTTGAGGGACCACTTTTTAATATTATTTGGCTGCTAAGAAAGCAGCCAATCTCCTTTATTAACAAAGCACCTCCCCTTTGCTACCATTATTCAAATAATTAGTGTCACCCTTGACCTAGAACTGTCTTCTCCAGTATCTCCCATATGTGTAAATATATACATCACCAAATATGCCACAATACCAATGTACATCTTTACCCCAACCCTTACTACTGAAAATACTCATTAATGCCTTCATTTCCTCTCAGCTTGACTGTTATAGTTCCCAGCTCTTCAGACTCCAGCATATGAAGTATGCTCCTGCCAGGTCTGCCTCATAAATACAAGAAGCACAACCAAATTACATGTATTTACAAACAATTTTCTAGTCATTTCAGGATTGATTTCAAGTACTCTTTGATCCAGTTCACAATTTCCCTCCTTGAGACAAATTTTACTCAGTTAGTTACGCTGGTATAAATCCAGAATAACTTAATTGCAGTGAATCTTTGACGTTCACTAAAATCAAAGGAGTTACTATGGATTTACCCCAAAATGTGACCCCTTATGTTTAAAACCTGACATGGACCTGGTCCGTCTTAGTCCATCTGCTCCCCTACCCATTTCTTCTGTTAGACTCACTGCCCCTATGTCCTTTCACACAGTATCATTACTGTTGGTGCAAGAGCCTTCTTTATAGCTTCTGCCATCTGCCTTCCTGTGTTTCTATCTTGAACTCTTTGTCTGCTCCCTTGCATCTACCTCATAATTCCTTTTTCCCATAATACCTCAGATACCTGCTATTTAACTTTTGAATTGTATTATTTCTTTCTGTGATTATATAACCTAGCTGTGTAAAACATTTTGGGATATAGTTTGTATGAAAGTTGCTGTACAAAATAAAGCAATATTGTATTGTAAATAAAGTAGTAACCTCAACAAATTGGAGTTTGACACATGTAGTTGCCATTCACAATTTCCAGAAAATGGTATGAAACTTGTATCAAATCAAACTGATATCAAATTTGTACTTGTCAATGTAGAAATAGTCTCTATAATAATGTTATTTTTTTTTTGCCAAAATTATATTGCCAGCTTTACAGTTTATTTGCAATCAAATGTTTAAATTGATAAACAATGGGGAACTGTTAGAAATTACGTGTTTAGTTTTTTAAAAATTCATTATTTGCCAGGCCAACAGACCATTCTCATTTTATAACTTCTCCATTCAAAGTACAGAAAATTACCAGCTGCTGAAGTGGAGCTGACGTAAAAATCCTGAATAAAGCTTAAGACGTAAGCAATTGCTGATATTTTTAACAATAATATTCATATTGTTAAAAGATTTTTAAGGCGGCATAAGAGATTTAGACACACATGTTCCATTAAAAACTGAGGATAATGATAAATATAAACTAAAAGAAGTGTGTGACTACAGAACTGTTTATATGAAATTCTATTCTAAGTTCTTATACCACGTTCATCACCATAGTATCTGAGCGTCTTCCAGTAGTGCATTCAGCAATTAATGGAAATTGCTTTACCCAGTGCACCAGTCATGAGTAACAAATGGCCTTGGGTTAAAATTGTTAATTTTTAAATTTTTAACAGAATGCAGTTGGGGTTTGTTGTAGTTACTACTTAGCAACATCCAAAGTATATATCGGAAAGGATGTTTTTCATGTAACAGATTATCATAAAGTGGTCTTCACAGTTATTGATCTGGATGAGAAACAACTCAGAAACATTAAGGTTAAGATTTTTAAAAAGATGAGTAATACAAGCAAATATTTGTATCAAGTTTCTTTGAACAAGAAAATCCCGTAGTAAACTTGTTTGGGAATTTCTTTTACAGAAAGCAGAGCCACCTGTTCAGCTGCATAAGGAGGACAGAAAAAATAAGGTAATGGCCAAGCAAACAGTTTTGCTGGTTATGAAATTTGGTTTATCATCATTGGGGGGAGGTTATTTCTGGGAATTAGCTGTATTTATTTCTACTTCAGGAAACATTCATAATCCTAAAAATACTAAAGACACTGATTAACACAGACTTAAGTCAAAGAAACAAGCTTCATTTTTGTAATATGGGTATAAGAATAACTTCTTGGTTTTCCAAGTGACTGAATTCATTCATAGCTGCAGGATCACCGAGAACTTTGCTGATACATCTTACAAATGACTAAATGAAGGCTGAATTTTTATTAAGACTGATATTTTTCTACTGGTCTAGAAAAAAAAATCTGTATTTTCACTGTCTTGCCCATAACTTTGTTATGCTTACTGGTTTTTCTAGTATTTCTTCCTAAACTTATGTTTAACCCATGCACATAAGAAATTTAGCAATGCCGTGAAAGTACTGTCATACTTAGTCACATGAGAAGTCATAGATATTAGCATGTCTTACAGTGATTCCTGCTGTTTCATTTAGGAATATGTTGCGAGGCTACAAAAGGAATATTGTCTCATTCTAGAAGTCAGAGGAAGAAGGAAATAGGATCAGAATGATTAAAATTCATGTTTTATTAAAATATGGACATGGGAATACCCTACACATCAGCCAAAGGCTCTGGATAACATATCCTCATGAAAGATTCCCTTTATGAATTCTCAACCTACTGAAAGAAGTGTTCTGCCTCTGCCTGCTGGGGTGTAAACCACAGAGAAAAGCTGTGTACAAGAAGCTACACTTTCAAAACTATGCTCCCTATATGCACACAGTAATAAACTGGCAGCATTTGCCTAAAACATCCTCATCCTGTTAGCATGTGTTGACCCTGCTGAGAAAGCGGAGTCTTTGAGGCACATGCCTCATTATTCCAACATCGATACAAGGGAAATGAGAGTCACTCTGTGGAACAGAGGTTCAAGGGAGTGGGCTGAGAAGTCCTAAGGGGAGACAGCTTAAGCAGGACTTTCTGTGATCTTATTTTTAATTGATTTATCTCAGTAAAGCCAAACCCCAGGAAAGGTGAGTTTGGACTCCATATAGCGTGCAGAACAGTGTGGGAAAGGTGCCTGTTCACATACAACCAAAAATAGGGACTGTGCATAATATGTATAGTCATATTACATGTTCATGTTGGCCTCATACTGGGCTCTAATTTGAACATGCATAAGTATGTGGACAGCAGTGTTTGTTTTGGTTTTAATTTCCATGTATCATTTCAAGCATTTAGTATCAATGAAATATTGGGGGACCTGGCTCAGAAAATCACATTGTCCATTAGAACTGTAAAGAGGTTGTGGAACAGAAAGGTCAGAAAACATGGGCACAAGAAAAGGACTCTGCCCTCTCTTATTTCCTGCCCAGATCTGATGGAGTGAACAGCTGATCAACTTTCACCTGAAAAGTATCCCTGAGCCATCAAATGGCCCAGTAGCCTGCATGAAAGCACTCTTAGGTTTTGACACCATGGCCTCCTTCTCCACAATACATTACCCTTGATTTTCCCCATCACAGTTCAGTACAGATCTGGATTTCAACAGCAATAAAGAAAGCCAGAAGCATTAACACCCCTTTGTGACAGGACCTGTGGGGTATTATCTATTGCTCATTTGCATCTCTTGGCTTTTCCAGGCCAGTTAGAGGAGCTGATGCTGTTTAAACAGTAAATGCCATAGGCACGTAATAACTATTAGTATCAATACTTTTGGAAAGTAATTTGTGAAATATAATTGCTGTGAAAAATACTATTGCATTATATCTATCTGAAAATAGATATCTTTCTCATTGCCATCCTGACGATAGCTGCTACATAGAAAGTAAAGAAGTTTTGCCAGATGTTCAAGTGGAATCTACATTAAAAATGCCAAATAAAGCCCAAGAGGTAAACAAAATGTACACTTAATCTTCAGAGAAAGGGGTCTTTTTATTTTTGTTTTTGTCACATGGAATGTTCTCCCAAAGTGTTTCAGAGAAGCCGTTAATCTTTCAGCCACTAATTTTAAGATAAAAATGCTTACAAGGTTATATCTGTCTATCCATATTCATGCAGTTATGACTCCTAGAAATGGAAAATTGTACCTTGGATGCTTAGTCACTATGGTGATGGGGTACTGTCAAACAGGTAAATTGAGAAAGATCTTGGTGACTAAGAAAGCATTACTAGTGCCTGAAGAACATATTTGTCTCTTAAACTAATTAGCATATCATTTAATACATATTAATGTTAACACAGTTTTTAATTCTCTTAGTAAAATTGCTTGTGGTAAGTATAAACAAGATGCTCAATACTAAACAGAAAGTTATTTATTTATATTATAATAGCATCCAAAATGGACTAGGTGCTGTAAAGATATGAAGAAACAGCCCCTGCCCTAATAAAGAGCTTGCATTCTAAAAAGAAACATACAAATCAACCTGTACGTCCCTGTGGGAGGATCACAGCAGTGTCAGAGGACACGTCAGTGGCAACCAACTGGCATAATGGCTTCTACCCCAGAGTAGGAGGCTGAGCCGAGCAAAATAAGGTGTGATTAAGGTTCACATAGGTGATCAATTGTAGCACAGCTTAAAATCAGGCAAATGCAAAAGGGGCTTAAAGGGTACATGGTCAAAGGACATGTCTACATTGGAGATGGTAGCTTTGATCAAGCTACCACGCTAAGAATAGAAGCACAGCCATGGCTGTGCAAAGGGTGGAATGGGCTAACGGCCCCAAGTGTGTGCCTAGGATTTCAGACGGGATCATACTCAGGTGGATGGGCTCTCATGACGCCCCGGCTACACTTCTATTCTTAGTATGCGTGCTCCATCAGATCTACCTGCACTGGAAATTACACCTCCAGCTCCAGTGTAGACATACCCAAAGCTGCATTATAAATGCATTTTACTGCAGGATTCCACCTTTTATCAACTATGTACCACCACCAAGTATTTAGTATTTGTGCACATCTATTTGCCAATATATTATGTGTATATAAATCCCTCCAGGCTTTTTATTACTGTTATTTGTGTGGGCACACCTAGGAGCACTAGTCATGGATCAGGACCCCACTGTGCTAGGCACCGTTCACATAACAAAAAGATGATCTATACTTTAATATGTACATGTCATAGGATCATAGAAATGTAATGCTGGAAAGGATATCGAGATCATCTAGTCCATTGCATTGTTCTTGAAAACCTCCAATGATGGAGAGTCCACAGCCCCTTTTGGAGGCCTATTCCAGTCCTTAACTACCCTGACAGTTAAGTTTTTCCTAAAGTTTAACCTAAATCTCCCTTGCTGCAAAGTTGATTATTTCTTGTCCTGTCTTCAGTGGACATGAAGAACAATTGATCACCATCCTCTTTATAACAGCCTTTAATATATTTGAAGACTGTTATTAGGTCCCCCCTCAGTCTTCTTTTCTCAAGACTAAACCTGCCCAGTTTCATTAGCCTTCCTTCATCGGTCAGGTTTTCTAAACCTTTTATAGTTTTTGTTGCTCTCCTCTGGACTGTCTCCAGTATGTCCACATCTTTTTTAAAGTAGGCACTCAGAATTGGACACAGTACTCCAGCTGAGGCCTCACCACTGCCAAGAAGAGTGGGACAGTTACCTCACATGTCTTCCATATGACACTCCTATTAATATATGCTAGAATATTAGCTTTTTTCATAACTGCATCACATTGTTGACTCATATTCAATTTGTGATCCATTATACCCCCCAAATCATTTTCAGCATTACTAGTTAGTTTTCCTCATTTTTTAGTTTTGCATTTGATTTTTTTCTTCCTAAGTGTAGTGTTTTACATTTCTCTTTATGTCATAACATTATTTTCAATGAGTTAAACAATGTGAATTTATCTGACTACTAGGATGCTGTGATTAACCTGAAATCAGTACAAGAACTGGGTAAGCAGCTGGGTTTTGAGTGGACAATTGTTGCTAATGAGCTGGGATTCAGCAGAGCAGAAATAACCCAGTTTCACTCAGCTAGCACAGAGAAGAAGATTCAAGCACAGAAAATGCTGGAATGCTGGTAAGTAGCTCAAGCTGAGAGAGGAGTGCAAAGTCCCTCATCCTTTCAAATAAATAGTTGTATTAATCATTTTATACTTTCATCCACATCCCACAGTTAAGATGGCTCTGACCTATGGGGATACTTTTAGATTATTCCTATTTTTCTTATCGCGTTCAAAAGAAATGTTTATATGATACTTGTCACAACCTGACCCACTACTCTTCTGTATGGTCAGCAGTCTGTTGCAAGTAAACCCACTTGTTGTGTCATAGAATATAGAATATGGGTCCCATGTGCTTTCAAGCCAACTCTGTCTGGGTAGAGTCTCATCACTGTTTCTAGTTCTGGAACTAAAGAGCACACTCTCAGGTTCAGATCTCATCTGGCATCCTTCTTCAGCATGTGGCAGACTGACGCCCAGCTGCCCTAGATCCTGAAATCAGTGTCAGACCTCTCAGTCCCCCACCCACAAGTGTCTACACATGCTCCCCCAGAATCCCACCTATGCTCTGGTCACTCTGTTTCTATTTTAACCCATTTGGGGACAGATTGGCAGGAATGCAAGAAACACAGACTTAGCAAAGGAATTTCTTAATCACAGTCACTTTACTCTTAAACTACTCAAGACTTACAGATTTTTGAAAACAAGATAACTCCTGAAACACACCCTCCCCCGGTTTGATCTTACAGCATCTGAGAGTCCCAGGTTTGTCAGCAGTGTTTGATGCTGGACAAAGTTCCTCCTGCATTCTCTCTCCTTCACGTCCTTCTTACATGTGGCAATGGTCAGTCCTCTAGCACAGAGCGAACATTGCCCTTAAGTAGGTCGCTCCTGTGCCATGTGTTCCGCTGGGAAGATCCAGCTCCCTCCCCCAGTCATGCTTGCCCCACCTGTGTAGAAAAAACTTGACCCCTGGGTTGGACCAGTAGTTGAGATAATAAAATTCAATCACCCTAGACCGCAGCCTTGATAGCGTCTCAGTGATAGTTCTTCAATGAGGCATCCAGTACCTTTTCCAGGTAGGGCAGCTGTCTGGTATGCAGTAAATAGGCTGCCCACCAATAAGTATAGATGTGTTCAATACATAATACAAAGTGGAGGTCATACTTCGATACAGACACAATGTCAAAATGTTCATTAAAGTTTGTTAGAATTGTAGCAGCAAAACTTCGGCATGCCCAAGAGGAGATAGAAATGTTTTCAGAGTACAGATGAGACAGTTGAGTTGTGTGCAGCATGAACAAATTCCTCTCTTGAAAATTTATTATTCATTTCTTCATCTTTATTATTGTTTCTGTACCACTCTAAATATACTCATTGCTGTACAGGAGGTAAACTGGGCCAGACAAATAACAGGGTGCCTGCTGAAAAGAGATTAAAGCATAACCATGTACAAATACAATATTGCTAGCTTTGTATTCTTATACACCTATGGATGGTATAATCATATATTAAGCAAACTGCTCTGATGATCTCTAATCCCTATCCAATCAACTAGCCACACAAAGCAATTTGGTGGATATTTTCAATATATTAGATTTTTGCAGTCACTAAAATAACCCTTATTGCATCTGACAAAGTGGGTATTCACCCATGAAAGCTTATGCTCCAATACATCTGTTAGTCTATAAGGTGCCACAGGACTCTTTGTTGCTTTTTACAGATCCAGACTTACACGGCTACCCCTCTGATACTTATTGCTAAGGGCATCTTCCTGGATCCCTCTGTAATATTGAGTGCTATGACCCATTTTGTATTGTATGTTAGTTCAAACAATCTCAAATGAGCCAGTTTGTGTCTGGCCCTTGATTGAGGCCGCAAGAGTCTGCTGTTGCACCAACAATTCCTTCCCCCAGGCAGGGGGCAGCAGGCAGCCACAATTAAAGTCTCTGAAATCCTGGGTGCAAGAACTGCTCCCTGCTACAGCCCATAACTAGACATAACCCCACCTACTCCAAAACAGGTAAGAAAAGATGGAGACAAGACTGGCCTGTAGTCTCCCATCTTCTGCACACCATCCAACAGAGCTTCTAGCTGGGAAAGAGAACACACAGCTGACTATAAACCCAACATAGGTTTCTGTCTCAATTGGCACTTAATCTGGTCTAGTGCAGTGGTTCTCAAAGCCGGTCCGCCGCTTGTTCAGGGAAAGCCCCTGGCGGGCCGAGCCGGTTTGTTTGGCCGAACCTGCAGACGCGGCAGGTAATCGCGGCTCCCACTGGCCGCAATTCGCTGCTCCAGGCCAATGGGGCGGGGGAGGGATAGCTCACTGGTTTGAGCATTGGCCTGCTAAACCCAGAGTTGTGAGTTCAATCCTTGAGGGGGCCACTTAGGGATCTGGGGCAAAATCAGTACTTGGTCCTGCTAGTGAAGGCAGGGAGCTGGACTCGATGACCTTTCAAGATCCCTTCCAGTTCTGGGAGATAGGATATCTCCATTAATTAAATTATTATTTTTATTAAATTAATGGGGGCTGCGGGAAGCAGCACGGGCCGAGGGATGTGCCGGCCACCCTTCCCACAACCCCCATTGGCCTAGAGCGGCGAACCGCGGCCAGTGGGAGCTGCGATTGGCCGAACCTGCGGACGCGGCAGGTAAACAAACCGGCCTGGCCCACCAGGGGCTTTCCCTGAACAAGCAGCAGATCGGCTTTGAGAACCACTGGTCTAGTGTGTTCATCATAGCAGTGCATCATTGTACTAACTTTGATACCTAGGAGAGAAAAGTGGAGGAAAGAGAAAGAGGCAGAAAGGAAGAGAGAGGGATAGGAAATAAAAAGGGAACAAATAGAAGTTTTGGTTGGATATTTAGAATTTCATTAGCTTTGTTATGGTGCATTTCACTGGGACTGAAATACAACAGCAGACTGAATAACCCAAAGACCAGAACCAGAGACTTCAGGAATAGGTATTTTGCTTTTAGATTCACAAGAGAGAGTGAAGATCTTAAAGTGGGAAGATAATTATAGGACTGTCAGCCTGATATCGGCCCCAGGCAAGATAGTGGTGCAACTGATATGAGACTCAATTAATAAAGAATTAAAGGAGGGTAACGTAATTAATGCAATATGGGTTCATGGAAAATAGATCCTGTCAAAGTAACTTGATATATTTTTTTGGTGAGATTACAAGTTTGGTTCATAAAGTTAATAGTATTGATGACATATACTCAGACTTCGGTAATGTGGTTGACTTAGTACCACATGGCATTTTGATTAAAAAACTAAAATGATATAAAATTACCCTGGCACACATTAAATGGATTAAAAACTGATAGGTCTCAAAATGTAACTGTAAATAGGGAATCATCATCAAGTGGGTGTGTTTCCAGTGGGGTCCTGCAGGGTTTGGTTCTTGGCCCTATGCTAGTAACATTTTTGTCAATGACCTGGAAGAAAACATAATATCATAACTGATAAAGTTTGCAGATGACACAAAAATTGGGGGAGTGGTAAATAATGACGAGGACAAGTCACTGATTCAAAGCGATCTGAATCACTTGGTAAGTGGGGGGCAAACAATATGCATTTTAATATGGCTAAATGTAAATGAATACATCTAGGAACAAAGACTGTAGGCCATACGTACAGAATGGGGGACTCTGTCCTGGGAAACAGTGACTCTGAAAAAGATTTGGGGGTCCTGGTGGATAATGATCTGAACATGAGCTCTAGATGTCATACGGTGGCTGAAAGAGCTAATGCGATCATGGGATCCATAAACAGGAATCTCGAGTAAGAGTAGATAGGTTATTTTATCTCTATATCTGTTAATGGTGCGAGTGGTGCTGGAATCCTGTGCCCAGTTCATGCCACAATTCAAGAAGGGTGTTGATAAATTGGAGAGGGTTCGGAGAAGAGCCACAAGAATGATTAAAGGATTGGAAAACATGCCTTATAATGATAGAATCAGAGTATGTCTACACTGGAATAAAACACCCATGGCTGGCCCGTGTCAGCTGTTTGGGCTTGGGCTGGAGCCCAGGCTCTGAGGCCCTGCAGAGCCCAAGATCCAGCCCACCCAAACGTCTGTGCTGTAATTTTATAGCCCCACAGCCCAAACCTTGAGAGCCTGAGTCAGCTGACCTGGGCTAGCTATGGGTGTTTTATTGCAGTGTAAACATAAGCTAAATAGATTGAGCTCTTTGGGTAACAAAGAGAAGGTTAAGGAGTGACTTGATTACCGTCCACAAATATCTACATGACAAACAAATATTTAATAATGGGCTCTTCATCAGAGTGAGATATAACACAATCCAATGGCTGGAAGTTAAGGCTAGACAAATTCAGACTGGAAATAAGGCATACATTTTTGACAGTGAGGGTAACTGACCATTGGAACAATTTACCAGAGGTCATGGTGGATTCTCCATCACTAACAATTTTCAAATCAAGATTGGATGTTTTTCTAAAAAATAAGCTCTAGGAATTTTGGGGGGAGGGCATTCTATGGCCTGTGTTATACAAAAGGTCATGATCACAACCCTTCTGGACTTAGAATCTCTGAAAAGGCATTGACTAATAATGATTACCATTGTTATGCCAAAGTACAAGGTTGGGATTATACACAGTCATGAGTACTGAAGAAAGTGAGAGTAGTGGGTGGTAAAGCAGGTATTTGATTTGTGTTACAATTTTTATTTTACAGGCAAACAAACTATAAGGCAATAAGGATTACTGTACAGATTATACCAAAGTACTGTACTGTACCTGCTTTGTTCTACAGGGATACAATGAGCAACTGTATTCTCTCTCTGGTGTATTTCCTACCATTATAAAAGGCACTTTTCTTTCCCATTTAACATTGTGGTTTGTTATTAAAACCGTTCCCATAAGTAGTTTAGAATAACATCCATCTGAGGACTATTTCTTAGTAGTGATGATTTTTGCAAGTGCTGAGCATCCAGCAGCTTCTATTGAAACCAATGGGAGTTGCTGGTTGCTCAGCACTATGGATAATCAGGCCCTGTTTTAAGTACTTAAATGTGGACAGAAGACTTTAAATTTAGGGTACCGAGTTTTGCAAATATTGGCCTAGGACCAGTAATTCACAATGGGTATAGCTCCACCAGTGTTGATTTTCCTACTGCAAGTGCAGCCTAAGGAGCTTAGACTATTTTCGGTTACGGTGTCCCTGCTCTTATCTCTGTTGCAATCCTATGGTGGCAGTAGAAGTTAGAAGGAAAATAAGGTCTCAAACAGTATCATGTCTGTTGGGGGGAGATAAATAAATACATTTATTATAAAATATGGCATAGCAGTTGGTGCACTTCAAGTGCAAATGGGGATGGCGTATATCTTACATTGACTGATCAGGATGCTGTAATGTTTGTTGCAACAAATGCAGGTATGAACGATCATGGAATAAACTTAACAAGACAAAGATCCTTCAGGATGCCCTGGAACGGGCTGGAAGAAAGGACCTGGCTGATAAACTTCGGTGCCTGCACTGGGGACATCAGAAGTTAAGCAGCAGAGTGGAGCTCCCTTCTGCTTTCCCCTTTCTCATCACTGTTCAGAAAACCATCAACAACAAGGAAGGGCTTAAGAAAATTAACCAACTTAGTCGCAAGTATCCCTAAGGTGCTGCAGCTGAAACTGCAGAGTAAATCTCTCTTGCACATACACACTTGAAGTGAGGCTTCGGGTTATTGTTTTTTAGCACTCTGATAGAGCTTTTCATCTTTGAGCACTTTATAAGGTTTAACTAATTAATCCTGGATCTGGAATGTAATATGATGAAATACCCCGCTTCTAAGAAAACCTTGCGGGTTGCTGAAGCTGTGTAATTAATTGGTGAATTAATTTGTGTTATATTTCTTACTCACACCTGAGCTGACACACACATACTAGAGCTGATCAAATTAGTTGTGAATTTGTTGGATTTTCCTTTATTCTCTTTGAATACTGTTTGCAGATAGGTTATTAATTGTGTAGGAAGCCACATTGCCAAAATACTGAGGAAGGGGGCCCACCTGATGGCCAGAGACAAGGCCCTCTACACTTATAGCCTTGGCCTCCCATGGCTTCCTGGCGATCTTCCAGGTTTTGAGTATCCCCCTTGGTGGGATGATGGGGGACCTTGCAGAGGTTTCCATTCCTACAGCTCCTGCCAGGGGTTTTAATTTGAGAGGGGATGATCTGGGCCCATGTTAAGAAGCATTGAAGTTAGGGGAACTGGCTGGAGCAGAGCCTTCAGGGATAGGTCTACACAGACCACGGGAGTGAGTCTCCCATTCCAGGTTGACAGACTTAAGCTTGCAGGGCTCTCGCTAGCGCTCTAAAACTAACTGTGTTAGTCAGTGCTTTGAAGTTGCAGCCTGGGCTGGAGCTTGGGTCAGAAGCCAAGGGAGGAGGGTGGGCTTCAGAGTCTGAGTTCCGGGCGAAGCTGCAACTTCAAAGCATTGTGTACACAGCTATTTTTAGAGCACTAGTGCAAGTCCAAATCTGTTGAACAGCCTGGGAGGCTTGCTGTCATGGCGTGCGTAGACTAACCATTTATTACTGCTTTAACCCCAATCAGTAGCGACTGGAAGTTGTTACCTTCTCAGTGGTGGTCTCAACCCTATTCTCCGGGGATACATCTACATCACAAAGCCACTTCCACAAATGGCATTACAGAGCAAAGGTGCCCAGGACTGAACAGGCATAGAAACCAACCTGCACTCTGACTCCTCCTTCATCAAGGCTCAAGACACCCTGAGGGGAAGCCTGCATTGCCTGTCAGACTCATAGAACATTAGGGTTGGAAGAGACCTCAGGAGGTCATCTAGTCCAACCCCCTGCTCAGAGCAGGACCAACACCAACTAAATCAACCCAGCCAGGGCTTTGTTAAGCTGGGCCGTAAAAGCCTCTAAGGATGGAGACTCTACCACCTCCCTAGGTAACCCATTCCAGTGCTTTACCACCCTCCTAGTGAAATAGTTTTTCCTAATATCCAACCTAGACCTCCCCCACTGCAACTTGAGACCATTGCTCCTTGTTCTGTCATCTGCCACCACTGAGAACAGCCTAGCTCCATCCTCTTTGGAACCCCACTTCAGGTAGTTGAAGGCTGCTATCAAATCCCCCCTCACTCTTCTCTTCTGCAGACTAAATAAGCCGTTCCCTCAGCCTCTCCTCATAAGTCATGTGCCTCAGCCCCCTAATCATTTTCGTTGCCCTCCACTGGAGACTCTCCAATTTGTCCACATCTTTTCTGTAGAGTGGGGCCCAAAACTGGACACAGTACTCCTGATGTGGCCTCACCAGTGCTGAATAGAGGGGAATAAACACTTCCCTCGATCTGCTGGCAGTGCTCCTACTAATGCAGTCCAATATGCCATTAGCCTTCTTGACTACAAGGGCATACTGTTGACTTATATCCAGCTTCTCGTCCACTGTACTACCCAAGTCCTTTTCTGCAGAATTGCCGCTTAGCCAGTCAGTCCCCAACATGTAGCAGTGCATGGGATTCTTCCGTCCTAAGTGCAGGACTCTGCACTTGTCTTGTTGAACCTCATCAAATTTCTTTTGGCCCAATCCTCCAATTTGTCTAGGTCACTCTGGACCTTATCCCTACCCTCCAGTGTATCTAACTCTCCCCACAGCTTAGTGTCTTCCACGAACTTGCTGAGGGTGCAATCCATACCATCCTCCAGCTCGTTAATGAAGATGTTGAACAAAACCGGCTCCAGGACAGACCCCTGGGGCACTCCGCTTGATACCAGCTGCCAACTAGACATTGAACTGTTGATCACTACCCATTGAGACCAACGATCTAGCCAGCTTTCTATCCACCTTATAGTCCATTCATCCAATCCATACTTTTTTAACTTGCTGGCAAGGATACTGTGGGAGACCATATCAAAAGCTTTGCTACAGTCAAGATATATCACGTCCCCCACTTCCCCATATTCACAGAGCCAGTTTTCTCATCATAGAAGGCAATCAGGTTGGTCAGGCATGACTTGCCCATGGTGAATCCATGTTGACTGTTCCTGATCACCTTCCTCGCCTCCAAGTGCTTCAAAATGGATTCCTGGAGGACCTGGCTCCACGATTTTTCCACGGACTGAGGTGAGGCTGACTAGTCTGTAGTTCCCCAGATTCTCCTTCTTCCCTTTTTTAAAGATGGGCACTACATTAGCCTTTTTCCAATCGTCTGGGACCTCCCCTGATTGCCACGAGTTTTCAAAGATAATGGCCAATGGCTCTGCAATCACATCAGCCAACTCCCTCAGCACTCTCTGATGCATTAGATCCGGCCCCATGGACTTGTGCATGTCCAGCTTTTCTAAATAGTCCTTAACCTGTTCTTTCACCACAGAGGGCTGGTCACCTCCTCCCCATGCTGTGCTGCCCAGTGCAGTAGTCTGGGAGCTGACCTTGTTCGTGAAGACAGAGGCAAAAAAAGCATTGAGTACATTAGCTTTTTCCACATCCTCTGTCACTAGGTTGCCTCCCTCATTCAGTAAGGGGCAAGCACTTTCCTTGACTTTCTTCTTGTTGCTAACATACCTGTAGAAACCCTTCTTGTTACCCTTCACATCCCTTGCTAGCTGCAATTCCAATTGTGCTTTGGCCTTCCTGATTACACTCCTGCATGCTCAAGCAATATTTTTATACTCCTTCCTAGTCATCTGTCCAAGTTTCCACTTCTTGTAAGCTTCCTTTTTGTGTTTAAGCTCACTGAAGATTTCTGTTAAGCCAAGGTGGTTGCCTGCCATATTTGCTATTCTTTCTGCACAGCGAGATGGTTTGTTCCTGCACCCTCAGTAAGGCTTCTTTAAAATACAGCCAGCTCTCCTGGACTCCTTTCCCCCTCATATTAGCCTCCCAGGGGATCCTGCCCATCAGTTCCTTGCTGCACTGTTCTGTGGATAAACTGAAGGTTTCAGTTTGCTCTTAGGCTGGCACCTTTCACCAATACTAAATTCACAAAAAAATAATGAAACTTAAAGCTGATATGCAAATGTGTAAAATATTTTCAAAAGCTGTCGCACAGTTAAAAAAAAAATACAACTTCATATTTGACCACAGAATATAGGAAAGAAAGACACAGATTTTATCAACATCTGACATCTAACAAATACTTCCATTTTATTGTGCTACAGAATTACAAGGACTGGTGTTGTATTTAGTACAAGACCTACATCAGCCTCCTCCTTCTAAAGATTTAAAGTTTTCTAAATGTTCAATTAGGGCCTCCATGTCTGCAGACTCCAACAACCTGTTGATTAGCTCGTCCAGTGCCCCCTCACCACAGAGAAATTCCTATCAAACGAAAGAGAGAAGCATTAATTATTAGTACAGACCAGTATTTTTTGAATGCTGATCAATCAATAAAAATTCCTGGAATATATTTGCACGGAGCCTGATCTTTATGCATCAACCCATCAATCTTGCATTACTCCCCTGCTGTGACATCAGTTTTGGGTGCTGTAAATGAGTCAGTTGAAGGCATGCTGCTGAAGAACAGCATACGGTTACATAGCATCTTCTTGGCAATAACAAAAGGAATTACTGGCAACATCTTGCATCTGCCTAAAACAAGTTAACTAATCTAGCAAGAATTGATGGGATGTAGGATATTGTAATGAATAATGACCAAATTCTGATACCCTTACTCATGCTGAGTAGCAGCTTACTCACAAGACGTTCCATTGACTTCAATAGGACAATTGGTGGAGTAAGGGACTATTCAAAGTGAGTAAAGGTATCAGAACAGGATCCTAAAAAATAAGATGAACAAGTAAATATTCTAAATTGTCATGTTATTTATTGAACCTTGTCCGATTCTCCCCCACACTGTTGTTTTTGTAATGATCCTCACTTGTATGTCACATCTTAACATACTGTAAATATTCCAAGGCAGGGATCTGTACTCCTCTGTGTTCTCGCCTAGCTCATTGTTCAGCACAATTAAGTATGTGCTACTTGCTCTGTGACAGCAATAATATTAAATCTTAAACCTCAGCAATAAAATTTAAGTCTAATCCTAAAATGAAAATCCAAATCATAGAACAAACTCAATCTTGAAACCCACCCCAAGAGTTAAAAATCAATCCAAAACCTACTAGCCCAAAAGTTAAAATCATTCCAAAATCTACCTATAAACTGAACTCACACAGAATACTAGCATATCATGTATTTGTTCAGCACATTCAAGTGAAAAAAATATAACCATATATAGAATTTTACCCAGAAATATAATGTCAGATAACCTTAAAAATAAACTTTTCTGTTTCCTTTAAAGGTGACCTGAAAAGTGCAAAAAAATAAATTTAAAAAAAGTGTGCTTGTGTGTGTTTTTTGCCTCTATACCATATAAAGACAGACTGGAAGTGGTGGGTTTTTAATTTTTAAACAAACTTCTTCTTGCTTTTTTACCCTACACATATCAGGAACGTCAAGTCTAGTCCTCCCTGGTTTGGTGAAGGACTCACTGAATATCTCAGGTGAGTACTGTGTGCTTTATCAGGCCTTCTTTATACAATAGAGAAACAAAAAACAAAAGAATGGGGCTAGTGATTTTTTTCTTTTGTATCTCACCTTTAATAATATATCACAACGGATGGAAAGAAAGATATAGGCTTTCCCAACCTATAACAATGTTCAGTAGTTAGTGGCATTTAATGGTACTTCACAATTTATGTCCACTCTTAGCTTCTTGACAAATTTAGTAATTACTTTCACAAGATTAACTCTGGCTAATGATGTAATAAGAATTTATATAGGTACACACACACTGTCTCTCTTGAAAAGATTTTATATGTATTATCATAAACATAACTACCTTGATATTGCGGACGTCATATGAGATCCTGTGATCAGTGACTCTGTCCTGGGTGAAGTTATAGGTACGAATTCTCTCTGACTGGGCTCTTGTCCCTATCTGTATAACAACAACTTTGATTATTTTTTTGAGTTTTAAAAACAAAAACCCTTCAAAAGCAGCACATGAGCACGTTTAAACTGGATTGTAATAGATCAGCCTGTTCTGTAGATACAGTACTTAAACACACAGATTATTAATCTGATAACTGCCTCTTACACATTTTGGTCTACTGTATAAATATAAATTTTGCCAAGGTTTAAGATATTCCCCCCCCCCATTTCTGCATTGGCTCTGTAGTGATAACAGGAGTTAAAAAGTAGTTTAAGAAGCCAAAGTTGTCACTAATGTCAGCAAATATGTCTACATACAAATTAGGTCAACCAAGTAAGAAGATGCTATGTTTACAGTCACTCTTCAGAGCAGAACTGTACTATTGGAACAACCAGTATATACTATACTTTCATTAACAGCCTGATCCTGCAAAAATTTATGCAGGTGAGTAATTTCACATGTAAATAGTTTCATACACGTGCATAGTTACTCCCGTGCATATGTGTTTTAAAGCAGTGGGCTTCACTTAGTATCCATTGACTTTGATGGGCACTTGACAGGCCTGCAGGGCCAGAATTTGAAAGGTGCACAGAGGTGCCTATTTAGGTGTTTAGTCAGCCTGAAAATTCCAATAGGTGCCTAGTCACCTAAACAAACCTGAAAATCCCACTAGTTGCCTATCTGCATCTTTAAGTGCCTAAATACCTTTCAAATTCTGGCCCTCGGTCACTAAAGAAAATATAATTACTTATAATTTTTGCTGGCAAAGAAAACCATGGTTGAACTAGTCAAGCAGTTTCCATTATAACCATCCATTTCTAAGGAACACTCAAACTTTCTTTCAGCTGAAATGTTCCACAGTTGATCTCAACTCAAAGATACATTGGGGGCAATTTAAGAAGAATGGTGTAGAGCTGTTCTTTAGTATCAGAAGACTGTGAAAATATTTTCCCATTTTAAAAGTGAAAAGCCTCTAGCTGGTGCCAGCTCACTGTTTAAATCTCCCATTCTGAATGGCTACTATCTTTACAAGGCAAGTAACTTTGCTTGGGACTCCCACAATCCTAGCTAGAAGAAACTGTAGGCCTGCAATTCCCACTAATGATAATTAAAGGGGCACTTCTAATTACGTAATCAGCAAACTCAAATTGTACTCCCTATAACAAAGAGATGGTGAAGGAGCCATACTAGAGTATGGCTCAGAAAAATGAACACACGCGAAGGAATAAACAGAATATTTGTGATATTGGGTGTCCTCTAGTGGTGACAAGACGGAGTTACAAACAAATCTGAAAGTTTCAAAACTGAATTTCAAGTAGTTTTTGGTTTTGTTTTGTTTTTTAAAATGGAGGGTGAGACCTAGGGAAATAGGTGCACAGCTTCCATTTAAAATCAACAGAAATTGGGTGCCTAACTCACCTAGGAGATTTTGAAAATCTCACTTGCAACCACATTTATATGTCCAAACAAGAAATTGATTTAATACATTGTGAAACATTAAGGGTAGGAGTTTCATTTTGGATGTCCAATTCCCATTAATTTTAATCGAAAGTGCACATCCAAATCCCTTAGGTAGCTTTGAAAAATCTCAGCCTAAATTCTAAACAACAAGAGATAAAGGCTTCATCAGCTGTAGTGACTGAGTTAATTTAAACACAATCTGCAGTTAGTGGTTAAATAACCGACTTGGAAGTTTGTAAGTACTGAAGCTTTTTTTTTTTTTTTTTTTTTTTTAAATTGCTTCTGCCCACTGAAGAAGTTCACATTGTAAAGAGCAAGATGCTCAGAGCAAGAGAAGAATAGTGGTGTACAAGGGGGAAAAAACAACCTTAAAACTTAACTTCAGTTTTAAGGTTAACTTAACTAACTTCAGTTAATTACAAGTTAATCAATATAAATTATTTCTTCCTCAACAGTTTGGCTAAACTTCCAAAAACATAATAAATTATCATATGGCTCTAAAGTGGCAAGATTTTTGGTATCAAGAATGTTCTTATTTTTACCCACACTGCAGGATCCTAGCAATTACTGTATTTTAGAATTGGATTCAGAATGTGCCTACCACAACTCATTGGACCGGATTCTCATTTACACAAAAGCTCCTTTATATCACTTGTTAGTGTAAAAGAGCGTTAAAGTGGGTGTAAGTTACATGCAGTTATGAAGTTAGATTTGGTTAATTATATCCACATTAAGGCCCCCGTACATTGCCAAAGCAACGTAAACTGGCCTCCATGGTAATTAAGGGCCTGATTCTTATCTACATTTACAAGCACATACTTTCCTTTTTACCTACATCCGTGTGTACACACCTCCCCTACTGCCCACACACACACAAAAAGGGGGAAATTATTGTTACTACCCCTGAAAGCTCAAAGCTATGGCATAATGTCATCTCCAAGTTTCAATAAGGAAAACATGTTGTCACCTGCAGTTTTCTAGCATTCTGCTTTTGGCTGAAGTCTTTCTCAATGATTTGTTGATACAACCTAGTTCTCAGTGTCCGCAGAGCTATTTCTTTGTTCAGTTGCTGTGATCGCTCCTGCTGGCACTCTACTGTTAGTCCTGTGTAGAATTCAAGAGAACACTGATCAAAGACCCATTATAACAAACAACAAACAGGATTAATCCTAAAACATTAGTAAAATGAAACCTTTCAGACCTCTTGCTCTTACTCTAAGGGCCTGTTCACACTAGGATAAAAGGTGTGTTTTTAAAACATTTTAGCTAAAACATTTGAGTTAGTATATTTTAGAACTGTAGTGTAAATGGGACAAGTTTTAACACAGCTGGTAGAGGTGAACTTGAGGGGTTTTTTTTATTGAGGTTCATTGGACCACTTTTAATTATGGTGCTGCATCTGGGAGTCCAGGGTTCATCTAAACCAGCTAACATGTTAAAATATAATTTGCCCTGTCTACACTAGGATGTTTAAAATAATAATATAGGGTTACACTGCGTGCTGTGTGTGTGTGTGTGTGTATAATTATATAGCACTTTTCATCAACAGATCTCAAAGCACTTTACACAAGGAGATACTTATCTCAGTCCTTTGTTTACATAGGACCTGATGCTGCAAACTGTACCCTCCATTGTCACTAACTTTAATGAGAGTTAAGGGTCCTCAGTTCATAAAAGTTATTTACATCTTCCACGATGTCCCTGTCTCACTGCAAAGTGTGGTCCATTATTAAGTGTGTCACATTGTAAAGGTAAAATTGATCATGCAATTTTTGACATAAACGAACATACACCCCTGCAAAAAATGAGAAGGGCCACCTGACTTTCTCTGTATTGGCTGCTGTCCTGCCAGCTGTTCTGTGCAGACAGACCCCAGTGCCTAAAGTGAAGCAGCATGTAGGATCAGAGCCTTTGATTTGGGGATCTAGGTTGTGTGCATCTATGCACTAAAAAGCAAAGGTTACAAATACAAAATCCCAAACACACTTACCAGTGGGAATATGAACTATTCTCACAGCACTGTCCGTTTTGTTAACATGTTGCCCTCCTGCACCTTTGGCCCTAAAAGTATCTATACGCAAATCCTTAGGATACACTTTAACATCTACCTAGAGTCAAAGAAAATTAAGTTACCATCTGCTCATAACTATTTTAAAGAGATACGATCAGTTTAAAAACACCACTTCTGTCCAAAATTTGCTTGCCTCCCATTGTTACCGCTAACACCTAGGTTACTCTAACTGAAAGAAATTGGTGAATAAACATTTCTGTTCTTTTCCGTTTGTTTACTCTGTGCCTTTGATAATTATTTGTGTGTAGTCAATTTCACTGTTTCCCCTGTGCAATCAGTCAGTTTCCCCTGTTTGTGCAAAATCTTTCACATAGCAAGAGGGGAGAGAAAAATCATTAAAGAATAGGAAAATGTTATTGTAAAACCACAACAACTGGCAGGGAGACTCCGAAGCAGATGAAGTACCAGAAACTCCTTTTGCTTACACACCAGTGTGGATCTACACTACACCAAAAGGCCCCAATCCTACTAACACTTATGGATGTGCCTAATTTAACTCCCCTGTGTAGTCCCATTGATTTAAGCACATGTGTAAGTGTTTGCAGGATAAGGGCCTAAAACTGCTGAAGAACAGAGAAAGGCTACTAGTCATTATCTGTATTGTGGTAGCACCTAGAGGCAGGCCCGTCCACAGCAATTCTGGGCCCCAGGGCAGAACGCGCACGGCATCCTCTACAGTTGGGCTCAAGGGAACCTTCGCTTTTTTTCAGTCTCCTACTGCCTGTGTTTCTGTGGATCATTTTCTCTAATACACGTTTACTAACCAGAGAGATCCTAACTTTCAGCTCTTCCCCATGAGTATCCATCCAGCTGCCTTTCCCATCCACCTGGGACTGGTGCAAGCTCCAGAGCTGCTTCAGAATTTATTTGTTTCTCAGATACCACCCACTCCCTTCCCCATTATATCACCAAAGGAGTTTCTTCTCATTGGCCTTTGGGAGGATGAGGCAGAATAAACTGCAGTTTCTGTAACTGTGTCAGTACCTGAAGGCGCTGTGTCTGAAACCTGCAGTGCAATGTCTCAATACTGAAGAATCCCCTCTCCCCTTCCTTCCCCAGGCCAGGGGTAACCTG
Organism: Emys orbicularis; assembly: GCF_028017835.1. Classification (NCBI taxonomy): domain Eukaryota; kingdom Metazoa; phylum Chordata; order Testudines; family Emydidae; genus Emys; species Emys orbicularis. The sequence continues at coordinate 304,948,782 of NC_088683.1, forward strand.
ATGCCCTAGTAACCAGCCGAGGTAGGTGTGTGTGTGTGTGTGTGTGTTTTCAGACAACCGGTCAAAAAACTAGGAATGTATCCAAAAGGTACTTGAGCATGCAAACGCCATAACTCAGGTCCCAGTGGGGAACCATTACAGCTGTTATTATTCATGCATTTGTATTACAGTAGCACCTCTGGGTCCCAACTGAGATCAGGGCTCTATTGTGCAGGGTGCTGTACACACTCATGGAGACAGTTCCCTGCCCTAGAGAGACTACAGTCTAAACAGAAAAGACAAACAAAGGAAGGATTGCTATCACCATTTTACAGATAGGAAATTGAGGCCCAGAGAGATTTTCTGTCCCCCTCCGTTCCCTGAACCAGACCACAAGCAGCCAGAGAATTCCCCTGCCATGGGCACTGCATTGTGCCATCATAGGCAGCCCTACACTGCACACTCCAGCCGTGGGAGGCAGGAAGTCGAGGGCAGAAAGTAGAACACAGAGCTCCTACGGCTGTACCCCAAGGACCATCCTTCATCTCTGTGTAAAAACTCTTCCAAGAAATAAGCATGAACTTCCAAGACATGACAATAAATACACTGAAAAGCAGTCAAGCTGTTTGAGCCATTCCTAAATCCTACAGCTAAAAGAATCCCAACACTCTACGTTTGTGGCACACAATTCTGCACATATACTCATTTGCATATGCAACAATCTGAAAAGGAGGTCAAACTGAGGTTCCTTTAAAAATATGGCCCTTTATGCCTAAATTTAGGGAATACTTAATATAATGTTGCCTAAAGGTTAGAGCAGCACACTGGGTTCTCTCTGTCTGTGCCACTGATTCATTGGGTTTCCTTAGGCAAGTCATTTAATCTCCCTGAGCCAAATTCATTGTGACATTGTGTTCAGGGCTAATCCCCATCCCTCTGCCAATTTCCCACCCAGAACATGAAGGAAAATCCCAACTAAAAGTCTGGCTGAAACAAACAGAGTACTAATATATGGGAGAGGGAGGGTCCCAACGTATTTACCTACTGTGTGCTCATGGGCTTTATAAACCCACAGCTGTGGATGTATGAAAATTCTCACGATAATCCCCCAAGGCCTGTATGTCCCTCTTTGACATATTACTCATGCACCAGTTGAAACTCTTTTTGGAGCATTACACTCTTACTCATAGATTCCAAGGCTGTGATCAGCTAGGAGTCTGACCTCCTGCATAACACAAGCCCCGGAATTTCCCCAAAACAATTCCCACAGCAGATCTTTTAGATCTTGATTTTAAAATGGTCAGCGATGGAGCATCCACCAGGATTATTATTAGTGAACATAAATAAATCCTCTGGTGAGACTCCATCACTGTTCCCTTTACAACAGTCCCAACAGCAACACATCCCCACCCCCAACTACCAGCCCCGATCTCCAATCATCCCATCACCCCCAAATACGAGTGATAATCCCCTAATGAAATCAACCACATGACCCCAAAGAACAGCCACCAGCCCCAAATCAAAATAGCCTCAAACACCACCCCCACCACCAGCCCTGCGCTGTCACCGAAACACCCTCCCCTTCCCTCCCCCTTCCCAGACCCACCCTGCCCTCTCCTCCCTGGCGGACCCCAGACAAAACCCGGCTGGCGCCCAAGGTGGCACTGCCAGTACCTTTGCTGAAGATGTTGGTCCAGCAGCTGCTGGATCCTGAGTCTGATCTCGAGTCTTCCCCTCAGCAGTCCTGTGCCCAGCACCTTCCCCACAGCCGTCCCTGCCTACCTCTTCCCCCCACCCTCCACCCCTACTGTTTTCACTTCCCAGCCCAGTTCCCCGCAGCCATCCCCAGCCTGGTTCTTCCACCTCCCCAAGCCCGGCTGCCTCCCCCGCATGGATGCAGAAAGTTTCGCTCCTGGATACAAAGTTGCAGCGATTGTTGCCGCCGCCGGCCCGGCTCTTCCCCCTGGCTCTGCCCCCCGGCGCAGCTGGGGGGGCTGCTTCCTCAACACACCCTCCAGTGCCCCTCCTACCCAGCCCTCTCCAGCAGGGTGCATGGAGTCTCGTGGGCCAGTGCGGGGACTCAGGAGCGTGCGCCTAGGAGCCCTGCAGCCTGCCTGGGCAATTTAAAATGGCCTGGGGCTCCTGGCCACCACTACCACAACAGTGGCCGGGAGCCCCCGGGCCCTTTTAAATCACCTGGGCCCCTGGGCAATTGCCCCCTTTGTCTCCCCCCCCCTCCCCCGCCGTCGGAGGGCCTGCCTAGAGGCCAAGGGCTTCATTGTTCAAGGCACTCTACAAACATATGTACAAACTTTGTCAAGTCAATGGTTCTTATGTTACTAAACTATCTAGGCATTTTTGAAAATTACAGCTTAGGTACAAGTTTAATTTTAAGCACCAGGTTCAAAGATTTTGGCTGAGGTCTATGCCAGGATAGGTAGGGTTAGAAGGGCCTTAAAAGCTAAGACAAGTAGTTCATACTTGATGTGGTGGAAAAGGGGGAGCCAGTGGAGGGATGCAAAGAGGGAAGTGACCTGGTCAAAGTGACAAGCCTGGAAGATGATTTTTGCTGCCGTGTTTTTAATGGATCTAAGTGAAACAAGACCAAAAGGGAGTTTGCAGCAGTGAAGAGCGAGACACTGAGGGCCTGGACCAGAGTTTCAGCTGTATGGACTGAAGAAAGGCTGGATCTTGGAAAAGTACAGAAATGAGTGGCAAGGTTTAGACACAATTTAGATGTGTGGTAAAGGGCTGAGCTGAAGGTGATACCTAGATTCTAGGTCTGAGTGATGTGGGGAGGGTAGTGTTGTCCACAGTGATTGAGAAAGGCGGGAGTAGGGAGAGCTTGCAGGGAAAGAGTAAGAGCCATGTTGAGTTTAAGCTGGACATCCACAAGGAGATTTCAGAAAAACAGCCCAAAGCGCTAGTTCAGATTTAGAGTGTATCTAAGCAGAGGAAAGAACCAATAATAAGATGTGTGATTGAAAAGAAAAAAGAATATTCAGAAAGGTTGATTGTATCATACCAAACTTTTGTCTGGATGTACTCCCAAGCCTCAATACATTCTTTCATTTAGAATCTGTTTTACTCCTAGTGAGTCAGTTTTGTGAATGCCAGGAGCCGGAGAGCTTAACAACATTAACTTCCATAGAATCATAGACGTGTAAGACTGGAATGGACCTCGAGATACCATCTAGTCCAGTCTCCTGCACTCAAGGCAGGACTATGTACTAGACGAAACCTGATAGGTGTTTGTCTAACCTCTTCCTAAAAACCTCCAATGACAGATATTTCACAACCTCCCTAGGCAATTTGTTCCAAAGCTCAACTACCCTGACAGTTAGGAAGTTTTTCCTAATGTCTAACCTAAACCTCCCTTGCTACAATTTAAGCCCATTGCTTCTTGTCCTATCCTTAGAGGTGAACGAGAACAATTTTTTGCCCTCCTTGTAACAACCTTTTATGTACTTGAAAACTGTTACGTACCCCCTCACAAACCCAATTTTTTCAATCTTTCCTCATAGGTCATCTTTAATCATTTTTGTTGCTATCATCTGGACTTTCTCCAATTTGTTCACATCTTTCCTGAAATGTGGTTCTCAGAACTGGACAATACTCCAGAAGAGGTCTAATCAGCGCGGAGTAGAGCAGAATTACTTCTCATGTCTTGCTTACAACACTCCTGCTAATACATCCCAGAATAATGTTGCTTTTTTTGCAATGTTACACTGTTCACTCATATTTAGCTTGTGATCAACTATGACCATCAGATCCCTTTCTGCAGTACTCCTTCCTAGGCAGCATTTCCCATTTTGTATGTGTGCAACTGATTGTTTCTTCCTAAGTGGAGTACTTTGCATTTGTCTTTATTGAATTTCATCCTATTTACTTCAGACCATTTCTCCAGTTCGTCCAGATCATTTTGAATTTTAATCCTATCCTCCAAAGCACTTGCAACTCCTCCCAGCTTGGTATCATCCACAAACTTTATAAGTGTACTCTCTATGCCATTATCTAAATCACTGATGAAGATATTGAACAAAACTGGGCCCAGGACCAATGCCTGTGGGACCCCACTCGATATGCCTTCCAGCTTCACTGTGAAACACTGATAACTACTCTCTGGGAACGGTTTTCCAACCAGTTATGCACCCACGGTACAGTAGCTCCATATAGGCTGTATCTCCCTAGTTTGTTTATGAGACGGTCATGCGAGTATCAAAAGCCTTACTAAAGTCAAGATATACCACATCTACCATTTCCTTTCTATCCACAAGGCTTGTTACCCTCTCAAAAAAAAGCTCTCAGGTTGGTTTGATACAATTTATTCTTGACAAATCCATACTGACTGTTACTTATCACCTTATTATCTTCTAGGTGTTTGAAAATTATTGGTTGGCTATTTGCTCCATTATCTTTCTGGGTACTGAAGTTAAGCTGACTGGTCTGTATCCTTATGCCCTCGAATTGCACTGTACCTCAGGCAGTAGTGGATTTCTAAAAAGTTGCTTTTGAGGATCCAGTAAAGTTTGTAGGGAATCATTTAGCCAGGTGCTGAGTCACAGCCTTGCACAGAAGAAAAGCTGGTGTATCCTTTGTTGGGACTTGACAATACACGTTGGCACCAATAAAATAATAGCAGTAACTTGGCTTAGTCCTTGGGGTTTGTTGTTTTAAATACAACACTCAAATGCCAAAAAGAAAAGCCAGGAAGACACTTCAATTTTATTCTGATTAAAGGTTAGTTTACCTCCTCTGGCTGAGGTAGGACAACAACTGACATTGTCCCAGTGTGAATACGCTGCATTCTTGAGGATAGGCCAGTCTCAGGAATTCGCTGAACTCTGTGAGTCCCTCCTTCATATTTCAAATACCTGTAGACACAGTCTCCCGAAATATGAGCAGCTGCATGGTGCAATCCGCCTTTAAAGACAAATAATGCATAAGAGGTATAATCCAAAGACACAGCTTTAACTTAGTCTTGTTGGCAGAAAGAACAGAACATTATCATACCAATCTCAGCTAGTGTGTAGTTCAGAATGTCAAAGGTCCAACATTTATAATCTGCATAATTCTGGTACATCTCAAACATTTCTTTGGTGAACTGTTGGCAAATGTCACCTAAAAAATTAAATATTTAGACAGCACAACATGAAATATAAGTTTATAGACTCTTCCCTGAAAATTACCAGTTTTTAGCATTAGCAGTCACTCTAAAGATCATTGTCGTTGGAGATAATTTATCTGCATAAGCACTAATACTCATCTCTACAAAGTGTTATTTTACATTATTAAAATGTAAGAGAAACAATTGAAGCCTTGAAAACCTGGATGGAGGTTTGGTGTAACCTTTATTTGTGATGACTTTGCTGACCTCCAGTGGTTCTGCCTGATGTCACTTCTAATAGAACATCACTTTCATCATGTTTCTCCCTTGGCACTATACTCTGGAAAAGCTGAAAAGAAAGAAAATATATTAGTTTCTCCCTTCCTGACCAAATTTACAGCCAGTCCTCATGGTTGCATCAGTCTGAACATGCACAAACCCCAGACTTGTAAATGCAAATCAGGTATTTAGGAGTGAAAATTGCCCCGTCAGTGTTGTAGTCTGAGATTCCTGGCACACAACGGTGAGATTTTGGTGTGTTCATGGAGGCTAACTGAAAATTTGACCCCACAATGCCAAGCATGAGACCACCAAATCAGCCACTGCAGCCTCCCTTGTGAACATAATGATATTAGCCAGGAAAGTCAGTTTACACTGACACTGACCTTATTTTTCAGATTATTCTATTTCATACAATCAGATTATCTTAATTTTCTAAAATACAGACACTTGAGTCACAACATAAATCCTTCCACTGGATTTCTTTCAGCTTCTCTTACTACAATTATTTTCACACACTGGTCTCATTTAACTGAAGAAAATGATAAAGAATTGAAAGTTCCACGAGGATAAAGCCTTTCCAGACATGTCTGTACACTCTCTGCTGCCATGAACAACTGGCAGAACTCCATGCCATGTCTTCATAGCATAGTGGTTCACTGTGTTACAGACTTTTCAATGACAGCAAATGAACAAGCACACATACAAAAAGTGTCTAAAAGAAAGAGCTTCTAAGGTGCATTTGGCAGTAGAGAGACTTTCCAACAGTGCACATTTCCAGGTCTTTTCCAGTGAGAAAACAGAAGCTAAACCTGTTTCTTTAACGGCAAGTGTTATAGTCTGCTGTTAAGAAAATCTTGCCTGGAACAATAAAATCGCATGGCTGTATGAAGACTTGTAAATGAAGATGTCAAGAGATGTTCATCTTAAAGACTCTGTACCTTCACCTCTAGCTCACCTTTTTGCAAAATGTGTTGATTTTTTGGTTAATGATTTCCTTCTCTTCTAAGGCAAGTTCTAGCAGCTGTTTTTCATCAGTGCTGTCTAGCTCTAAATTCCAATGATAGAAATAAATGTTAACCAATCTTATTTAGTTTAGAGCACATTGTAATACAAATGCCAAATTACGCCTATTACAATGGATAACAGCTTCCATTGCAGGGAATTGCTTATTCTCAGTATAAAATACCAAATAACGACAGAAGCATAAGATGATGTGTATTACTAATTAAATGTTAGCCCTGGATGGCTTGGGAGACTGGAAATGGGGCACAGAGGATTTTACCTCTACGTCTCAAGTTCAAACCTAGCCAAAGTCAGTAGCAGATAAAAGTTATTCCCCATGCCACAGCTCTTCACAGGCATATGTGAATCAAATTGATAATCTAATTCCTACTAAAACTAATCACTATTTACACTAATTGGCAAACTTATTGGCAGCCTCAACAGTGAGGCTACAAACTGAATGGGCGGGGATCCAGAACTATCCTGTTACTGAGAATGAATGGGGTCCCAATACATCAGGATTTTTATGTGTGTTTGTTTTTAAAAGTAAATTTATGGTGGATCAACAACGCTGGAGACCAACATCCTCTATTTTACCAAAGGAAGAGGAAGAGAAAGGGCCATGGCAATCTAAGCTTTCCCACCAATATATCTCATCCTTGATCTAGCACGGGGTGGGCAAATTTCACTGCCAGTGTTGCATAATTACCAAATTTGTAAGCTCCATTCCTTGCATTTCTTCCTAGTCCTAATATTAATAATGGTATCATCAGCAATTTCTGCTACCTTGCTTTCCCCCCTCTATCTTCCACATCATCAGTCAATATGTTGAAAACCACTGGGCATAGTTTTGATTGTGGGATAACCATTTGTTTATTTCACTCCACATGAGAGTTCTCAAATATCTTCAAGGAACTAGTATTTCACATAAGGTTAAATTGAAGCCTGACAATTCAGGGCCTGGGGTTGAGCATCTCCGAAGAGATGTGCAAAGTCCATAATTTAATAGATATCAATTAACCAAACACCAATATCCAAATTTAAATGACAACGTCAAGTCTGACATGTACTATAAATCATGCCCCCTGCCCAAATAAATAAGCCTTACCTAAAATATGTCCCTAAGAAGAAAATTGTCATTAGCCCTATGAAACAAGGACTACAGTAGTCTTAAAACAAAGTTTCTAGAATATTTTAGCTAAAGACAGCATTCCCGTAACTTTGAATGTATAATATACATGACACTGACCTGCTCTGCAAAGTTGGTCACTCTGAGGCCTCAAGAGTAGGTGCGGTGGGGCTAAAGCAAAACAAAATGGGAGGATCTAGAAGGCTTTAACAGGGACATGGAGGACCCTCAGGAAAATATATGTGCCTAGTGTATTGCTCCCTGAGTGACTTGTTTCAAATTCTGGGTAATAAGGCACATCGCATCATAAAAAAAAACTGCTTTGCATAAACAGATGTATTTTACTTACTTGCACACATGGATTCTATCTCTTGAATTTCTCTTTCTGCCTCTTGTATTTCTTGAAATGCAGCTACAAGGGTGGATAAATGAGTTTGTCTTCTGCTCAGAGTACTTCGAGCATACTCATTCACTGAGCCACTATTTAACAACTGGCCAACCCGCTGGTATTCTCTGTTTAAGGTCTCTAGATATTTTTCCACAGCTTCATGCTTCCACAGTGCTCTAAAATCCTGATGATATCTCCTTGACCAATCATTAAATGACAGAGTAGGTTTAACTATATTCAGTAAATAATTGCGTCTAAAGAGAGATAGTTCCACCATGTGACCTATCCTTTTAACAAGAGGAGAGCAGTGATGGTGATAGCGATGGAAACAATTAGCAAGCAGACTTCTAAAAAACCCAACGCCTCGGTGAGGTTTCATCTCAGCTTTTACTGTTCACCACCTGAAATTTAAAGCAGATACAATATGGGCCACTTTTTCATAGGCTTTTTTTTTTAAAAATGTGTATTTTAAAATGCTAAATAGGGACCAAATCCTGCTCTTAGTTGCATCAGTGTAATGCCATTCCACCTTAGATGGAACTATCCCAGACTTAGGTCTGGAACACACTAGGAACTTTTACTAGCATAGCTATGTTGGTTAGCAGTGTGAAGAAAGTCGCATCCCAATTAACATAGCTATGCCGGTGAAAGCCGAAGCACAGACACAGTTATACTGTCAAAAGAGTCCTTTTGCCAGTATAGCTTATTTGATTTGGGGAACTGGTTTAAGCTATTATACTGGCAAAAGAACTTTCTTGCTGATATAAGCTGCATCTACAGTTGGGGGGGTTGCCGGCATAGCTCTGCCAGTATATCTATACCAGCAAACAGCGAACCGCGGCCACTAAGAGCTGCGAGCGGCCGTACCTGCAGACGCTCAGGTAAACAAAGCGTCTCGCGGCCTGCCCGGGGCTTACCCTGAACAAGCCACAAACCAAGTTTGGGAACCACTGCACTAGTGTAAGTGAGAGCAGCAGAGCATGGCCATGAGTGTATTAGTAACACTGGCCCTGATCTTACAACAGGTTAATTGGCAAGACTACCGACACATGCATCAATGTTTGCAGGATTGGAGCCATTGCAACAATGCTACATAGCCTACTGTGCATATATTTCAAAATTAAACTTACAAATAAGGGACATAAAATAATTTCAATAAATAAAAAGAAAGCAGTCTTAAATACAACTAATTTGTCTGAACTATTCCACAGTGATGCAAGAACAGTAACATAGTACCGGTACTTATTCCTTTTGAAAATTATGGCCATTGTTCAGGGAAAGGTCTCCATTTCTTCACCAGTTTGTATATTTCACATCACAGATCCTGTTTTGAACCTTTTCCAGTTTGTAACAGGAAGTCCTGATGTTGTGGCCTATCAAGGGGCCTAAACCTGCATCCCATATTCACATTAATAGTCCTTACTCTGACAAGTAGTCCTATTGACTTCAGTGAGACTGTGACACAAGAAAGGATTCGTTATGGAACTGAGGGTTCCTACCACCTCTGCCAATACTGTGAGCCCTTCTGTCTTTGTCAATATTTCCTCATCCTTCCTGTGTCAATTTGAGGGGAAACAGGTCACCTTATTTTGGTTGGCAATCCACCATTCCTTCAACTAATGAAACCTTTTCTCAAGGCATTGGTTCAAGAGAGGTCATCTTTTCCCTGCCAAAGGATAGCACTGTACATCATTTTTAAAAGTGTTTTGATCCTGAATTGTAACACATTTAAGGCAAAAAGTATATGTGTTTTCGGGTGACCTATTTCAAAAGATGCAGGTAATTCCATTTTAGGAGGGGAAAACTCAAGCTTCTATTAACTTGTTTGCAAAAGTTTTAGGGTTTCTTGCAGAAAGAAAACAAAATACTCAGTAGGAATGGATTAAGTCAAGGGGAAATTCCATTAAGTTCCCTGTGGAGTTTCCTCCGCATCTTCTCCCCAACAAGGAGAGGTTTGGAGTTTGTGGAGGAAGTAGGAGATGCTGCCTGGAAACCAACATAAAGAGCATCCCAGATAATTATAACCGCTGAAGTGGATTATAGGGGAAGAGATCCCCTCTCAGATAACCACATGCTAGGACTTTTCAGAGAAAGAAATCTGAAGAATTGCACTGCCTGAAGTGACAGGGTTTAGAGAGCAATAGGATGACAGGGAACTCCCTCCCCCACCCTGCCTCAAGAAAGGAGGAAGAAGAAATAGTCACCGTCTCACTACAGAATAACCATGAAGGACAAGGTCCTTGTATTTATTTCTGAAGGCCTGATTCTTTGGCGCCTTGCACCTTGTGTCAGTATTTACATCTGTGAAAAATGCTATCATTCTGCTATGGTAACATTTTACACCTACTTCTCAGAGGTGTGATTGACGACACAAAGTGCAAGACTCAGAGAATGAGGGAAGGAACCTTCCCCCGCAACAGTCAAAATTCTCAAGACAGATACAAAAGACCATGAGATTTGTTTTAAATAAATTCCATAATAGTTATACTAATCTCAGTGGGAGTTCTTTGTCTTATCTTCTATTTTTTTAACTCATGGAGACAGAAATATTTTTACAAATTAAATACTTCAGGGTCATTTTCTTTTAACACATCAGACACAGATGTGGGCAAGTAGGTATATACCATGTATGTCACAGCATGCCAGTTTTAATTTCTTGATATCATGGTTTCTTTTGGGTCAGTAGCAGATATTTTTTGTTCACCTTCAGGCCTTTTATTAACACGCCACTATAACTCTCTAATTCCATCCACTGTGTCAGTGATCCTATTGTTTACTATCATGGCAAGAAGAGGAGTATTTCAAATTGTTGACCTGTCAGTGTCACAGGCATTGAAGGAATCGGAAGAATTCCTTTGCACCTCCCACCTTTCACAAGCTGGCTAGATCCTGCTTAGCCCCTGGTATAAATTATAGCAACCTGAGGGCTGCTCTAATTGACACTTGGCTACTGATAGCCCCAAGGGGTTGTTCTGGTGGCTGAGAAGAGCCATAGCAGAGACTACACATCTTTTTCCTTGCCCATATCTTGACATGCTTCTGTCAGAACAATGCACAATCAGGGCAGTCATCTACAGCCCTGGACTTAATTGCACACCCCCAAATTTAGATCTCACTTAAAAAGATGCAATTCACTGATGTCAATAGAGTTTCACCTGCTTATACCAGGTCAACTTGGTCCACAATTTTCTATGTTGACTCAATTAACCGCATTATAAAAAATATATGGAACACCACTATGAGAGACAGAGTAACTGATGTTCTGAAAAGCAGAAGTACTCAATAATTCTTTATAATACAGCCTCACCTGAGCTCTTTGGAAATTAAAAACAAACAAAAAATATTATTTTATGATACCTAAACTACTGCGTGGTTCAGACAAACTGGGCAGGTGCACTGCCTAGAAATAATTACACACAAATAATTATCCTTTTCTTAAATAGACAATCAGATTAAATTTGTCCCAAAATGTAAGTATTTTGAAGTCAAACGTTTACAAGATTTATGGCCAATACACGTTTCTATTAACTTTTTTAAAATTCCAATTAAAGCTGTTTTTTTTGTTTTGTTTTGTTTTTTTAAACAAATAAACTTTCTCCTGCAATGTTTGCAATCGAAACACTGCAGGCTCCTAGTTAGTGCATCAGAACCAGAAAGTGAAACTGATGGTGAAAAAATTGAGATTGACTAGTACATTTTCACTGTCCAATCAGAGAGATAATAAAAAACAAAGCAAGAAGTAAATTAGATTTTAAAATGTCTTTCAGTTTTAATAATTAAAGGCACTATTAGTAACAGAAAAAAATGTAATTCTTAAAAATATTAGTTTTAACGTGATGGTTTCAGTTAAGGTTCATTTATTTCAACTTGAATAATAACTTAAAACACACCTATCCAAGGCTTTAGATGCCCTAGCACACCACTAACAATACAATTAAATCTCATCAGCATTAAAGTGATCAATTCAGCCAGCTAGCTACTCCCTTCCACCCCTTCATCATTATAGGAATATATGATATTTGTAAAGCTGAAAAATATATTTGTAAAGTTAAAATCACTATCTAACTGAAATCTCAGATGCAGTTACAGTTAATTTTAGGTTGCTCTGGCTTTTCCAATTAACCCCTTTGCTCTTTATTCTCCATGCCACCTTCCTTGCAGCAGCTCTCTTCCTAGGGCTAACATCCCAGGCCTGCTAGAGGTGATGATACCTTTGGAACCAAGGGCCCTCCTCGAGGTGCATTTTACCAACAAAAAATTATAGCACAGAATTTTAAAATAAACTTGCCCAGAGAAGAACAGACGGAGACAGTACCTTATAACATGCAGCCATTACAGAGAGGAAGAGAAAGACTGAAAAGGAACTACCACTCCCAGCATTCTTGCTAAGCACTACAGCTCCCAGAATGCCTCAGTCACAGGGCTGTTAACCCTTTTTTTCATTATAAGCCAGAAAGGAAACATACTCATATATGGAGAATATGCAATTTCTAAAAATATTATTTACATTTATTATTATTTACTTCTTATTATTTTATTTTATTGTGGCAGTGATCAAAAGCCCCCAGCCAAGGTCCTTATTGTGTAGCAGCTGGCACAACAATATAAATAAAATGCATCCTTTCATCACTTGTGTGGAATTCAATATTGCCAAATGCAGCTATTCAAAAATCATGAGTCAGGTCCTTAAAAATCATGAGATTGACTAAAAATCAAGCGTTTTCAAAGAATAATCAATTTCAGGTTTTTATTTGACTTGGTTTATGGGTAGTGCAGGTCAGGAATTTTTTGAGTAAACAGTTTTTCCATCAGAAACTGCCAATTCTGGGAAGGGATTCAGCTTGCATTTGTATCTCACAGAATTTTTCCTCCTAAACCCTACACTCGTCGGAATGTGCCTTAGACGTTGATGATTTTAAATCATCAAATTATCTTCTCACATTAAAATATGATTTAACACTTAAAATCTTAGACAGGTAAATAAAGGTTATTATTAAATTATATGAAAGTCACAAACAGCTCATGCACTCAAACTTATAAATTACTAAACTGGCTTAAAAATCAGAAGTAATGCCAACAAAAATTACATCAGTTTCAGTGGCAGCCAACAATAGTTATTACATCTGAATATAGTAAACCTTTAATTAAAAGCGAACATGATTCATTTATTATTAAGCCTGGTTGACAAGGGGGAAAGTAGTATAAAAAAGGAAAACACTTCCTTTATGTACTATAAAAAGATGCCAGAACATGTTTAATAAATAATTATATATGGTGTAAATTAATTTTTCCATAGGCAATTACTGTAAATGGAAATTAGACATGTACTAAAAGAAACATAGATCTCTGTATGCTTATATACCTTATAGCAGTGGTCCCCAAACATTTCAGGGTTGTGCCCCCTTTACCATTGTCCACATCACCCTGGGAGCCAGGTCCAAGACAGGGCCACAGCTCCTGGGGGGGGAGACACAGACAGGGTTAAGGGGGCCAGGGCTATGGCCGCAGCTGGGAATGGGTCTGGGACCAGAAGCTGGGCAGGGCCGAGAACGGAGCCGCTGTCAGGGGCCAAGCCTGGGAGTGGGGGCGAGAACAGAGCCGTGGCTGGGAGCCGAGGCTGGGGCTGGGAGCGGAGCTGCAGCCAGGCTGAGGTGGGGGCCGGCAGCCATGGCTGTGGCTGGGTGCAGGGTAGAGGCTGGGAGCAGGAGTGGAGCCATGACCGGGATCCAAGGCTGGGGCCGGGGGCTCAGGTCAGGCAGGGGTTGGGAGCAGAGACACGGCCAGGCCACGGCCGGGTGTGGAGCCGAGGCTGGAGGCGGGGCCAGGAGCCAGGGCCACGGTTGAAGGCAGGGCTGGAGCATAGCTGGGAGCGGGGCATGGCTATGTGGTGCTCCCTCCCCAATCCCCATGGGGGCTGGCCCGGGCCCCACCATGCCCCCCAAATGTTCCTTTGTGCCTCCCTACAGGGTGCACCCCACAGTTTGGGGCCACTGCCTTACAGTCTCAGTGAATTAGAGAACCCTTCTCTTTCTGCTGTTGTCTAGGCACTGACGTAAAGAGTTGTCTCACAACCTGTTCTGATTTGGTGGACTTCTGTGCCTCCGCTGAGACCACTGACATCAGGCATACAGCCATACTTCATCATTTATACAGATACTGGTTTATGTTAATATGTTTTGAAATCAAATGATTCACCAGGCACAATTACAAGTTTATTATCATTTATATATTGATATAATATTGTTACCCCCTTTTGATCAGAACAGTTAGCCAATATTCAGGGCCTTGTGGGTTGTTTCCATCAGGTGGAGATATTGATGATAGAATCAGGTATTTATTTGATGCAATCCTGTTTATTTATAAAGAATGTGTACAAAGTCCTGTTTCTCTGAACACAGTAGGATCAAATGATAGGAGGCTATCTCCTTGCTTACAATTTCAAGCCTTTCCAGCCAGCACTCTGCCTAAGAAGTTCTCTCTTGGCTTTTTCTCAAGGCCATGCTATAAGTGCTTCTCTTGTTACCTCTCATTTCTTTCTGCTCTCTGGCTGTTTTTTTGTTTTTAACATAGACACAGTTGCAACCAAATCAGTCCCCAGCCCTAGTGTTTGTATTGAGTCTAGTCTTTGTGGCGTCCATTGTTTTTTTTATCACTAAACAAAAGTAGGGTAGCCACCCATCCGGGTTATACCCAGAGAGTCCGGTTTTTGGCTTCTGTGTCCAGGTGCCATTTAGGGTTGCCAGGTGCCTGGTTTTCAACTGGAAAGTCTGGTCGAAAAGCAGACCTGGTAACCCTAAATGGCACCTGAACCAAAAGTCTGCTTACCGCAGGGCGGGGGTAGGTGCTAGGTCATTAACCCACACCAACCCCTGCTCAGTTGGGGCCACCTCCTACCTGCAGGCAGGCTCCTTGAGAGGATCCAGTGAGTGATGGGGGGGGGGGGGGAGAGGAGCAACGGGGGTGGGGCTTTAGGGAAAGAGGCAGAGCAGGGATGGGGCCTTGGTGGAAGCGGCAGGGCAGGGTGTGGAGCCTTGAGGTTCCCATTACCAACAATTTGAGAGGTTGCTTGCAACCCTAAACAAAAGGCATTTAATTGTTCCCTCATTGAGCCAGAAGAGAAGGTGGCTAGCATGTCCATCAGCTTCATAGATCAAAGATATGCTTTCTGGGAGCCACCCAACCGCCAACATAACAACATGATTGGTGTATGCTGTGCAGGGCCGACTCTAGGTTTTTTGCCGCCCCAAGCAAAAAAAATTTTGGCTGGCCTCCCCCCCCCCCCCAGTCCCAGCCCTGGGCTCCTCGCCGCACCCCCCTGCTGCCCCAGCCCTGGGTTCTCCCCCCGACCCGCACCCCCCTGCCGCCCCAGCCCTGGGCTCTCACCCCCACACCCGCACCCCCCTGCCGTCCCAGCCCTGGGCTCCCCCTACCCCCCACACCTCCTGCTGCCCCAGCCCTGGGCTCTCGCCCCCCCCCCCACCTGTAACTCGCTCCCAGGGCAGGTCATTCAGCAGGAATTTTAGATGTGCACAGAACACAGACAGGATTGGTTCCCATATGGTTACAGAACTGCAGTAAAGTGAAACAATTTTCAGCTTGTGTGATTGGAGGATATCTGGATGCATATTATAAGACTGTCCTCCATAAATGAGGAAAAGTTGAGGTGCCTTTATTATTCTTTTGTTCCACTCTTTCTTTCTATGGGGAATTTGCCAATGCAATATCACTGTCTTCCTTTTAAACAAACAAACAAACAAACAAAAAGGCAATGGCTGTTGAAAATAGCAATTCCAGTCCTAATAACCACTGGGAAGCATTTCTTGCTCAATTTTATCCTACTCTTTCTACAGCAAGTTACTGCGGATCAGTATATTTGATTTGGGAGAAATGAAGTAACAGCTGCCCAAACTGAGCTTGAGCACTCCTGAATTTTGAGGTGTTCAAATCTGGAAGGCGGGGGGTGGGGGGGGCTGGGGCTCTGCAGGGGAGCATGGCAGCATGTATGCAGCAGCGTGTCTGGCGCCGCGCGGCGCCAGACACGCTGGTCTGAGTGGCACGGTAAGGGGGCTGGGGGATTGGAGAAGGGGTAGGGGGTTGCAGGGGGGCAGTCAAGGGACAGGGAGCAGGGGGTGGTTGGATGGGGCGGAGGTTCGGGGGGGCAGTCAGGGGCAGGGAGAAGGTGGGGTAGATGGGTCAGGGGTTCGGGGGGGCACTCAGGGGACCGGCAGCAGTTGGATAGGCATGGGAGTCCCAGGGGGTTGTCGGGGACAGGTAGGGGGTGGGGTCCTAGGGGGGAATTTGGGGGGGGGTCTCAGGAGGGGGCAGTTGGGGACAAGGAGAGGGGAGGCTTAGATAGGGGGTGGGGTCCCGGAAGGGGGCAATCAGGGGACAAGGACCAGTGGGGCTTAGATAGGGGGTGGGGTCCCGGGAGGGGGTGATCAGGGGACAGGGAGCAGGGGGGTTGGATGGGTTGGGGTTTCTGTGGGGGGCAGTCGGAGGGAGTGGATGGTGGCAGGGTGGGGCTACCCTCCCTCCCTGTGGAGTGTCCTATTTTTTGAATGTTAAAATATGGTATCCCTACCCTTCCCAGTGCAGCTCACCATTCAAAGCAGGCTGTAGCATGAGGTCTCAGCTTCCTCACTCCCTCCCCCTTTCCTGTTGGTGGTGGCCAAGGGAATGCTGGGAAATGTAGTTCTTTCCCTGCTCCAGGGCTGGCTCTATAGGCAGGGAGCTAACCAAGGAACTACAGCTCCCAGGGCCCCCTGTTGGTTCTCAGCTCCCATGCTGGATCCCTGCCGCCCCTGCAAATGGGCTGCCCCAAGCAGGGCCAGCTTTAGGCCAATTCAACCAATTCCCCTGAATCGGGCCCCGCCCCTAAGAGGGCCCCACACCCAAGCCCTGGTACCAGGGTGGCCTGGCTTCCCCAGGGGGCAATTTAAAGGGCCTGGGGCTCCCAGCAGGGGCTTTAAATTGCCACCAGAGCCCCACTGCTGGAGCCCTGGGGAAGGGCTGCGGGGCTCTAGGGGCTATTTTAAAAGTCTGGGGCTCCCGTTGCTTCTACCGCCCCGGCCCTTTAAATAGCCACTGGAGCCCCGCCGCTTCCCCAGGGCTCCCGCGGCTATTTAAAGGGCCAGGGCGGTAGAAGCAGGGGAGCCCCGGACCCTTTAAATAGCCCTGGGCTGCTGCTGCTACCCCGGTGGGGGACAGAGGAGGAGGAGGGGGCACTTACCGTACAGGGTGGGCTGTACCCGCACCCTCTGCCCACACCAACCCCGCACCCCCTGCCCTGCCCACAGCCAGCCCCTGTCTCCAGCCAGCCCCGCACCCCCTGCCCTGCCCACACCAGCCCATCTCCAGCCAGCCCCACATCTCCTGCCCTGCCTGCAGCCAGCCCCGCACCCCCTGCCCGCAGCCAGCCCGTCTCCAGTCAGCCCCGCCCCCCCTGCCCTGCCGCTGCCTGCAGCCAGTCCTGCACCCCCTGCCCACAGCCAGCTCCTGCCGCACCCCCTGCCCTGTCTCCAGCCAACCCCTGCCACACACCCCTGCGGACCTGCCCGAAGCCAGCCAGCCCCCCACCCCCGCCCGCACCAGCCCTGCACCCCCTGCCCTGCCTGTAGCCAGCCCCGCACTCCCTGCCCTGTCTCCAGCCAACCCCTGCTGCACCCCTCTGCCTGAAGCCAGCCAGTCCCGCACTCCTCTGTCTCCAGCCCTGCCAATCCATGCCGCACCCCACTGCGGCCCTGCCTGAAGCCAGTCAGCTCACCCCACACACCCCTGTCTCCAGCCAGACCCGCACCCCTTGCCCTGCCTGCAGCCAGACCCTACCTCCAGTCAGCCCCTGCCCTGCCTCCAGCCAGCCCCATGTCCAGTGGTGCTCTGCAGTTTCCAGGGCAGTAACCCTGCACACCTGCTTCAATGAGGGAGGCAGGGAGCAGCTGGGACCCACACATGTGCACACACCCCCAGGGAGTGGCGGGGACCCACACATGTGAAACGGAGCTCATTTCTAGTTCAGGCCCATCTTTTTAAAAAAGAACTTTAGGTAGGGTTAACATACATCCGTATTTTCCGGGACATGTCAGGCTTTTTGGTTTTTAAATCGCCGTCCAGGAGGAATTTAAAAAATTTAAAAATTTCTCCCGGGAAAATACGGACATATGTTAACCCTATTGGTACAAAAAATACATACTGTGGCACATCCCTTAAATCAGAACTTTTTATAGGGAACCGGTTGCTAAGAAATGAAAGGCTTTTTTTTACATGTTTTTTTTTTTTTTAGTCATCCCTGCCGGGGCCCCGCCGAAAATGTTCGAATTGGGCCCCGCACTTCCTAAAGCCGGCCCTGGCCCCAAGCACGTGCTTGCTTTGCTGGTGCCTAGAGCCGCCCCTGATGCTGTGACATTAGTTTCCCAGACCTGAGAAAAGCTCAAAAGCTTTGTCTTTCTCACCAACAGAAATTGGTCGAAAGAAGATATTACTTCACCCACCTTATCTCTCTAATATCCTGGGACCATCACGACTACAACAACACTGCATACAATAACGGAAGATACTGAATTTTACAATCTGAAATGGAAACTCCACAACATGAGCAGTGACACTGATTTAGTTTCCCAGACCTGAAGAAGAGCTCTGTATAAGCTCAAAAGCTTGTCTCTCTCACCAACAGAAGTTGGGCCAATAAAAAATATTACCTCACACACCTTGTCTAACTAAATACAGTAATTCTGGAAAATGTTATTGTGCATCTTACTTAACTGGTACCTGTATCCAAGTTATTTTCACAACATCACTTCATTGTTGGTAGTTAGTTAATGTAAACAGAGTTTACTAGCAATAAATGTTTTACTAGACATCTATATTATTACAAACTAAATATTTATTTAAAACACACCAAAATATACAGGGTACGTCTAATAAATAATAATACTAAGGAACAGTAAGACATTATTGCAAATGGAACTGGTAGCATGGCCTATAGTTAAGATCGCTTAACATTTTCCATTGTAATCTGCTTTAAGTTGCTTATGCCTTTGCCAAACTTTAACTGTTTGAGCTGAAATTTTGCTTCTGGGTGTCTGCCACAGGTTGAATTTTTGAACCTCTTTCTAAGAATGAGATTAGGAAAAAATTACATTGTTTTGCCCATATTAAATTTTTAAAAACATTTAATTGAGAAGCTCTAGTTATCATATAATTACAGAAAGTAGCATAATGCATTCCCACAAATGGGCCAAATTAAAGTTCCATGGGCAATGTTAATTCTTCATTTACTAATCTTTGTGTGATAGACTTTTCAACATTAACATTCTTTTAACATATTTATTTTGTATACAATTTGAGTTAAGTCATTTTTCAAGCAACCTGATGTAAAGGCATATGCTAAAAAAATAAAAAATAAAAAACTGGTTCAAAAATGAAAAATAAAAGAAAGAAAAACAGGCTTTGAACTAAAATAAATCTAAATCCTAGTTCCTTCTATGACGAAGTATATAGCTCCTTTAGCCCAGATCCTCAAAGGTACCTAGGCGCCTATCTCCCATTGAAATGAATGGAAATTAGGAGCCTAAATACCTTTGAGAATCTGGACCTTTAAAACTCCAGGACAGAACGGTCCTTTTTCACAATGGAGCGAGGTAAATAGCAGGGTCCCCCACGGATCTGTCCTGGGACCTGTGCTCTTCAACATATTCTTGAATGATCTGGAAAAGCGGGTGAACAGTGAGATGGCAAAATTTGCTGACTATACAAAATTACTCAAGATAGTTAAGTTCTAGGCAGACTGTGAAGAGTTACAAACAGATCTCACAAAACTGGGTGGCTGGGCAACAAAATGGCAGATAAATTCAATGTTGGTAAGTGCAAAGTAATGCACATGGGAAAACATAATCCCAATTATATATACAAAATTATGGGGTCTAATTTAGCTATTACCACTCAAGAAAGAGTCATTGTGGGTAGTTCTCTGAAAATATCTCCTCAATGTACAGTGACAGTCAAAAAAGCTAATAGGATGTTAGGAAACAATAGGAAAGGGACAGATAATAAGACATAAAATATCATAATGTCACTATATAAATCCATGGTACACTCACATTTTGAATACTGCATGCAGTTTTGATTGTCTCATCTCAAGCAACATATATTAGAATTGGGAAAGGTACAGAGAAGGGCAGCAAAAATTATTAGGGGTGTGAAACAGCTTCCATATGAGGAGAGATTAAGAAGACTGATTGTTCATCTTAGAAAAGAAACAACTAGGAGGATATGAAAGAGGTCTATAAAATCATGAATGGTGTGGAAAAAGTGAATAAGGAAGTGTTATTTACCCCTTCACATAACACAAGAATCAGGGGTCACCCAATGAAATTAATATGCCACAGGTTTAAAACAAGCATAAGGAAGTATTTCTTCACACAACACATCATCACCCTGTGGAACTCATTGCCAGGAGATGTTGTGAAGTTGTCAAAGTATAACAAGGTTCACAAAAGATTTAGGAAAGTTCATGGAGGATAGGCCCCTCAGGAGTATTGCCCAAGATAGTCAGGGACACAACCCCATGATCTGGGTGTCCCTAAACCTCTGACTGCCAGAAGCTGGGACTGCATAACAGGGAATGGATCACTTGATAATTGCCCTGTTCTGTTAATTACCTCTGAAACATCTGGCACTAGATGCTGTCTGACCCAGTATGGTCATTCTTATGTTCCTAATGACCTCAGACCAGCTGTTCCTCTTTTGCTATTTTTTTGCGGGAGGTTGCGGTGTATGTCGAACATAACTTGTGGAAATGAGGAAGAGCTGACTGAGTCATTTGGAGCTGGTGAAAGTTGTTATCCCTCTGGGGGAGCATAAAAAGGTTGAGCTCACCTCCTATAGGGAATTTCTACATGCTAAATAACTGTAGGGGGAAAGTATAGCCATATGGCTTGGGCTGTGGTAGTTTCAGAGCAGTCTCTAAAAAGTATAATAAATAAAAATCCCGCAGGAAAGGCAATATTTTATTATTCATGTATGACTAGTTCATGGTGTGTATCTTAATTCTCTTCTAGTTTCATACAAAATATACCCCATATTTTCTTCAATCCCTAGAAATGAGAATGTAATGCACTCACCCTAAAATTCCCTTTTCTTCTCTCCAGAGACAGAAATATACATAGAACAATCCTCCCCAGTCTTCAGATCCAGCGCCTGTAATGCCCCATTAGGGCATTAACAAACTAATGATGCTCCCATTTTAGGTGCAACCCCTCTATGTTGACAGCCATATGTCAGAATGGACAGGTTGGCTATTATGTCAGGATGCCAGGCTACTAATATGGTCTTTATCTACTGTAGGCAAACATCAACTCTAACTCCTAGTTTGGAATGGGGGTTGCACGTGAGTAGGATATTGTACTAGGGCAGGGATCGGCAACATTCGGCCGCTCGCGGTTCCCACTGGCCGCGGTTCGCCATTCCAGGCCAATAGGGGCTGCAAGAAGCCTGCAAGGTTTGGCCTGGAACGTGGGAGCTGCAATCGGCCAAACCTGCGGACATGGCAGGTAAACAAACCGGCCCGGCCCGCCAGGGGGCTTACCCTGGCGTGCCGCAGGTTGCCGACCCTGTACTAGGGTGTCGAAAATGAAATTTTTTTAGCCTGTGGCCTAGTTCTTTGGAAAACTATTGATTATGACAGTGTTTGAAGTGTATGTTGAAGTATTCATCTTCTTTGACAAGTTAGAAAAAAATCATCTTTATATAGGGGATGCCAGCCAATGTAGTGAATTGTGGGTTTTATAGTTTTATTTTTGAATGTTAATTTATGTAAAATGAAGAAGAGCTCTATGTAAGCTTGTCTTTCACCAACAGAAGTTGGTCCAATAAAAGATATTACCTCACCCACCCTGTCTCTCACAAAACATAGGAAAAGTCACTTTGTCCTTCAGATGGTTCCCTTTCCCAGGAAAGTCTGAGAGACAACTTACATCTATGAAGCCACTAAAGTTACAAGCAGTTCCCCAGTCTACAGCTTCAAGAGAAGCTACAGCCTTCGAAAAGCAAAGCTCTCAATGTGGAAACAGGTAATTCTTATTATGTCAACAGCAGCAAGCCACTTGAGCCTCACACTTCACTTGGTAAAGGAACCACTGCCAGTCCAGGAACAAATACTAACTCTTACAAATATTTATGAGATGGCTGGGAAGCTTTACATAGCTAACATTAGATGTCAAACATTGAAAAATGAATGAATACATTAGATGACATCCCTAGGTTCTAATCATAATTGTCTGATTACTAGCCTGCCATCCTCTCCTTAAATTCCAGCCAGATCTTAGCAGCCACTAATCACACAAACTCTGTGTAGAGAGGAATGCATTGTACTCTTTGAAAGTAGGGATTCCTGGCTCTCAGATGATGTGGGTCTAGCATGAACAGTTCTTCATACAGTGGACACTAAGGCGGAGAGGAAGGACAGTGGCAAGAGCGTAATCAGAATAATGGGATTTTCCATCCTGTCTCATCTAGGATTACCAGACACATGGGCGGCTCCAGGCACCAGCGCAGCAAGCGCGTGCCTGGGGCAGCAAGCTGCGGGGGGCAGCCTGCGGGTCGCTGTGAGGGCGGCAGGCAGGCGGCTTTTGGCGGCGCGAATACGGGAGGTCTGCTAGTCCCGCGGGTTCGGCAGCAATTTGGCGGCAGGGACACCGATGGCGCGGCACCGGTGGACCTGCCGCAGAATCCGTGTTACCAGCGGACCGCCTGCAGGTGTGCCGCCAAAAGCCGCTTGCCTACCGTGCTTGGGGCGGCAAAAAACATAGAGCCGCCTCTGACCAGACAGCAAGTGTGAAAAATCAGGACGGGGGTAATAGGATCCTATATAAGAAAAAGGCCCAAAAAATCAGGACATCTGGTCACCCTACAGGTACAGGTCACACACTGCCAATGCCCCCCACTGCCAAACACCACGCTGCACTGCCAGCCCCAGGCCTCCACAGAGCCCACCAACCAGGCCTTGCCCTGGGATGTTGCCTTGTTGGGGGAGGGAGGGTCGCGTTCCTCTCTAACCACAAGCGCTACAAACGGTGTAAAACTGACCTGCTCAGGCACCAAACCCCGAGGTTTATTATAATAACATCGCGAGAGTTGGTGGCAAATCTGGGCGAGGCCAAACTCAGCCCTCTACCTCCTGGGATACCTCCCCCACCCCCTGGACGCTGCTGGATATAGAGCAGGATCTGCGCGTGCGCCAAGGGGGATCCCAGCGGCCATTTTGCAGCGTCAGTTGGGAAGCGAGGCCTCCCCGGCAGCTGCGCACAAGGGCCGCGCTCGCTCGCTCGCGGTGATTGAGGGGAGCCGGCCGGGCGGCGCAGGCCAATGAGTTAAAGAGCCGCCGCAGCCGACTGGCAGGAGCCGCGTCTTCTCCCCACCGCTCGGGCTGCCCTAGCGCACCATGCCGTCCGTGCTGCTGCCGCCCAAGGAGAGCAACCTCTTCAAGCGGATCCTGGTCAGTGACCGCCCCGCTCGGCCAGGCCGCCCCGGCTCGGGACACCCGCCCTCTCCCAGCCCGTCAAGCCAGCTTCCCCCTGTGGCCCGGGAGCAGGTGCGAGGCCCCGGCCCCGGCCGCCGAGTAGCGGCGCTGGCTACGCTAGAGCTCCCGCCGCCTCCGGGCTCTCGCCCGCTTCCTTCCTTTGTCTAGCGGGAGCCCAGGGCAGAGCAGGCCCGGCAGCCGCTTCTAATGAGGGGGCCGCCTGCCCCCGGCTGGGGGATGTAGCGGGGCCGCAGCAAACGGGCTGACGCGCGGCTTTGTGCCCAGCCGCCTCCGCTCCCCATGGCCGCAGCGCGGGGCGCTCCTAACCGGGGCGCGGGGTCTCCGGGGAACACTGGTAACGACAGAGGGCTGCAAAGTCTAAAACCAAATTTGAGACACTTTCCCCTTGCGTCGCCCCCCCCCCCCCTTCTTCTCTGTCTCCACGAAAAAAAAAGTTTCGGTTGCGTGGATCTAGGGTTTTGACTTGGCCCATGTTAAACATATCGCTGAATTGTCAAAGCCTGATCTGGGTTCAGATTTCAAACCTCTCTAGAATTCGGGATGTCTGTTCAGGTGTGTTGCTAATAATAATATCTTACACTTACACAGCACGCTCAGCTCCAAGGAGGATCCTAAAGCACTTTACAAATGTAACCGATGCATAGGGGTTCACCTCATCCCTGAAATGCAGCCATCTCTTGGATAGCAACTGACCAAGAACACATGGTATATAGGGACTAGATTTAAGGCATTAAAATGCAGGAACATTTTTTTTCATCGAGCCACATTGTTGAGCATAGCTGTCAGCCTAGTAAAGCAGAATTGGGTTCTCTGCAACATCATTAAAGGTTGGTTTTTTTTTAACGTGTAAGTGGTCAGCCCAGGGACTCTAGGTTTAATTTGTGTTATAAATGAACCATCTCTTGGGTCATCCATTGTAGTTTGTCTGAAATATTTTCTTGGTCTAGGTTATTTAAAAAATATTTTAAAAAATCCTTTCGGCTGTTGTGTATTAATTATTATATTAAAAAAATCCCACTTCGTGCAGCCTCATGGGTGATATAACAGTTGTAGAGTATGTCTACATAGCTGCTGGGTGATGTGATTCCCAATTGGCGTAGACATTAGGGTTGCTAACTGTCTAATCACACAAATCCAAACACCCTTGCCCTGCCCCCTTCTTTGAGGCTATGCCCCACTCACTCCGTCCTTCTCTTCCCTCCCTCTCTCTGTCACTTGCTCTCCCCTACCCTCACTCACTTTCACTGGGCTGGAGCAGGAGGTTGGGCTGTGGGCTCTGGGCTGGGGTTGAGGGGTTTGGAGTATGGGAGGGGGCTGAGCCTGGGGCAGGGTGTTGGGGTACAGAACAGGGTGTGGGGTGCAAACTCTGGGAGGGAGTTTGAGTGCAGGAGGGGGCTCAGGGCTGGGGCAGGGGATTGGGCTCTGGGAGGGGGTGTGGGGTCTGGGAGGGGGTTTGGGGTGTGGGGTCTGGGAGGGGGTTTGGGCAGGGAGTATGAGGTGCAGGAGGGGGCTCAGGGCTGGGGCAGGGGATTGGGCTCTGGGAGGGGGTGTGGGGTCTGGGAGGGGGTTTGGGGTGTGGGGTCTGGGAGGGGGTTTGGGCAGGGAGTATGAGGTGCAGGAGGGGGCTCAGGGCGGGGGTAGGGGGTTGGGGTGTGGGAGGGGCTTTGGGGTGCTGGCTCCAGGAGGGGGCTCAGGGCTGGGGAAGGGGGCTGGAGTGCAGGAGGGGGTGAGGGGTGTGGGCTCTGGCCGAGAGGCTCTTACCTCAGGCGGCAGTGCAGTGGGGCTAAGGCAGGCTCCCTACCTGCCCTTGCACCACTCCCAGAAGCGGCTGGCACATCCCTGCGGCCTTGTGGGGGGGGGGGGGGGGAGACCAGGGGGCTCTGTGCACTGCCTGTGCCTGCAGGCGCCATCCTTGCAGCTCCCATTGGCTGTAGTTCCCGGCCAATGGGAGCTGCAGAGTTGTCACTTGGGTGTGTGGGGGGGGGCAGCACGTGCAGACCCCCTGTCTCCCCTGCCCCCTCCCCCAGGGGCCGCACGAATGTGCTGGGCACTTCCGGGAGTGGTGCGGGGCCAGCGCAGGGAGGGAGCCTGCCTTAGCCCTGCTGCATCGCCGGTCTTTTATTGGCCTAAAATCTCCATTTGGCTTCACTAGCCTCCGGGAGATAGAGCCCAATTCTGGATTGGGTGAACCCAGGAGGATTGGCAACCCTAGTAGACATACATGTGCAAACTCTGTTCGAGCTAGCTCCTAAAAATTGCTGCGTGTCTGTGGCGACACAGGCTGCAGCTCAGGTTATGCATACCAGAGTGCATATCTGCAGGGTTCTACTTGGGCAGCTAGCCTGAGCCTCATACTGCTGTATCCAGACTTACTTTTAGGCACTAACACTAACTCTGCTCAAGCATGTATGTCTCCATGAGCTGGGAATCATACCTCCCAGCTGCTGTATAGACTTACCCCTAGTGTGAACAAAGCTCCAGGAGTTTTAAATTACCTTGTCATCTATACCTGCTCAGAGGAGGTCCACATGTCATGGTGGTAAAACTACTGGCAACCACTGGTTCGTTATTTGCTCCTAGAGCGTCTGTCTTGCTACTACTGGTGTTAACAGTAGTGAAGAATTTTTTTTTTTTTAAGGAATAAGTTCAATTTAGCCAAGGCCAGAGTGCTTAACAAGAAAACAAATCTAAGTGTCTAAGCTCAGATGTGTGCTGTTGATGTGTACTGGCAGGTGTTTCTTGATTGGTTTCTCTTGTTGGCTTTGGGCAGTATTTAGATTTGAAGATTTAATAGTTCTTAATAGCAATTTGCTGCTTACTGTATAGTTATGGTATGCATATTACTAAGTAATCTAGTATTCCTCTTGCTCTCTTTGCTATAAATAAATTACTAATTTTAGAACAGTTAGGTGATTATTACTAGGAGCAAACAAGTTCATAGTAGCAGTCACTTCCCAATATATCTTGTATAATTAACATTTTAAATTTATAGAATTTTTAGGCAAGTGCATTTTAGGCAAATTACCACCATTTTATCTTCAAATGTCTAATTATAGATAATCAGATAAAAATAACATGGCAGTTGAGTGAGGATGAATGTTTGCCTTTTGTGAAAGGTGAATTGATAATCTACATAGTGATTAATAAGTGATTATTTCCTGAATGCTTGTCCAAATGCTGCCATTCACTTGTCCAATTGATCTTAATGTACTGATATTTTAAAACTTGATTTTTTTTCTTACCCAGTGTTTATTTTTCTATTTTATCCTTGCAGTTGTTCCCAACTAGTTCCTTGAAGTATTAATTGTCTGCATAGCTTGTATTTTGAATATTTTGTTAATTGGCTTTATTTTAGTATATGCCTAGAAACAATATGTGTATGTTGTGTTAAAAAATGTTCTTAGAGGGTATCTTGGTCATTGTTCTTAATTGCTCTGTTTGTTCTAGTAGTATGTGTGGATTCTATCCTAGGCTGCTGCTTTTGGTATATGGGCTTTTTGGTCTAGGACTACTCATTTCTTCTCAAATTCCGTCCTGACCTCTATCTTATTGCAGGTAACATATAGCTTGCTACTTTATATAGCAGGGGTAGGCAACCTATGGCACGCGTGCTGATTTTCAGTGGCACTCACACTGCCCGGGTCCTGGCCACTGGTCTGGGGGGCTCTGCATTTTAATTTAATTTTAAGTGAAGCTTGTTAAACATTTAAAAAACGTTATTTACTTTACATACAACAGTAGTTTAGTTATATATTATAGACTTATAGAAAGAGACCTTCTAAAAACGTTAAAATGTATTACTGGCACGCAAAACCTTAAATTAGAGTCAATAAATGAAGACTCGGCACACCACTTCTGAAAGGTTGCTGACCCCTGTTATGTAGGATTCACTTGAGTTGGAGAGAACAGGGGGAGCGGGGGGGGGGGGGGGAAAGGCACCACCGGCTCCAGCGCTTTTACCGACGGGGTGGCGCTCCGGGTCTTCGGTACTTCGGCGGCGGGACCTTCACTCGCTCCGCAGGTCTTTGGCGGAATTTCGGCGATGAAGCTTCAGTGCTGCTGAAGACACCCGGAGCTAGTGAAGGGCCCGCTGCCAAAGACCCGGAACGCCCCCTGTCAGTAAAAGCGCCGCAGTGGGTGGCGCCCTTTTTTTTTTTTTCCGCTCCCAAGTGAGTAAAATTAAAAAGGCGCCACTTGTGCTCGGTGGGGGAGCGGCCGCTGCCCTGCTGCCCCCCAGCTACGTACGCTACTGAGCTGGAGTTCCATATTCTGGAGGATATATCTTTGGCTCAGATAACATCCTTGAACCTTGTCATTTAACCATACTGCGTCGTGTCCTTGTCTTCCATACTTCCTCTGTTTCTGCATATGTATTTCTTCTGCAACTCTGGTATTCTCAAGTACCCTCTTTGCAGAGTCTAGGGTTGCACATGTGACCTATCCAAAAACATTTGGTCAGTTGAAGGATCAAATAGTGTCAATGTTATTTTAAAGCACTAATTTATTAGTACAGTAACGACAACAAAAAAAGAGTAAGACTTTATGGTCTCCAGTAAGCACAACCTGAGATCTTACTTATGCCTAATTACAGAAAAGTTACTTAACTGCATTATTTTAACAGAGAAAAATGTGAAACACAATTAAATGAAGTTCTGAAAAAATGGCACCACAATACCTACATCAGGGCATTCTTGATAGAGTATTTGATTGAGCTCAAATAATAGCTGGTCAGTTGACATTTAACCGGTCAGAATTTTGGGTTCTTCACTTGACCTGTGATTTTTATTTATTTATTTTTGCTGTTTTGTTACTGCTTCCTCTTTTCTCTTTTCTTTTCTCTTTTTTAATCCCCTAAAGTTTCATTTCACAGTACTAGTTTTTGGTAGAATTTCTCTGCACATACTGAATCAGTCATAGTTATGTAATGGTTCAACTATGGTTACTACTTGAACCAATTCCTATGTTACCTAGGTAGGCACAAGAGCTTGTCTACTTTGGGAAATTTTATCAGCATTGCTATACCAGTATAGTTATCAGTGTAACTTACCATGTGGATGCTATAATTTGCAATAACAGTGGCCTTTTTTCAGTTTAGCTTAATTTGCTTCAACAGGGAATTAAGCTAAATCTAAAAAGGCCACTTGTAAATAATAGAATCCACTTGGAGTTATACTAGTATAACTATAGAAGTTAATTTTTCTATGTAGACAAGCCCTAAGGGGGAGAAACTATTAATTTGTATGATGTAGAATTGTATGAAGAAGCAGTTGTTTAAATGGTTGAGAAATTGCTGAAACTTGTCAGGTGGTGACTTTGTCCAGTTTAGATGCAAGTAGTCAAAGTCCACTATTAGTTTTATTAGCTACTGGGCATTCTGTGCCAAAAAAATTAAAATTCTGCACACAATATTTTAAAATTCTGCAAATGTTATTTGACAAATAAATGTGGAGGTTCCAGCATGGCATTGGGGAGCCTAGACCACTGGCTGCACAGAGGTGGGAGATCACTGTGCAGTCTCCTAAAGTCTAAGACAACTTTTATATACTTTTTGGTAGACACACATCTAAAACAAACACTACCAAACAAGTGCTCTGTGAAGCAAGCTCTACTTGTAAATTGTCATTTCATGTTGGAACTTTTAAAAATTTGTCATGTCAGTACACTAATGTTTCTCCATTGTCTGTGAACAGTATGTATTTGTGACTAGAATATCTGCATTCAGCACAGTCTCTAAGCACATACCGCCAGGTGAAGCCCCCAGAAAAAAGATATGGAGGTTAAAAAGTGGTTTGGAAATTTTTGACAGAATTGTTTCCAACAGTCTCTGCAGGTTTGAACAGGTTTCCTCTTTCACTGCAATTTCATTAACCCTCACTTAGTTTCTAGTTATCTCCTACCACTTCCATATACTTGTATTGACTTTGGCTTTTTTCTATTTCTGGATAATAATCTCTGCTTTCTGGTTTTAGACTCTCCACTTCTAGCCTTACTGTGCATATTATTCTTTGTTTCAAATTGTCAGTACTATGCAACAGCATATGAGGCCTATGAGAATTATAGGTAGGCAGTAGACACCAGCGTGGAATCTAGTCAGTTTAAGAAGTGGGCTAAAGTGTAACATGCCCCTCTACTGGCTTTTGTGACTTTAGTCTCATTTTCCTTTTCAAAATTTTTGTATACTCTGTTGCTGTTTGAAAGACCCACTCATTCCGAGAAACTGTGACTATACACAAAGTGCTCCTCCATAAGTAATTCAGGATTCTCAAAGGAAACTGAAAAATAGATTACCATGTTATCTTTCTATTACAGGTGTCCTGTCAATACTACGTTAAAAATACTACTCACTAATATTTTTATTGGTGATGTCCCTTTAACTCAAGAGTACAGTATATAAACTTATTTGTCCAACAACTTAAAGGTAGCTGAACTTGTCTGGGTGCCTCTTTTTTTTTTTTTATTTTTTTCCCCTGGCAGTCATCTGGCATGTCACTATTTACACAGGATGTCAGTGCTCAGACAGAAGGGCTCACTAAGTGCAGGCTGGTCAATGCAGCTATCAGGTTAGCCTCTTGAATAGCTTCAGGGTTAGAATTGAGCTGAATGTCCAGTTGATTGGATTCAGTGGTCTGTCAATCTTTCAAAACGATGTAGGAAAACTACTTATTTTTCATCATTTCACTTTATTTCCATTAATTGGCATCTAAGCATATTGAAAGTTTCATCTGGTCACATCATATTGAGCCAGATGTGTGTAATTTCATATATGCTATGCAGCTTGTTCACAGGAGAAGACTATTTGAAATGTTTGACTGACTTCTGGCAAACTCAATTGTCCAAGGAAGGTGGTTCTTACATTGCATCTTTGATGCAGAATGCAAGATGCAATGTAGATACTGTAAATAAAGATACTAGGCTTGATCCTTTAAATATTTTTATCTATTTAATTGGCCTGTTTCAGTTCTTGGCTCATAGAACAGGAATTACTTATGAAGTTAGCAGCGACTTTAACACCTTCAGGAATTCTTTGGGGGAGAGAAACCACAATTATCAATGGTTTAAAAAAAAAAAAATCAGGTATAATTACTTCCTTTACTGCCACCACTTCAATTTTGTCCCTGTTAGCATATGTATTAATCTTCAGATATTAGCTGCTATTTGGAAGATCAGATTACAAACTTTCAGTGGTGCATGAAGTGTGAGCTCTAACAGTTCTCAAGATCCTGGCTGTTAAATCAGGTTAGAGTTCAAGTGTATGAACATAGGCGCCGACCCGTGGGTGCTCCGGGGGTGGAGCACCCACGGGGAAAAATTAGTGGGTGCTCTGCACCCACCGGCAGCCAAGCTCCCCCCTCCTCGCCTTCTCTCTCTCTCTCTCTCTCACACACACACACACACACACACACACACACACACACACACACACACACACACACACACACACACACCGCACCACGTCCCCGCTCCTCATCCTCCCTCCCAGTGCTTCCCACTGCCTCGCCGCCTAACAGCTGTTTGGTGCTTAGGACTTCCGGGGAGGGAGGAGGAGGAGTGGGGATGCGGTGCGCTCAGGGGAGGAGGCGGAGAAGAGGTGGGGCAGGAGCGGGGACTTGGGGGAAGAGGGTGGAATGGGGGTGGGGTGGTGCAGGGGCGGGGCCAGGGGCTGTGGGGGTTGAGCACCCACTGGGAACAGGGGAAGTTGGTGCATATGTGTGTGCACAGGGGATGAAATGACACAGGGACATCGACATGATGTGAATTTTCATGTACTGTGAACTGTTATGGCTAGAAACAGATGCTAGTTATCCTTAGAAACCTGGAATTCTTAGTCCTTCTAGTTCACAATATATCTAACAGTAACAGTAAAAGTAGACACTGTTTTTTCAGATCAAAAGTGCCATTTTGACAGTGGTCCAGGCCTTGAAGTCCTATACCTCAGGCTGATATAACTCACATCTTGCAGTATCCTATAGGAGTCTGAGGATATATGTACATTTCCAACCGTGAGACTTTTCCACTAGTAGTGACCATGTGGAAACCTCTTTCAGAGTGTCGTGGGGAATGCAAGCACCCTCATGTGACACTAAGTGCATTCTCCAGTCACCTTAGTTCCCTTGCTCCCTCTTTAGCAAACACAAAGGGCCCTCTCTCGTAGCTGTCAGACTTCTAAACTTTAATACAGAAATATTTTCTCAAATAAATAGTCCTTAGATCAGTAGTATAGTTTAGGTATAGAGAGAACTTAAATTCCCTTTTTCCCATCTCCCTCAGGATCTTTGGGAACAATACCTGGCCCTGATCCTCAAACTGGGTTTAAGAAACATGCTGTGTCTATTCCTGAATTTGATGTCCAGGACAGAAGTTTAATCTGCCTGTGGAGAGCACACCCAGTACTAGTGCACTGTGTGACAAGTACTTGTCCCTTGAAGTTCATGGGAATGTCACATACAACTTCAAGTGCATTTCAGAGCCTATGGGTAGATGGTAATGCCCCAGGTCTGAATTCAGCAGAGAGGCTAGAACAGGGGTAGCCAATTTGAGCCTGAGAAGGAGCCAGAATTTACCAATGTACATTGCCAAAGAGCCACAGTAATATGTAATGGGTGTGTGTGTGTGTGTGTGTGTGTGTACACACATCATCGTATAATTTGATAGTGTGTATTTTATACATAGATAGTCAACGATAATAATAAAAACTTATCCTTTTATTTAGTGGGACTTCTGGCAATCCTTGCTTTCAACAATTCCCTTAAAGTTTGGTTTGTGTTTACTTGTGCTCACACGCAGCAGTTCTCTTAAGTGGCTGTCTGTCAAAATGGTTCGGTGCTTGGACATGTTTGAGTGTTGAGAAAACAGACTCACAAAGATAGGTCGAGGCAAACATCGAGATTAATTTTAGGGCTGCACCTCTGATGTTGGGGTATTTGTCCTTTGGTACAGATTTCCAGAAAGTAAGGATGCCCCTGTATCTTCTGAACAGATTTCAATCTGTCATCTTCCAAAAGTTCTATTATTTCCATCTGGGAAGTTGCTTCATCAGTGACTAAAGGGAGTTCAGACAGTCGGCTTCAGCACTAAAAGGGTCAATCAGAAATGTGAATTGAGGTCTTTTCTGCTGTAAATCTTGGAATCTTTCCTAAAAACTATCCTTAAGATCTTTAATCATGCTCACATATCTAGTTGTGCTCCATTTGAGGGGTTCTGCCGCATCTTCTTTTGATCTGGCTTGAAGTTGTGACATTGAGGGAAAGCGTAAGCTCTCCCTCAAGCATTTGTCTGTGAAACAACTGCAGTTGGTTCATGAACGCAAATTCACTTTGCACTGGATCAGACAGCAACTGGAATTTTCCTTGTAAGTCCACTCTTAGTTTATCCAAATGCAGCAGCGTGTCTGCAAGAAATGCCAAATCTAGAACCCACCCAGGATCTGTAAGCTCGGAGTGTATTCTGTGCTTCTCCTCCATAAATAATTTTACTGGTTCCAGGAGCTTGAAAAAATGGGAAATAACTTTACCTCTCGAGCGCCATCAAACTGCGCAGTGAAATGGCAAATAAGCAGGGGGGGTCCTCTTCATTCAGTTCTTCAGTTAGATTTTGAAATTGTCTGTGATTGAGTGTGTTTGTGAATTTCATTCGCTCAATGTGCAAGACAGGTTTCATGACGTGATCAAATTTGAGGTGGTGTTTTTTTTTTAGATACCAGTTGCTCTCAATGAATAATACAGAATTCCACCAGGAGTAACATTTGCACCAATGTAGGTCTGTGGTGAAAGAAATTGGAAGCATCTAGCTATTGAGAATGATCTTAACCATAATTAACCTCTAACTCCACAGGGATATATAGACATGGGATGATAAATTCTTGAGGATACACTGTATCAATGTTCCTTTAATTGAAGCTGGTAGCCTGCCTTCTTTAAGGGAAGCATTGACAATCCCCATTAGCAGTGGGTCCATTACATCTCCACTGACCATCACTCATGGCCCAAGTTGCAGCACAAAGTAAAGCATTTGTTTCCTCCTCCTAAGATGTTGCCCTGCCTTTACAAATGGAGACAGATCCAAATCTGTACATTCTTTATCATTAAATCACAATTTCCTCCAAACAAAATACTCAAATCATTCACCAAGTAGAAATAGCTTTGGCTATCTATGACATGAAACAATTCCGCAGATTAAAATTTGGCAGATGTTACTGTGGAGTAAACAAATCTGTCCTTCCACATAGTAAGTCTTGGGTGCATTGGGGTGACTTAAATCAGAACTGGTTTTATTCTTCTGATGTTCAGGATCTTGTACAAGATGGACATGCTATATTCAATCCAATTTTAAGGGAGGGGGACTTGTACCTCTGGTGAGACTCGCCCCACCCTCCCCCCCTTGGTTCATGCTCCTCTGAATATGGATGTTAACAGCTGGATGCCATACAGTTTTGTCCCACTGGTTTTTGATAGCCCAATCTTTAATCAAATCCTAAATGGTGGAAACCTTGACTTGGACTTTGTTAATCAATATGAACTGGAGACTGGAATTCTTGGTTTCTGATACTCCAGGCTTTTGAGAGATGATTATTATAGGTAAAATCAGTGGAACTGAAATCAGGAACAGGGTGTTTGTTTAAAATGCCTGAATCTCTTCCTGCTTTGTTTTCCCCCTGCACACTCCCACAGAAACATTCCCAAAATGTAGCAGTATTGTTCTACCATCGTCTTCACCCTGAGGTGACCGGTGGGATGCATTTCCAGGATATGCAACAGTGGTAGTTTTCAGGCAGTAACTATCCCACTCAACAGTTGTCCCTGATCCCATCATCCCTGCAAAGAGAACTGCCCCCTCCCCCCTCCCCCCCGGATCCCTGTGCATCTTCCCAGGAAATAAAATGAAGGTACATGCCCACACAATCATGACTCTGCCCGCTCTGTGTTGCTTCAGTACACCCATACTTGCACTCTGCCTCTGCATTGTTCTGAACAGGAGCTACTTACACCTGTCCTACGCTTAAATAATTAGCCTACTCCACAGAATGAATACCATAGCTACTACTAAATTTTACAGCCTCTTTGCCTTTATGTGCATGATGCCACTTAGCATTATACTTTCACTTGCCCATCGTTAAGCAGACAACACTCATCTCTAATCCATCTGTCTACAGTCCCCATGGCAAGAAGACCCCTGTTGGCCTGCTACTGGCACAACAAACATCATAGCATTGAAATGAGGCATATTGGCTCTCTCAAGGTAACGTGCAGCTTTTTCCTTTGATCTCTCACCTGGGGTTCAGGAGAAAAGCTCAGTGCCCTCCAGAGAGGCATGGTCCCTCCATCACAGTGCTGTTTAGAAGACCTGTGATTAGCTAATGCCTCTACCATTTGGCATAACTCCAGCCAACACACTGGATGCAGCTGCAGTAATTCTTGGTAGTTATTGCCAGCTCTAAGGGGGCAGAGTTAAGGTTGCATCACCATCTATATTTGAACTCTGTTTCCTGGCTTTCAGAAGTTTGTGTTTTGATTAACTAAGTGTTCTAGAAGGGCACAAGATACTACTAGGTAGCATTAACTTTTGTTAATGATGTTTTTTGTCAGTGAATAATTGGGAATCTATAAACTCTCTTCCACATCAAAATCCATCCACACTCCTACTTGCCGTTCCTGTACCCATGGGAATACTGTAGCTACACCCGATCATATTACTTTCCAAAAGCCTATTTTGTATTCTGGCAGCACCCTTAATGATATGCAATGTCCAAACACATATGCAGGCACTTCCCTTACTATCTAAGAGAAACAACGTACAAAGTGTCAAGGGAGCAGAATTAAACAGAATTTTAATTAGTGGTCTGATCGGTGTTTTGTTACTGAAGGATCTGATGAATTATTTTGTATTAGTCTATTTTGATGGACTACTCTGTTTTAAAAGCACTTTCAGTAGTATAATCTGACCCTCTCTTTTTTTTTCTAGAAATGTTATGAACAAAAACAATACAAAAATGGGCTCAAGTTTTGCAAGATGATCCTCTCCAACCCGAAGTTTGCTGAACATGGAGGTAATTGCATGGCTTGAAAGACTTATTCTCATTCTTATTTTTCCCCTGCTGTAAGTTATAACATCACTGCTTGTATTTAGTTGTATTCCTTAATTAAGCATTGTATTACTGATACCATGAATTATGACATGAAAGGCGGAACCTAAAAGTCCATGTTTTTGGCATGCATCGTAGAAACTAGAGGTGTAGAAGATATGTTGGTTCATCTGCTCCATGCCTGTCATAGCTCAATAATTCCACACAGTAGGAAAATTCTGTAATTGTAGGTGTGCTACATGATGGAACTTCTCCTGTTTGCCTTGAGAAAGAACACTGTTCTTTTCTCCCTCCCCCCCCCCCCCCCCATGATCCCCTAAAATTCAACGCAACTTTTCCTTTTCTTCGTTTTAGGCTATTAGTACTGTTAAACCCACCCAAATAAATACATTTCTTTTAAGTACTTAACCCTTCAATATTTGCAGCCTGCTGTTATATCTGTGTCCCAGTTGTCTTTGCGTATATGTGTATATTTTCCATCATCTCAGCTCCTCCTAGTGATAAATTTTGTACCCTAAACTCCCTCAAATGTGACAGCGTCTTCCATGTAACTTGGTGTGCAGTCCTAAATGCATTATTCCTGTCTCAGTCACAGCAAAGCTTTACAGAGAGATCTGTTGTCTTCCCAGCTCCATGGCATGATGCATTTGTATTTGAAGCACAAAATCACACCTGTCTTTTATAGTAATCTCTCATTATAAATTTGTTTCTTTATTTCCTGTCCATGGTTGCCACTCTAGGTCTCTCTTCTTACTGGTTCTCAGGTTTCTTCTTTTCACTGATTGTGATTTTCATTGTCCTAGAACAGTGGTCTTCAACCTGTGGTCCATGGACCCCTGGAAGTTGCAGACTATGCTGAGCAAAAAGTTATCGTTACCACAGCATGGTGGTGGTTCTTTGAGTACTTGCACATGTCCATTCCAATGTAGGTGTGTGTGTGTGTGCGTGCCCTGAGCACAGTTACTGGAAAATTTTCCCTTGGTGGGATCTGATGGGTTGGCTCTGGCACCCTCTGGGGCTGCACATCCGTAGCGCCAGTATAAAGGGCACTGCTGACCCCATGCCCCCTCAGTTCCTTCTTACTGCCCATGACGGTCGCTGGACATAGTCTATGCTGGCTCTTGCAAGTCTTCCTCTGTGGACTTTTTCTCTGTATTTCTGTACATAATTCTTGTTCATAGTTGGTTAAGTTTCTTTTAGAGTTAGTTTTCCTCCATTATCAGCAGCGTTTTCTCCACTCTGGTACCAAGGCCTGCCTCGGTTACCGGGCTTTAAGCCATATGCCTCCTGCAGAACGGCTATACCTCTGAATGACCCGCAGTCCGGTTGCCTTAAGTGCTTCGTGAAAACTCACATTTGGAAGCGCTGCAAGATTTGCAGGGACTTCAAACCCCGTACTAAAAAGGATCAGGATGCTAGGCTGAAGTCCATTTTGATGGAAGCAGCACTCAGACCTCCCTCGGATCTGGGCCATTCAGACTCCGCACTGAGCACCTCGGTGTCGGTGAGGCGCATGCCTGCCACTGTCTGGGAATCTTGGCACTGTTCACCATCTCCAGTGCCAAGGAAAAAACAAAGACGATGCCTGCCAAGTGAGGATGTTCCCCAACCCTGAAGATGGCCAGGCATGGAGACTAGAGCAAAGTGCAACCCACGTCGGGCCACTCCGGGCTCCAGCAGCTCAGCTGGCACAGTTAACTCCAGCCCCTTTGCAGGCACTGTTGAGCCCAGCACTGGACGATCCATCTGTACCAGAGGGGCAGCATGGTACAGGCACTTTGGCGGTGCCACCCATGCCGGAGGCTTTTGCTGAGGCTAGAGACGTACTCTCACTATTGGTGCTGATGTCACTGGTAGTACAACAGTCAGTGGTGTCTGTACCAGGGCGCAGAAGAGACTGCGGCTATTGTTTGCAGCTTGATACCGAGGCCCTCGGTACCCTCTAAAGGGAAACTGGCCATGATGGCCCCGTCCGATCTTCTCCATGCTGGCACTGGTGGGAACCGCTCCTTCATGGTCTCCGGACAGAGACTCCTTCTCCTCAGAGTCAGAGGTGGGGTCGTATGTCTCCTGCTCCAGGAGCCAGCCCCGGTATGCAGGTCGTCACTACCTGGCGATGGGCCAGGACATGCTGTCGACTGCTTGGCCTTCTAGCCAGTAGCAGGTGCCTGTGCAGTGGCCCTTCTGGAACCCATGGGCATTTTCCCCAATGCAGGGTCCTTGGTCAGGCGCTTCTATTTGTTGGCCTCTGAGGGAAGAGTGCTGCCGCTTGTTTAATCAGAGTCCAATACAGGGGTTCCTGAGGCTGGTGCTGAGTACCAGGAGCCAACGCCACAGGACCTGGCCTGTGCTGAAGGCTAGGATCAGTGCCTCCTGCTAGTTCAGGCCGCTTCCTCATCTTCTTCCCCTGATGAGGCCGTGGCAGGAGCAGACTTATCCCCCTCCCACAACAACTGAGGCCCATCAGGAGAGTCACAAAAGAGTGGCTCAAAACCTGGGCATTCAGGCGGAGGAGGTTAAGCAGTCCTCTTACTCTTTGGTGGACATCTTGACTGCGGCAGGCCTGTCAAGAATGCTCCTTCCTCTCAACAAGGCCATCATGGACCCAATAAAGGCCCTGTGGCAGACCCCGGCATGCCTGCCTCCCATGGCCAAGAAGGCCGAGAAGAAGTATTTTGTCCCAGCTCAGGGATATGAATTTTTGTATACCCATTTTCCCCCCCCCCCTTCACTCCCCGACATGCTTGGTGGTCTCTGCTGCCAGTGAGCGAGAGCAGCAGGGGCTATAAGGGGGGACCCCCAAAGCAAAGGAGTAGACCTGTTTGGGAGGAAGGTCTACTTGACTGGGGGTTTGCAGCTCAGGATCACTAACCAGCAAGAGTTCCTGAGAAGATTTGACTTTAACACATGGGACTCTGTGTTAAAGTTTAAAGATTCATTGCCCAAAGAAGCCAGAAGGGAGTTCTCTTTGGTTGAGGAGGGGAAATTGATAGCAAGGACTTCCCTGCAAACCATCCTGGATGCTGTGGATTTGGCTGCCTGATCCATGGCCTATGCAGAGGTCATGCATAGGAGTTCTTGGCTCCGATCCTTGGGCCTCCCACATGAGGTTCAGGAGAGCCTCCAGGACCATCCCTTTGAGGGCACTAGCTCTTCTCAGAGCAGACAGACTCCAAGCTCCATGGCCTCAAGGATTCCAGGGCTACTCTGAAGTCCCTGGGCTTATACACCTTGGTGACTTCGAGAAAGCATTATAAGCCCCAGCAATCCTCCTGATCCTTCCTTAGTCCTGCCGAGCTGGTGGATCAGAGGAAGAGGAGTAAGGGCTTCAGGTATAGGCCTTCACCCATGTCGTCCTCAACATCAATGCCTGTTCCTCCCACACATTTGGGATACTCTAAGCAGACATTTTGATGGGGTGCTCAAGGATGCCTTACCCATGTTAGAAACCTCGGATCCAGCTTACCCTTTGTTTTGCAGACCACTTGTCCCACTTCCTCTGGGCATGGTCCCATATTGGACCGTTGGGTTCCGAGCATGGTGGAAGTGAGAGATACCATCCAGTTCAATTCTTACACCCCCATCCTCCCTGGTCCCTCTTCAGGGACCCCTCTGACGAGCAACTTCTGGCCCAGGAAGTACAGTCACTCCTATGGGTGTGAGCCGTGGAAAAGGATCCACGGAATCTAAGGGGTTGGGGTTCTGTTCCCATTATTTCCTAATCCCAAAAGCCAAGGGAGGTCTCAGACCTATCTTCAAGCTGTGCCAACTTAAGTTACCTCAAGAAGCTGAAGTTCTGCATGGTCTCCTGGGCTTCCATCATCCCCTCCCTGGGTCCAGGGGACACGTATGCCCCCCTCGATTTGAGAGACGCCTATTTTCACATCTTGATTTTTCAGGGACACAGAAGGTTCCTCAGATTTGTCATGGATCACATGCAATACCAATTCGCCGTTCTCCCCTTCGGCCTGTCGGCTGCCCCATGAGTATTTACAAAGTGCATGGTGGTTGTAATGGTCTTCTTGAGGAGGCAAGGGGCTGGTCAGAGAAAAGACCAGGGCTCAAGTGGAGTCCAGGATACAACTCATCCAGTCGACCTTCGACCCTTACTCTGGTACCGAGGATAGAATTTATCGGGGCGGTGCTCGACTGTCCAAGCCAGAGCCCTTCTCCCAGAAGGGCGCTCTCAAGTAATTATGGTGCTCATAGTCTACTTCAAGGATCACCTGATGACGACGGCTTGGAGTTGCCTGAGACTCTTGAGTCATACGGCTGCATGTACTTATTTAGTGCAGTACCCGAGGCTACACTTTAGACCACTCCAGGCGTCGCTGGTTTCAGTGTAGCTACCTGCAGTTAGGATGGAAGAATCCCATTCACTGTTACAGACTAGGGACCGAATGGCTAGGAAGCAGTTCTGCAGAAAAGGACCTAGGGGTTACAGTGGACGAGAAGCTGGATATGAGTCAACAGTGTGCCCTTGTTGCCAAGAAGGCCAACGGCATTTTGGGCTGTATAAGTAGGGGCATTGCCAGCAGATCAAGGGACGTGATCATTCCCCTCTATTTGACATTGGTGAGGCCTCATCTGGAGTACTGTGTCCAGTTTTGGGCCCCACACTACAAGAAGGATGTGGAAAAATTGGAAAGAGTCCAGTGGAGAGCAACAAAAATGATTAGGGGGCTGGAGCACATGACTTATGAGGAGAGGCTGAAGGAACTGGGATTGTTTAGTCTGCAGAAGAGAAGAATGAGGGGGGATTTGATAGCTGCTTTCAACTACCTGAAAGGGGGTTCCAAAGGGGATGGATCTAGACTGTTCTCAGTGGTACCTGATGACAGAAGTGGGGGAGGTTTAGGTTGGATATTAGGAAAAACTTTTTCACTAGGAGGGTGATGAAGCACTGGAATGGATTACCTAGGGAGGTAGTGGAATCTCCTTTGTTAGAGGTTTTTAAGGTCAGGCTTGACAAAGCCCTGGCTGGGATGATTTAGTTGGGAATTGGTCCTGCTTTGAGCAGGGGGTTGGACTAGATGACCTCCTGAGTTCCCTTTCAACCCTGCTATTCTATGATTCATGGTCCTGCCCATCGCTGTCCCCAGTCTAAGATGCATCAGCAGTAGGCTGGGGAGCTCACTTGGGTCCTCTCAGAACTCAAGGCCTTTGGTCCCCGGAAGAGCTGTCTCTACACATCACTGTTAAGGAGCTCAGGACAGTCCGCCTGGCTTGTCAGGCATTTCAGCCTCATGTTACAGGCACAAATGTATTTGTTCTAACATACAACACGACAGCCATGTTCTATATCCCTGTTCTATATCATGATATAGAGCAGGGAGGCAGTTCAGTTGTGGGATCTTTGCTTAGCCCACTTGATTCACCTAGAGGCCTCCTACATACCAGAAGCACAAAAGGAGTTAGCAGATCACCTCAGCAGATCCTTCTCAGATTTGCATGAATGGTCCCTTCACCTAGATGTCATGAAGCTTGTTTTTCAGCAGTCTGGGACTCCCCAAATCAATTTGTGACAAGACACAACAGGAAGTGTCATCAGTTCTGCTTTCTGGGTCATAGCTTCGGGTCACACTCAGATGCTTTTGTTCTTCCATGGATGGGTCACCCTCCTATTCTGCTTGTGCACAAGGTCCTGCTGAAGATCAAGCTGGACTGAGCGTGGGTCATTCTGATAGCTCTGGCTTGGCCCCAACAGCATTGGTTCGCCACTTTGCTGGACCTCTCAGTAATGTTACCAGTCCCACTGATCTCTGAGGACCATAGTCATTGTCTGTTCCACCTGAACCTTGGATCCCTCTACCTGATGGCCCAGAAGCTCCATGGCTAAACCTTGCAGAACTAGCCTGCTTGGAGCAGGTCCATGAGATTCTATTAGGAAGCAGAAAGCCCTCTGCCAGGGCCACTTAACTGGCAAAATGGAAGCGGTTCTCTAGCTCATCTTCTCAGAAGTGTTTCATCTACGTGATTGTCACAGCCGTTCATTCTAGAGTATTTACAACACTTAAAACAGCAAGGTTTAACCGTGTCGTCCATTAGAGTCCACCTGGCAGCGGTCTCTACTTTTCACCCTTGGATGAATGGCCAAACCATTTTTTCAAGCAATATTGCTAACCGTTTCCTTAAGGGCCTTGAGAAGTTGTTCCCCCAGGTACAACAGCGGGTCCCGCTCTGGGATCTTGACCTGGTTTTATCTAAGCTTACGAGCCCCTCGTTTGAGCTGCTGGCATCTTGCTTGCTGCTATAACTCTCCTGGAAGGTGGCCGCCTTAGTGGCCGTTACTTCGACCAGAAGGGTTTCGGAAATCTGTACCCGCACTTCAGAGCCACCATACATGGTATTCTTTAAGAATAAGGTGCAGTTGCGTTCTCACCCAGCTTTCCTTCCAAAGGTGGTCTCCCAATTTCATAGCAATCAAGCTATCTTCCTTCTAGTTTTCTGTCCGAAACCACATGCTAACGGAGAAGAGCAGATCATCCGCTCATTGGATGCTAGTTGTGCACTGCCTTTCGACATAGAAAGGACCAAACAGTTCCGGAAATCTACTGAGCTGTTCTTAGCGGTTGCAGATAGGATGAAAGTCTCCCTATCTCAGCTCAAAGAATTTCATCGTGGATCACGTCATGTATCTGCACGTGTAATGAACTGGTGGGTGTTCCCACCCCCCCATCTTTACTGCTTATTCCACAAGGGTGCAAGCATCTTCAGCGGCGTTTCTAGCACAGGTCCCTATTGAGGACCTTTGCAGAGCAGTGACTTGGTTGTCAGTGCACACATTTGCTTTTCATTACGCCATCACTCAGCAGGCTAGGGATGATACCCGATTTGGTCGAGCTGTGTTGCCGTCAGCATGTCAATGAACTCCAAATAAATCAGTTTTACCCTGTATAAGGCTTATACAGGGTAAACTCATAAATTGTTTGCCCTCTATAGAGAGATATGCACAGCTGTTTGGTTCCCCCCCCCCCCAACTCCCCTAGGTATGAATACATACTCTGGGTTAATTAATAAGTAAAAAGTGATTTTATTAGATACAGAAATAGGATTTAAGTGGTTCCAAGTAGTAACAGACAGAACAAAGTGAATTACCAAGCAAAATAAAATAAAACACACAAGTCTAAGCCTAGTACAGTAATAAAACTGAATACAGATAAAATATCACCCTCAGAGATGTTTCAATAAGTTTCTTTCACAGACTGGACACCTTCCTAGTCTCGGCACAATCCTTTCCCCTGGTACAGCCCTTGTTCCAGCTCAGGTGGTAGCTAGGGGATTTCTCATGATGGCCGCCCCCTTTGTTCTGTTCCACCCTCTTATATATCTTTTCCATAAGGCGGGAATCCTTTGTCCGTCTCTGGGTTCCCACCCCTCCTCCTAAATGGAAAAACACCAGGTTAAAGATGGATTCCAGTTCAGATGACATGATCACATGTCATTGTAAGACTTCATTACACACTTGCCAGCACACACATATACAGGAAGACTTACAAGTAAAACAGAGCCATCTACAGTCAATTGTCCTGGTTAATGGGAGCCATCAAGATTCCAAACCACCATTAATGGCCCAGACTGCATAATTACAATAGGCCTTTAGTTATTTCATATTTCTAGTTTCAGGTACAAGAATGATACATTCATACAAACAGAATGAACACATTCAGTAGATTATCAGCTTTGTAATGATACCTTACAAGAGACCTTTTGCATGAAGCATATTCAAGTTACATTATATTTACACTCATTAGCATATTTTTCTAAAATCCTATAGAGTGCAACGTCACAGTATCTTCTGCATTTTCTAGTAACGGCTAAACCTCTGAGCAAGGGTTTCCCAGAGATCTTGGCCTCCAGCTCTTATTTCGATTCAGTCCATCTGTGGCTTTTTCTTCCTTCATTTGGTGAACTGAATGTCTAACTTCGCTGACAAGGACTGGGAGTGTATGCTCGTTGTCTGAACTGTTCATACTGGGACATTTATCTGAGATG
Organism: Emys orbicularis; assembly: GCF_028017835.1. NCBI lineage: Eukaryota > Metazoa > Chordata > Testudines > Emydidae > Emys > Emys orbicularis. Next base: position 304,992,278 of record NC_088683.1, read on the forward strand.
CAAACAGTTCGGTGTAGAAATCTTTGCACACCGCTTCCATCTCTGTTATGTCAATTACTGGTTTTCCGTCCCTGTTCTTCAGCGCCATTATTGTTGACCTGTACAGTGTCAATTCCCTTTTGCATATTTTGAGGCTTCTGCGATCTTCAGCCGTCTTTAAGAGCCTTTCATTTTGGTACTTCTCAAAGTCCTCCTTTAGTCGTCATCTTATCAACTTGCAGAGGAGGGAGTACTCAAGTTTGTCACCCTCATTTCGCTTCCTATTCCTCCGCTTCTCTAGCAAGTTCTGCGTTTCCTCCGAGATTCTTCCCTTCCCTCTTTTCGGCCTTTCTTTCTCAGCTAATTTCACACATTGCCTCAACTTACACTGCTCTACAGCCAAAATGCTTCTGAAATAAATGTAGTCAAACTTTACTAATTCTGGGTCACTGAGAACGAAAATGATGCTTAAAATTGTTGATTGGCTCTAGGTTTCAAGATATGCTATTGGGTCAGTATATACGACCCTTGACTTGGGAATGGCGGAGGATAAGTGAGTGATAAAGGCAAGGGATCTCAGTTTAAACCAGAAATGACTAAAATACATCTTTGACTGGATCTATGAATAAATCTATGACTGGGTTTGGACAGTACTTGCTTTTTAGGCAAAACAATGAATGATGCAATCTGAAGCTGGTATTGCGTCATACATGATATGAATTGCATCGTGTTATTCCTAGAAGTCATGGATGATGCAATCATAACGAAGCTTACATCACTCTGCTGAACAAATTGCCCTATATCAGCTCTAGAAATCATACAGTGTCATGCTGTCTTATTTGTAAGGTTTGATTTTGCAAAGGGACACATTTCTGTTTAGCCAAAGTGAGCAGAGATGCCTCGTACTTGTGTGAACAGTGCAGATAACTTCTGCTATGTTTGTGGTGAAGTGACTTTTGCACCACAAAAGCGCAGTATAACCACTATGGTTAAGAAAGCCTATCACCTTTATTTTGGCTGCAAAATTGGAGATCAGGACAAGAGGTGGGCCCCACACATATGCTGCAACACTTGTGCAACAAATCTTCGCCAGTGGTTGACCAGGAAAAGGAAATCTATGCCTTTTGCAGTGCCAATGATTTGGAGAGAGCCAACAGATCATACCAGCAATTGTTACTTCTGCATGGTGCCTCCAGTTGGGAAAGATGTGTCAAAGAAGAAAAAGTGGACTGTGCATTATCCAAACATTCCATCAGCTATACGCCCAGTACCCCACGGAGAAGGACTGCCGGTTCCTGATGCACCAGAATCATTCTCACTTGAGTCAGACGAGGAAGAGGAAGAGGATGAAACTTCTGGTCCTGAACCATCAATGTCACAGGACCCACATTTTCTCCCATCCTCCTCCTCTGAACCACACCTCATAACACAAGGTGAACTGAATGACCTTGTCAGGGATTTGGAACTACCCAAGAGTAAGGCAGAGCTGTTGGGCTCCAGACTACAGCAGTGGAATCTCCTGGCAGGTGATCTTAGGGTTTCCATGTTCCGTGACCGTCAAAAGGATCTTGTCCCATTCTTCTTCATGGAAGGTGATCTTGTAGCCTGCAACAACATCGATGGTGTGATGGCAGCCCTCAACATGGTTCACGATCCAGATGAGTGGAGACTGTTCATTGATTCATCGAAGACGAGTCTTAAAGCTGTTTTACTGCATAATGGCAATGTTTTGCCATCAATTCCAGTTGGTCATGCAGTCCATATGAAGGAAACCTATGACAACATGAAACAACTTTTGAGGTGCATAAACTATGACCAACATCAGTGGCAGCTTTGTGGCGATTTGAAGGTTGTCGCTCTCTTGCTTGGTCTGCAGACTGGGTACACAAAGTACTGCTGTTTTCTCTGCGAATGGGATAGTCGTGCAAGAGATTCCCACTACATCAAGAAAGATTGGCCACTCGGACAGTCATTGGAGCCTGGGAGGAAAAGTGTTCAGCATCCACCACTTGTTGAATCAAGGAAGATTTTGTCACCACCCTTACACATCAAGCTGGGTCTGATGAAGAACTTTGTCAAGGCCATTGACAAAACACCAGCAGCTTTCAAGTACCTCCGTGGAAAATTTCCAAGGTTAAGTGAAGCTAAGATAAAGGAAGGTGTCTTTGTTGGTCCTCAGATTCGTGAACTTCTTCGAGATGATGCATTTGACCATGCACTGCGTGGCAAGGAAAAGACGGCATGGAAAGCCTTCCAGTTAGTGGCAATAAATTTTCTCGGAAACAACAAGGCAGACAACTACAGGTTGTTGGTGGAAAACCTCCTCAAGGCATACAAAAGCCTTGGTTGCAACATGTCACTAAAGATACGTTTTTTGCACTCTCATCTAGATTTTTTTCCACCGAACTGCGGAGCAGTGAGCGACGAGCACGGCGAGCGATTTCACCAGGACATTGCAACAATGGAGAAACGCTATCAGGGCAAATGGAGCCCATCAATGCTTGCAGACTATTGCTGGACAGTGACAAGAGATGCTCCATTTAATGAATACAAGAGACAAGCCAAGAAGCGCCAAGTAGACACTGAATAGGACTAAACTATGTACAGAATAGTTTTTTTCCTTTTGTTTCATAATAAATTTTATTTATATAACCCTTTGGCTGATTTTTAAAGTGTTACATAAACAGGACAGGTGAAATATTATCATGTAAAGCAACCATAAACACATGAAAAGACCTAGGTTTACAATTTATGATTAAAACTCTACTATCTACACAATATACATAGACATAAAATGTAAAAACTTAAATATCTTAGAAACAGTAGCCAATCAGTTGTTTTAATTGTCCTATTTGAATTCAGCACATCAAAATACATAATAAATAGCACATTTTATCTCTGAAGTAGACGACTTCTCAAAAATTGTAGACCAGTGTTATCAGTCAAGTTTTTATAATCTTCATCGCAGTTATCTATAAGACTCCAGTCTTCCTTGAAAATGTTCACTTTCAAGATTGCCTCGTCAAATATTTTTGGCTGCTGTCTCTGATTCGCCATCTGTAGCGCTTTCTTCTCCACCCTTTCGTTGAAGTTGAGACGTGCTCTGAGCAAGCAACTACCGGAGTGATGTGATGGTACTACTAAGATGTCGTGTACAATGCGCCACTTATTGATCAGAATATAGTAAATTGCCTTCTTCTTTGCATTGGGCGCAATCCATGTCCACCTCCTCTTGGCTGCCTTCTTAAATCAGGTGTTACCAATGAACATTTCTTTCATCTCCGCCAGAGTTGCCAGTTGCTCTCCTCATGGCTTTTGTTCGCCAATGCCATACCTTCCAATGAACTTTTCACCTTCTTTCCCTCTTGGCGTTGAAATCTCCCATCACGATTGTATATGTGGATTTTTGAGCAAGGATTTCCTCAAGCTCTTGATAGAATTCTTCCACATCATCTTTGCTTGTGCTTGTGAGAACATGATCTGAATAATCTTGAGGGTGCTGTTCTTGTTCAGTTGGAGGTGTAGCACTCTGATGCACTATGACTTGAATTTGCAGGAGATGATTTTTTGAACACCATTCCTTATTGATGATGAAGCAGATTCCTCCAATGGTTCTCGCGCCTTTTCCTTTTCCAAACACTTTTGTCTCTCCACTTCACTTCCATCTCCTTTCTTCGTCATATTTCGCAGAGACCAAGGATGTCGCAGGCTGTCCTTGCCTTCTCCTCCATCAGGTGGTTGATCGAATCGTCTCTTGTCAGTGTCCTGCAGTTATAGGTGCACACTGAGAGGGCAGTCCTTTTTTCTGGCCTCTGAGATTAACAGCCTCTCGTCAACTGAACTCCCCACCACTTTCATAGAACGGATCGAGGAGTACACAAGGAGTTGGGTCCCGTTTATTCGTGTTGTTTTTGCCATTTCTTCATCCACCCGCTGGCTATGCAGTCAGTGGTGCATTTACATCCTCAACTTAGCTAGCACCCAATCTCAAGAAGGACAGCTGTCCTCTCCCTGGGTTGGTAGTCTGACGCCTTAATAGCATGTTTGAACCTACTGAAGAATACACTCCGCTATCCTCGCTGTCAGACAAGCCAGGGTCACTGCTGCACCACTTTGAGGCATTGAAGTAGGATTTTGCAGCAGTATACAAGCTATATATGGTCTGTTTATTTCTTTAATAGAAATAATATACACACAGCTTGCCTCCCCAATGGAATTTCCCAGACACTTCAGTTTAAACACACTGGATTAAATAAAACAATAGAAAAGCAACCCCCAAAAATAGTGCTGCACAGCAAAGAGACAAACAGGAGAACTTCAAAGGGTAAAAAAATCCCAACAGCAAGCACTGGCAGAAGGAGCCTGAAATCAGTTTGATTACTTCCACTGCACTTAAAATGCTCTCTTTAGAGATTTTAAGTGAGTATAAGTAATGAAGCATAATGATCATAATGGTTACAAGATAAAATGCTACTGATGCCTAATTTAACAAATTATGTTAAATTCAAAGCAAAGTTTTTACCACGTTTCCAGCAGTCTTACTGACCGAACTCTTTAGGTCAGGGCTTCGTCTCCAGTCCAACGGTTGCTTCCTTTATTCCTTCAGATGCAGTGAATTGATGGCCAGAGAGAGAGGATGAGGCCTGGGGGTGTTTGTTCCTCCTTTTTATGGTTTCAGTGCCCCACCCCCTTTGAAAAACATTTCCAGCTAGGTACCAGGAGAGACACAATATTTGGCGATAGGTGTTCCCTGCTGCATTCTTCTCAACAGTTTGAGCTTCCTTTGTTTTCCCTTCTAGCTTAATGACTCTGTTTACTGTTTAAATGCAAATTAAGCAGAATGCACATTCCTTTGTTTAGGACAGACTTGTTTGGCATATGTTAATACAATAGATCCTCAGGGTTACTAACACCAGAGTGATGAACTGACCAGTCAACCACACACCTCATTTGGAACTGGAAGTACACTTTTTGAAAGAACAATCATAACATTTTGTTCAGAGTTACGAACATTTCAGAGCTATGAACCATCTCCATTCCTGCGGTGTTCATAACTGAGGTTCTGCTGTAACACCATACACTGGAATCTTACAACTTCACATACAATGTTGCCACATATATTTTATCAGGACAGTATTGACCAGCAAATTATGAGTTTTTTCAAATGATGCCTTAGAAGGCATACTTTTTATAAAGATGATTACAGTAGTGTGTAGAGTGTGAATACAGAGTATATTCTGTCACAGTCACCATAAATGGTAGGTGTACATTTTGATTTCTCACATTCACAAGTACAAAATCTTTTCTACAGAGACCTTGGCTATGAAAGGACTGACCTTGAATTGTTTAGGGAAGAAAGAAGAAGCATACGAATTTGTTCGTAAAGGACTTCGTAATGACGTAAAGAGTCATGTCTGTATCCTTTCTAATGGTATAACTTGACCTTTTTTATACTGGTTGTATTTATTTTGCAGAGATAGTTCTTATGTTGGGTATCAGAGGTCCAGTGTGTGGTTGGGTTGGTGGGGGGGTGGGTGGGGGGGTTCCATAAAGTGGCCTTTTGGTACATATCTTCTTGATTTCTTTAAAACAGACCTTATTTTATATTGTGAAAGAAAAGTAGTAAGAAATGTTTCCCCTGTAAAAATTGCAAGGTAACTGCATTATGAAAAGGGAGAGAACTTGATGGCAAAAATTCTGTTTCAGGTAGATGCAGGACACTGCAAAGCCGTCCTACTCTTTGTTTAAAAACAAATAAAAATATCCTTTGCTGAATAAAATAAAAACGAGGGTTTTTTAAAATGTTTTTCCCCCCATTTGGATGCCTTCTCCCACTTTATTGTGGGCATTTCATTGTTAAATGTTTGCTGCAAATTGGAAGTTGTGCATATACAATCATCAGTGCATTGTTTTAAAGGGTTATTTGCTTGTATGGGATAAGAAATCAGGATTTGGTCAGTTTTTCAATGCTACAGCAAAAGTAGACCGTACTATAAAGTAGTGGTGGTTAGAATTTGACTAGATGGATGCATGTAACAATGAAACCTTGGGAGACAACGTTCTTCATGGTGAGCAAAATCTTTTTAACTGCCATAGAGTTTTAAGAATACCAGCTATCTTCTGTTTTAGAGCTTGTCCACACAGACGTAATGTATGGTAAGCTGGGATGTGACTGTACGGCGCACTAGCGTGATGTGCAGTGAAAGTTCTGTAGTGCGCTTTCGTGTACAGTGTAGAACTTTTAGGGCCTTGCAGGTTACTTTTTAGTGAGCTGTACGTTCACACTCTGGCTTGACATACACAAAGTCTCTGTGTGGACAAGCTCTACCTTGTTACAGCTTCTGCATTTATTTAGATCTGTTCAGTGCTCTATCTCGGGCTTTGATATAAACAAAAGTTGATTACAGAACAAGCCTAACCAAGCTTTTGTGCAAAGATCATAAATAAAAACCAGAAAACTGTCTACCCAAACCAATTTTTCCCCCTTCCCTATCCTAAGGGAAATCCATTTTTCACTGAAATAGGGAAATGTTATCCATAGTCACCCTCAGTTGCACTGAATTTCTTCAGGCAATCTCATTATTTTTATAAACAAAACTAAGACATGAGTCTTTTATCTTGTTTGGCTGGCATTGTATGCTACCTTTTTTTACATATCCCTGTACTTTTCAACCCTCAAAGAATAAATAACCAATACACCTCTACCCCGATATAACACGACCCGTTATAACACGAATTCTGATATAATGCGGTAAAGCAGTGCTCCGGGGGGGCAGGGCTGTGCACTCCGGTGGATCAAAGCAAGTTCGATATAACGCGGTTTCACCTATAACGCGGTAAGATTTTTGGCTCCTGAGGACAGCGTTATATCGAGGTAGAGGTGTAGATTTGTCCTTTTATTCCACTAATCATTTGTTGTAGCATGAAATAAAAATATGTAATTAAAAAACTTTAAAGTTGTATTTCTTTCAGTGTATACGTGCCATCCTGGAAATGAAATTGAGATACATATATATTTAAGACTTGAAAAATTCTAACGGAGCTTTAGTGTAAGTTTTCCCTCTCCCCACAACTCTCACTTGGTTCAGAATTTTCATTCCTTGATCTTGCATTCCCAAGTCTAAAGAGATTTTGGTTCCTAAACACAGTGAGATTAAATTGGGGTGAGAGCAGTAACAACCACATATACTGTTGATTACTTGCCATCTTGCCTAACCAACACTGTTAATTTGAACTGACAGAAGATATCTTGCTTTTGGTATCAATTTCAATGAATTCCTCTCCTTGACTTTGTCAAGTCTTTCATTTGTGTATTTCATGGACTTTGCTGCCTCAGTTTCCATTGCCTCAGATGTGTCAGTAGGGCTTTGGTTCCTAAAAACTCCGGTTTCATTGCCTGTTAGGCATCAATGTTAGTTTTTTGCCTCTACCTCTTTATTCAGAACTTCAGAGGTCATCCACTGCTTCAGCCCCTCAGAAGGAAGAAAGCAGCTCTGTTCAGCAGAGTTGCTTAATTCCAGCTGCTGGGGAGTCAAGGGAGCAGGGTAATGGCTATTACTTGAGCACGTGAGAGCTCTGTAGTTCTTCTGTTGCAAATACATTGCTACTGCAGTAACTCTGTGGCAGGATCAAACTCTTTCCTGGGTTTCTAGAAACTTAAATTGACACCAATCCAAGAATCTAAGGGTAGGTCCACACTACCCGCCCAATTCGGCGGGTAGAGATCGATCTTCTGGGATCGATTTATCGCGTCTCATCTGGACGCGATAGATCGATCCCAGAAGCGCTCCCCCATCGACTGCGGAACTCCTGCTCGCCGAGAGGAGGAAGCGCTGTCGACGGGGGAGCTTGCCTGCGCCGCGTGGACCCGCAGTAAGTAAATTTAGTTCGATCTAGGAAACGTCGACTTCAGCTACGCTATTCTCGTAGCTGAAGTTGCGTTTCCTAGATCGATCCCCCGCCCCAGTGTGGACCTGCCCTAAGAGCCAGATCTGAGCACTGCCTCAGCCATTGAACCCCAGACAGAGTAGGATTGTCATGTGCTTGTACCCTATCTTGGAGTAGCTTACTGAGAGCATGGCAGATGCCCCATATTGTTACTACAGTCTTAAGGCAGTTGAATGGATTCTCCCCAAGTCATCACTCGTAGAGTTCCCAATATCTCTCCCTACTGTACAAAAAGACCAATGGTCATGACCAGTGATGAGCTGCCAAAATCTTAACCGATTCCCTATAAAAAGTTCTGATTTAAGGGATGTGCCACAGTATGTATTTTTTGGTACCTTTCTCCATCAGAAGTGGCAATGCATTGAGTCATTGGGAGTCATACTTAACCATAAAAAATACGTCCGTATTTTCCCTGGAGGAATTTTAATAATTCCTCCCGGACGGCGATTTAAGAACCAAAAAGCCTGACATGTCCGGGAAAATACAGGTGGTAACCCTACCTAAAGTTCTTTTTTTAAAAAGATGGGCCTGAACTAGAAATGAGCTCTGTTTCACATGTGTGGGTCCCCGCCACTCCCTGGGGGTGTGCTAGGGTGACCAGATGTCCTGATTTTATAGGGACGGTCCTGATTTCTGGGTCTTTTTCTTATATAGGCTCCTATTACCCCCCCACCCCGTCCCGATTTTTCACACTTGCTGTCTGGTCACCCTAGGGTGTGCACATGTGTGGGTCCCAGCTGCTCTCTGCCCCCCTCATTGAAGCAGGTGTGCAGGGTTACTGCCCTGGGAACTGCAGGGCACCAGTGGACATGGGGCCGGCTGCAGACAGGGGCGTGGGGCAGGGCTGGCTGGAGACGGTTGTGTGAGGCTGGCTGGCTTCGAGCAGGCGGCAGGAGTTGGCTGCGGGCAGGGGGTGCGGGGCTGGTGCAGGCAGGGCAGGGGGTGCAGCAGGGGCTGGCTGCAGGCAGGGTGGGAGGTACTCACAGGGAGAGCAGCTCGGAGCAGCCCGAGCAGCAGGATGCAGCCCAGGCCCAGCAGAGCAGCCAGGGACCTACCAGGCAGCAGCGGGAGCCCCAGGGGTTGGGGGAGCAGCAGCAGCAACATGGCTCCCGCAGCGCCCCCGATGGCTGGAGGAGGAATTACATCACTTCCCAGCCGGAGCCCATCAAAGCCGCAGCACCCCCTCGGAGGGAAGCGGGTTAACAACCGGTTCTAAAACTGCTTCAAAATTTAACAACTGGTTCGCGCAAACTGGTGTGAACGGACTCCAGCTCACCACTGGTCATGACTAGGGTGAAGACTAGAATTATGAAAGTTATTGTGCACAGAACCCTAAGATCTCCTGTTGGACTTGATTTAACAAAGGATTTACCAATCCATGTCTGAGTCCTTCGTTTGTTTGTTTGTTTGTTTCATGGCCAAGGAGCAGGGTAAGCACAATCAGATGCCCTTTTAGATAGGAGGTGCAAGAAAGGGAACAGGCTGGCTCAGGAGGTGAAGGTTGCCTGGAGGTCTGCTTTCCCTGTGTTTTCCCAGGACCATTGAAAGCTTGAGGGAGGACCCATCCTTCATCAGAGAAATTCCTTGGGGAGTAGGGAAGCCCTTTCTGTGTAAGGCAAAGGGGATATTAAAGGTATCTTGCATTCATGTGAGCCCACATCCTGGCTCTTGGGCTTATCTAGGGAGCGAAGGGAAAGGGTCTACTTAAAAATCTGGTTTGTGTGTCAGTAGCTGGTTTCAAGGAGATGCTATATACTGCCCCTCCCCCACCTGCACTGGTTAAGGTTCCCTTCCCCATAGCAGCTGCCGAAAGGTCTCAAGCCCCCTTTCAGCAAAGGTGTGTTTTGTTTTGTTTCCTTTGTTTTAAAGGGCAGTTTTGAAGGGTTATGGAATGTGTAGCTAGTTACATTAGTCTTCTGTGACTTCATTGCCTGAGGAAGAGTAGGGAGATCCTTACCCCAGTTGCCCCATCACTTTGAGCACATGGGTCCCCCTGAACATTGTTCAGTCAGATTACAAAATACACTTTGTGGGCAAAAAAGGGAAGGGATCCAGAAAGTTCCGGATCAGAAAAACATGAGAGCTCTTACCCGTTCTGAATCTTGCATCTAAATCAATATCTAGGCAAAAAAGTTCAAGATTTTCAGTCTGAGAACAAACATCTCTTATAGAGAAGGTGACACATTATGTTGAAACCACAGTGGTTCATGATAAACTGCTCAAAGCCCCATCTTGTTGCTAGCACACCATTGGAGTACATTGAGCTGAATTGTGTCTAAAAGGGCTCTAATCTTCCCGCTATTGCATACAAACCAAGACATCACCAGTCTGGCAGGTAGGATATTCTGTGATTGTCTGGTGACAGCTTGTACTGTTATAAATCCTGGGTCTTATAGTACCTGTGGCATATCTATACAGTTTTGTCTGAGTCAGCTTGAGTGAATTTTGAGGTACCAATAGAAGAAAGCACAGTATAGGGGATTTCTGTCTCTGAACTGCTGCCAGGCCACAGAAGCCAGGAGGTCCTGTCAACCATTGCCAATTGGACTTTCATATGCCACCACTCAAACTGTAGTTAGTATTAGGGTGACCAGACGTCCCGATACCGAGCAGTTCCTCCCGCGTCCTGACCGAAGTACGGTCGGGACGCCATTTGTCCCGATATTTTATTTTGGGCGTTTGTTTTTCCCCCCCCCTTGTTGCTTAGGCAGGGGGAGCGCCTTTTCCATTGTTACATTCACCCGGCACGTCCGGGTCTCGGCGGCACTTCGGCGGTGGGTCCTTCAGTCGCCGACGGTCTTTGGCGGCATTTCGGCGGCAGGTACTTTCTTCTTTGGCAGCAAGGTTTATTACCTGCTGCCGGAATGCTGCCGAAGACCGTCAGTGACTGAAGGACCCTCCACCGAAGTGCCGCTGAAGACTTTGACGGGTGAGTGTAACAATTGAAAAGGCGCTCCCCCTGCGACGGTCCTGATACTTTGGAATTCTCATCTGGTCACCCTAGTTAGTATGCAGGCATCTAAATTTGGATGGGGAGCCTGCGTTCAGGGATTCCATACCCAGAACTCTTGGCCTCCCCAAGAATAGCAGCTGCATCATCAATGGTTGTAGAGGTGAACGGTAGTCCTGTGTGCACTAAGGACTTTCAGAGACCTGGTATCCCAAAGGATTGTCCGTTTGAATCAGAATCATTTGGTTGTATCCTTCATAAATAGGAGGTATTAGGTTGTGCTTCCTGTGTCAGGAAGTGTGGGAGTGGACTTTTTCCTATGTGATATGATGTTCCTGGTGGTTATGTACTTGGCAGAACACCACAATCGCAGATTATATTGATCTGTGATAGATCCTCGCAAGTGGTCTCTGAATTAAGGACATCAAAGGTGAATATATTCCCCACTTACATCATGGTAGTGACTTTTCATTGTAGAATGAGTGAGCTTCCGGTCTAGTGTCTGACCTACTTCATGCCAAGTTAGCCAAGATTTGTGTGTCTGATTTGTGATAGAGTTCCACTTCTAAGAGCCTGTTCTGCCAACAGTCTTCCAACACTTGTGTACTCATTTCAATGAGGATGTTCTTAGTGTACTTTATCTTAATACACCTGTACCCCGATATAACGCGACCCGATATAACACTAATTCGGATATAACGCGGTAAAGCAGCGCTCCGGCAGATCAAAACAAGTTCGATATACCGCGGTTTCACCTATAACGCGGTAAGATTTTTTGCTCCAGAGGACAGCGTTATATCAGGGTAGAGGTGTAGTTCTCTTAAGGTTCTGCTTGGAGCAGATTGCTTAGATCAATGTGATTATACTAAGAGGACCATGTTGTGTATTTTGCATTGTTATGATCTGACTGGCCTAAAATTAGGCCATGTAGTGCTCATTCAATCTGAGGCAGGGTGGCTCAACTCTGGGGTTTCCATTTTACTCAAAGCAGCCAGGTGATCCTTGCTCAATACATTTTACAAAGCGCTGTGTTGCTTGGATTCTTCTTTCGTGCAAGAATCCAACTTTGGGTTCTTAGTTCTGCAGAACCTGTTTCTGAAGTACAGGGGAGTCCTCTGCTCTGCCTCTCCAGCCCCCACCTACTGGTTTTGCCTCTTACTTAGGTTAGAGAAATTTAAGTTTTTCTGTTTTGGACTCTTTCTGCAGGCTTTTATTACACTGTTAACCTCCTTACTCTTTTTACTTGCTGGGGTTATGTTTGTACTTTGTCCTGGGACATCACAGGAGCTTCTTTCTTTGGGAGTTGATTCCCAGAGAATGTGAAATTACTTACCTTGTAATTCTGTTTCTCTGAATATATTCTGGCAAGATTCTTGTTCACCCTCCCTCTTCAGCATCAGAGTTTGTACAGGGTATTTATTTTTTACACTTAGTTGTATTCTACCATTTTAAGGCATTTTTCAATCTTTCTGTTTTGTGTGATGAGCTAACTTTTTTTGGGGGGGAGCAGTTGCTTCCCACTCAAAGAAAATTAGCGAGAATTCAGAGAACTCCCACCCCTTCACAAGCAGTAGTCTGTCCTCCTCCACAAGCCATTTGTGACACCTTTTGCAATCAACAAAATGGTTAAATAAAGGTACTGCTACCTCAGTCCCACAATACTTTGAACCCACAAAGGATTGTGGGATATGGTGTTCATGAGGCAGTTTTTGAGTTGTAGACCAAAATAGTTGAGAACTACTAATCTAGAGGATGCTATATCAATGAGCAGTGTCAACTTGAGAGTTCTAAAGAATTAAAACAGTTTGACAAGGTTTGTTCCTTTATTTGCTAGGATTGTGAAGTTAATGACTGAAGTGATCATACCAGGTTATGTAATCGGATTTTTTTTAGATTTCATAGTTTCATGCCTTGAGTTCAAAGATTTTCACAGGGTAAAAGAGGAAGGGGCACTTAAGGGAGGAAAAATGCAAATCCTCACTCAAGATCACTGATGTCTCAAAGCTAGAAGAAACCTGAGGTATTACAGTGCTGACAGTCAGACTTGGTCAGTTGGAGATGCACACATATTGAAAGATTTCTTCGTTGAATAAACTATACCTCTCCCTTATTTAACACAGCGGTTACCAGACTAGTTAGATGATACTTTATATTAAGTTTTGATTTGATATGATTATCTCTTATTTTTAGTAAAACTGTTAACTTTAGGTCAGGGGTTCTCAAACTGGGGGTCTCAAGGCGTCGCAAGGTTATTAGATGGGGGGGTCATGAGCTGTCAGCTTCCACCCCAACCTCCGCTTTGCCTCCAGCATTTATAATGGTGTTAAATATATTTTAAAAAGTGTTTTTAATTTATAAGGAGGGGTCCCACATAGAGGCTTGCTATGTGAAAGGGGTCACCAGTACAAAAGTTTGAGAACCACTGCTTCAGGTTATTTGGCTCTTAGACTGTTACAGTGTAATTTACTGCAGTTTTCTTGGAGTTAAAAAATCTCCTGACCTGTAGCCTTCCTTCAGAAGTACAAGACAGTGGCTTGCCCATCCTCAGCATTCCAATTAAGGTTGTAAATACACACTAAATAACCCTGCTGGCAATAAAGGAGGACAAGAAAATGTGTAGCATAAAGATTGAGAAGAGTAACCAAACCTAAATAGCATGGAAGATTCTCAGAGAGAGAGAGAGAAATCCAGTTTCTTGGTCAGTATAATACATAGACAATGTAATTACCTTCAGAAAAATGTGAATGCCTGTCACTTTCCTTAACCTGTATTAGGTTGGCATGTGTACGGACTCTTGCAGCGTTCTGATAAGAAATATGATGAAGCTATTAAATGTTATCGAAATGCTCTCAAATTAGATAAAGACAATCTACAGATCCTAAGAGATCTTTCGTTGTTGCAGATCCAAATGAGAGATCTAGAAGGATACAGAGTAAGTATTTTATTTACATTTGTATGTTTTAAAACTACTAATTTTTAGTTTTTGTTTCTGGTAAGCTTAACTCAAAAGTAGCAAGTCATTTGAGCTGCTGGAAAGACTGAGAACAGTGAACTACAGCAGTGGTGCATTTGATGTATTGAGTTCATATGGAGGATGCCAGCCATGCTACTGTTACTCCATATTAGCTGATCCACAGAGCCATCTGTGCTTCTCAATTGCCAGACATATTCTAAACTAATGTTCACCAATTCACTCATGTGTATATTCGTTTTTTCTTAATACTGTGCACCCATTTCACACCTTACATTTTCAAAGCCTTATAAGAACATGAACTGCTTACCTCAACTTGTGGATGATGCCTACCTTCTCACCCTCCACATTACACCTGTTTTTAATGTATTTGAGGATTATTGGGATACTTTTTTAAGATGGCCGGTAGCCACTCATCCTTTGAATCCATTCTGGGCAGAGGAAGGATTTAGGGCTGTTTGCTTCTCTGTTCAGAAGAGCCAATTTTCACATAAGTACTAATGCTGTCCTTGACTTCCCATGTGCTGATCCCAGGTCTTCTGAAACCTTCATTCATCACTAGCTATGGCTGCAAGATCTATTAGGAAGCACTGTATATTAAAGGCAGATGCTGCTGTGTTTCCTCCTCACCTGCATAGAGCATAGAAGAGACTAGTCAATATTGATCTTTAATACCAAGACCTCAGTTCATCTCATTATAAAAATTGCCAGAGGAAAGAGTGGAACTAGGTGCTGAAAAGGCCCAAGGAAGAAATGGGGAGATATGAAAATGAAAACACTGTAATTTTATTTCAGAAAGATTGACAGGTCTTCTTTGAGTGATGTCCCTATGGGTGCTCCACTGTCATGCCGCAGCGCCCTCTGCGCCTCGGATTGGAGATCTTAATCAGCAATGCCCACCGTACCGAACGTGCGCTCTTCCCCCCTCTCGCACTGTGAGCGGGACGTATATGTAGCGCTGTGTGGTACAACTGCCCCCCAGTTCCTTCTCTACTGCCTTTGATCTGGGACAGAATCCGCAGCAGAGCCACCACAGTGTATTCACTATCTGGGAGAGGGACATGTTCCACAAAAGTGTTTTCACTGCCATGGCTTGACTGCTAGGGCCAGAAAAGACCAGGATGTTTGGTTGTGACTTCTCCTCATGGAGAAATCACTGTATCCAGCATCAGACCCAGGCCTGGACTCTCCCCCTGGGCAGCTTTCACCCTCAGCCAGGTCATCTGCCGATCACTGCAGTCCCATAAGAGAAAGTTGTCCCTCTCTCACTCTGATGAGAAGAAACGGGCTCTCTCCTCATATTCTGAGGCACAGCTTTCCCCCCCCCAGAACACCATCCCCTGTGAGGTCAGTTGCCTCAACATCCTCTGACGGGGACATAGCTCCGGGGCCCATCCAAGTACCTCTGGTACTGGCATGAAACATCTGTCTAAGGACCTTAACTGAGCAGACCTACAGCCCTCTGCACAGTCTCTTGGTTCTGGAGACCGAGACAGACTGACTTCGGGAGCTATGGCACCGACACGACCATCGGCACCCATCAAGTTTTCAGCTCCACTTGCTGATTACTCCTGCATGTCTCCTTCGGCACCGAGTCATGCTCCAGTACTGATGATGCTCCTTTCTCCACCACAGGAATCCAGACATCCTAAAGACCTGCTGGTATATGACATACCTGTGTCACCTCTGCTCAGACACAACCTCCCCCCACTTCCACCCTCCTCTCTGGACTCAGGACATTCCTCCCTTTCTCCTCCAAGGACGGCACCTCCCTTCCCCAGTGAGGAGGCGGAAGACGAGGAGTGGGCTCCATCATGCCCTCTTATTTGAATCCCACACAATCTACTTCTTCTACATATCCTCAATATGTGCATTCCACACCCGGACCCAACCCTGGTATGGACCAGAGTGGATGCAACCCCTCGTTCTGCTTCCCCCACATTGGCTCTATTGGGATCCCTGGGCCATGTACACGGCTGTCATGCAGCAAAGCTGGAGACCTACATCTTTGCCTTCTCCATCAATCTCTTGCCCACCAGAGACTCCTCCCTTGGAATGAGGTGAGGAGGAAGAAGTTTCACCAACACTATATTTCTCCTCTTCTTCCCCTAATGAGACTATCATGCCACCACCTACTACTGCTGATGACTTCAAACAGTTCCAGGAATAATTCCTCTGGACTCCCTCCAGCCTTATTTCTTTTGGAAATTAATGAGAGGTTAAGACATGAACATGGGTCTGTTTTGCTCAGAAAAAGGGAAATTTATTTTGTGTTCTTTGATTGTAAAAATCCAAATTCTTCTTCGGCATGCAGAGACTGGGTAAAATGTTCCAAAGTGCCTATGTGACTTAGGAGCCTGTCTTATTTTCTGAAGCAACTTAGGCAGTTAGGTGCCTCTTTTATCTTGATTTTAAAATAGATTTTAGGCTTTATGCCAGGAATGTTACCGTTTAGTGTAAATCCCACTTTCCTATAACTCGAATGTAATACTGTTTATCGTTTACTTTGTTAGAATTGCATCTTGCTTTTTAAGAATGTCCAACTTCCAGTAATAATCAAGATTAAAATACTAGTAGTAATACACTATCACAGTTGTGATTCAGTGAGATATTTTAGAACCATCTTCACTGAAGTAACTTTCCTTTTTATTAAAGGAGACAAGGTATCAGCTACTTCAGCTGCGTCCAACACAACGGGCTTCATGGATTGGATATGCTATTGCATATCATTTGTTAAAAGATTATGATATGGCCTTAAAACTACTGGAAGAGTTTAGAAAAACTCAACAGGTAAGACATAAAGAAGCAGAATTTGAATAACTACCAATATTGAAGGGGGGAAATGGCTATTGTTTGTACAATTGTTTTTCATTTAGCATCTTGGGACCTATTTCAGCAGATAATTGCATCTATGGACCTTTTACTCTTGGGGGGGATTCTGTGCCAAAAAATTAAATTCTGCGTATTTTATTTGTCAAAATAATACAATATAATCACACCAGTTTCAATTGTTTTGGTAATTTATTTAAACTACAATACAGAAAAAAGTCACACTAGCTATTCAGCATTTCCTAAACACATGAAACATGACCTACAAGCAAAGATTGAAAAAATTGGGTTTGTTGAGTCAGGAGAAGAAAAGACTTGGGGAGGGGTGTGTGGAACATGATGACAGTTTTCAAGTACATAAGAGGTTGTTATAAAGAGGAAGGTGATAAATTATTCTCCTTAACCACTGAGGACAGGGCAAGAAGTAATGGCTTAAATTGCAGCAAGAGAGTTTTAGGTTAGACATTAGGAAAAACCTTCCTAATTGTAAGGATAGTAAAGCACTGGAACAAATTACCTATGGAGCTTATGGAATCTCAGTCATTGGAGGTTTTTAAGAGCAGGTTAGATAAATCTGTCAGAGATGGTCTACTTAGTCCTGCCTCAAGGCACGGGAGTGGACTAGCTGACCTATTGAGGTCCCTTCCAGTCTTACTTTTCTGATTTCTATATTTACCTTTTAGTTCCCCCTGCAGTTTGAACTGAAGACAACATTTTTCTTCCTGCCTTAAATGGTTGTATAGCTTTACTGAACGATGTTCAATAGTTGCTGTGTTCCACCTTTTAAGGTTCTTGCATTTCATTAGTAGCTAACGAGGTTTGGGTACATAGTTTAAGAGCATTATGATCTCCCAGCATGAAAGGGGTCTGACTTGAACGTTCCTGCTGAAAGGGAATCTCTCTGACTTGGCAAGTGCTGCTGCTGCTCCTGTGGGTGGGTGACTGTTTCATTGTAGCTATAGTCAATTTCCATGTATTCTGCAGTTGAGGTGGTAGTGGATCTCAAGGGGATAGCCTGCCTGAGAATTTATAGAGCACAACAGATTCAATCTTCCACTGCATGGCAAGGAGTGGTGGGGAGAGAGGAGAAGGTGTGGATTTTTTTGTTTTGTTTTTAAGTGTAGGAGCCTACCAACTGATGGTCCATTTTGGTCAATTTCACGGTCATAGGATTTTAAAAATTGTAAATTTCATGATTTCAGATATTTAAATCTGAAATGTCATGGGGTTGTAACTGTAGGGGTCCTGATCTAACTGTGAAGGCAGAAGTGCAGAAGTAAGGGTGGCATGGTACGGTATTGCCACCCTTACTTCTGCGCTGCTGCTGCTTGCAGGGCACTTCCTTTAGAGCTGGGTGCCTGGCCAGCAGCTGCTGCTCTCCAGCCACCCAGCTCTGAAGGCAGTGCAGAAATAAGGGTGGCAATACCACAACCCCCTACAATAACTTTGCACACAAAAAAAACCAAACCCCACAACCTTCTTTTGGCTCAGGACCCCCAGTTTGAGAAACGCTGGTCTCCCTTGAGAAATCTGTATAGTATAGGGTAAAAGTAAACGTAAGACCAAATTTCACGGGGGAGACCAGATGTCATGGTCCGTGATGCATTTTTCACGGCCATGAATTTGGTAGCCCCCTTCCTATACACTACCTCCTCTATAGTGGTAGGCATCCAGTGACCAGCTTCAGTTGATTTCGTCTTAACTAAATATTTGTGAGTTTTACATTTTAAATACATTGTGAGGTCTACATCTCAATGTCATCTGCTGACTGAATCTTAAAATGCCTTGTGTACAATTGCACATGGCCTAGTTACAAGTGGTATGGTGCATGCTAATTAACCTGTCTTTTACAGATTCCTCCTAATAAAATAGATTATGAATATAGTGAACTGATCCTATACCAGAACCAAGTGATGAGAGAGGCAGATCTATTTCAAGAGTCTTTAGAACATATAGAAACATATGAGAAGCAAATATGTGACAAGCTTGTTGTAGAAGAAATCAAAGGTAAATCTTTGTTTTTTCTCTTCCTACTCACCTTGCCCCAAACTATAAGTATCTACTGGCTTTTAAATATCATGATATCAAAATGAGGGTTATATTTAAATTGTTTTATAGGTAAATTTATTAACATCAGATCTATAATTTGGTATTTTGTTAAGCTTCTTTGACAAAGTGGAGTGTTAGTGGGGTGACATTACTTTGATATGGAATGGAAATAAATTTGGAATGAAATAGCATTCCTTGTTATTAGAGGGCCATTCACAGAAATAGAGTATATCTCAAAAACTGATCAGTAGTCTGTGTACAGTAGGTCAAAACTAGTAAACCACTCATCTCTACTTAGCCCTGCAAGTTAAGAAATGTAATGCCCTGTGTGTACAAAAATGTTGGTTTCCTGCTTGGAGCATCAGGTTGTGGTTTCTTTTTAAATACATCAATGCCTTTTTGTATTATCATACAGTTTTTGCAAAAAAATAAATATTTATTGTTCAGTTAAAATTGATGCATTAGGGTTTTTTAAAAACTTGGACTGCTGAGGTTCTGAATATGTGCAACTATGTGACACAAACAGATCTCAAATATTCCTTAATTGACCTCTATGCTGGGAATCTCTCTTAGGGCAATGTGCCTGTATTAAAATATTTGGCAAGACATTTATCAAATTGCCTATATTAGTTGTGTCCAAATTGCCTTGAAAATATGTTCCCTGAGCTACGTCCTCCACAGTTTAAACCGCTGTGGTGTTACTGATATGAGTTGGGAGCGCTCTGAGCATGCTGCAGCTGCTTTGCAGCAACCCCAGTGGCCACCTGCTGCCTCATTGGGAGGGAGGAGAAATTAGTCCTGACTGTTCTATTGCCTGTTTCCCTACTTGATATGGGAATCCCAAGAACAGCCAGAGAGGAGCTTGAGTGGCTGTGCCTGTCAAGGGGAGTACCTACAAAAAGATGAGTCCTTTACCAATAGCCCGGGTGGCTGCTCTAGCTTGTGCCAGCTGGCAACGGCTCCTTAGAGACCAGCCCTCAGCTGGAGATAGCCCCGGTGCAGCACACACTTCTCCTCCCTGCCCTGAAACGTGCCCTGCACCAGGAACTCTGGGGAAAGTGTAGGGAGCAAGCAGAGGATTTTGTGGGTAGTTTTCACTCCTTTTTTGCCACTTGAGCTGTGGAATGGGGCATATAATCTACCCCAAAGTGTGTGTTTGTAGCCCCTTAACCTTCTTGAAAGACCCTGTTTGGTCCTCACACTGAAAAGAGTGGACAACATTGGCATGAATACTGATATAAAATCCTATTGCAAGGTCTGTCCAAAAAGAAGTAGAGTTGAGGTTTCTGTGAGAACTTTAACTTTGAATTTTCTGAATATGGGCCAGTAAATTTGTAAACTTAATGTTTCATCAGTGTTGCTTGCATTGAATTTGAAATGCCTCCTTTGGCTAGCTAATACAAATCCACTAGCTCTGGTCTTTTTTTCATATCTGGATAAGTTAGTGTCATAAAACCAAAAAAAGGCATCTAAACAAAAATAACCTTATTTTTCAGAATTGCTGAATGCTCACAAATACCATTGAAGTCACTGTGAGGTAGAGTCGCTCAATGGGATTTCTGGGTTGGAAAACACCTCTGAAAATCAGCCACTTTTATTTTGCTAGATGCTTAAATATGGCTTATTGCACTAGTTTTAGGTACCCAATTTTGAAAATTTAGCCTCAAGCCATAAGTATACTTTCATTTAACTCACATTGTTTAACTGTATTGTTTTAGGAGAAATGTTGTTGAAGTTGGGAAGACTAAAAGAAGCTGGTGAAATATACAAAGAATTAATTGATCGGAATGCAGAAAACTGGTATTATTATGAAGGCTTGGAAAAGGCCCTTCAACCCAGTAAGTAATGCAGCGATGTACTTAATTTCCTCCTTTGTATTTAAACAATTGGTGTCTGATAGAATGTTACAATTTGAAATTGGAACATCACAATTTAGCTGAAAAATATTTGTGTATCTTCTGAACTTGAACAATCTGTAGTCAGATTTACTCATTTAAAAATTAATTGAAAACCTCTGTGCATGTAGTACCAACACTCACCTTTTCTTTAAAGGTCATGCTCGCTAGCCCAAGGAGAACTTTTCCCCTGCACACACACTTTATAAAGGGAGTTGTCATCACTAGCTGACTCGCACAGTAATTTGTTTGGATCAAGTTGCAGGACTGCCACTTTCATAAAGCTGTCAATTTGAGATTTCACTGGATAATAGCTTTTTAAAAAGGAACATAGTCTTTTTTTATTAAACTCAAAGGCAGATTAAATATATTGCTTTAATTTCTCTTGGATAGGACCCTCTAAAGCAGAGGTCTCAAACTCAATTTACCTTAGGGCCAGTGCCAGTCCTCACATCCTCCCAATGTCACTCATGGCCCCCCAAAACTCTGCCCCCCTCCATCTGCCTAAGGGTCTGGGACGGAGTGTGGGTGGGGGAGGAGGTCTGGGGTAGGGGATTGGGGTGCAGCCTCTGGGAGGGAGTTTGAGTGCAGAAGGGATGAGAGGTTGGGCTCTGGGAGGGAGTTTTGGTGGGGGAGGGGGTCTGGGGTGCAGGCTCTGGGGTGGAGTTTGAGGAGTGGGGGGGTGGGGAGGGGGTGCAGGCTCTGGGAGGGAGTTTGGGGGCTGGAGGTGGTGTGTGGGAATGGGGTGCAGGCTCTGGGAGGGAGTTTGGGGGCTGGAGGGGATGTGTGGGAAGGGGGTAGGGGTGCACGCTCTGGGAGGGGGTTGGGGGTGCTGCGCTTATCTGGGGCTCCCAGGTGGGGCGGGCCGGGGAGCCTCTGCGCGCTTCTGCCCCCCGGCACTGCCTCTGCAGCGTCCCATTGGCCACAGGGGCACTCAGAGCAGGGGAAGTGCGTGGAGGCACAGCCCCACCCCCTGGGCCTCAGGGAGGGGCTGGCAGCCAATGGAACGAGCAGGTAGATGCCACTCAGCTCTGCTGCGCTGCCAGGGCCCCTGAGGGGGAAGCGCCCGGGGGCGGCAGGTGGGGCCAAGGGAGAAACCCGGCCCCAAAACTGCTGGAGCCCTGTGGGCCACATTGGGGAGGCTCGCGGGCTGCAGATGGCCCGTGGGCCAGGAGTTTGAGACCCCTGCTCTAAAGGCATATCATTTTAGCAGGGACTAGCTTTCCTGTGGAAGAGAAGAAAATAGAAATAATTAAGGATTTCCTAAAAGTTAAAGCTCACTCCTGGTACGGTTATTCTGGTCTTCCAGAAAAAAATAGCTAATAATTTTTGCGGCGTACAATACTGGAACAGCAGATACCTATGACCAAGAAATGGAATCAGAACTTCCAAAACGTTTTTCTTAAAACATAATTTAAAAACTGTTTTCTCACAATTATTCTTAAACTGTAAAAAAAAAAAAAAAAAAAGTTCCACAATTGAATAGAAAGCAGAAGGTTTTTTTTTATTGGATTAATTCCGATAATATTATAAAACCACAGAACATTACTCATAGATGTTGTTGTTGTAGTAGTAGTAGTAGTAGTAGTAGTAGTAGTATGTTTTTAATGCAATTTAGATTTTCCCATGTTTAAGTAAATAGTTGACACTAAAAAGGTGTCAAACTGTTAAAAGGTCTGCAAATATGACTTGAGGTTGAGTGAAAGTTTCTAATTAAATTGTTTAAACATATTTATAGACTAGGATTACTGGTGTGTATTTGTTACATTGTATCCATAGAACTGGTAGTTAATATTGCCTAAACCAGGGGTGGCCAACCTGAGCCTGAGAAGGAGCCAGAATTTACCAATGAACATTGCCAGAGAGCCACAGTAAAATGTCAGCAGCTGCACCTCCCGCCCACCAGCAGCCCCGCCAATCAGCGCCTCCCCCTACCTCCCCACGCCTCCTGCCCGTTGCAATCAGCTGTTTTGCAGTGCGCAGGAGGCTTTGATGGGGAGGGGAGAGGAGCGAGAGCATGGTAGGGGAAGGGGCAGTGGCCTTGGGGGAAGGGGTGGAGTGGTGGCAGGACCTGGGGCAGAGCAGAGGGTTGAGCAATGAGCACCCCACAGCACATTGGAAATTTAGCATCTGTAGCTCCAGCCTCGGAGACAGCGCCTATGCAAGGAGCCGCATATTAACCTCTGAAGAGCTGCATGCAGCTCCGGAGCCACAGGTTGGCCACCCCTGGCCTAAACCAATGTTTCTCAAACTATTGACTATTGTGGGTCACACATGCAGCTCTCACATGGGCCACATCCACACAATATATATACTACCTGTATGGCCCTGAGGATGTCTCATGGGCGGCAGCTGTGTGCTGATTGGGCCGCAAGTGGGCTGAGAATCACTGACCTAAGCAATTAAACTAGTCAATGGGTTGACTCTATTATTCGGTTTCTCTCTGAAACATTTGGAAACTCTCATTTATAATTATTAATAAAGAACAAATGTGTATATGTAATGTACATTTCACATAAAAATCCTATATCGATTTAAACTGTACTAATTATAAAACATAATAATGCTACTTTATTTTTTTTAGGTGGTCTTAGGACTATTTCCTCCCCCATGGTAAGTTCTGGAGCTCCAACCTGTGATTTCATATAGGGTTTTTATATGCTTTAGTTCCAATTTTAATATTTTAATTTATTACTCTAAGAATTATGTATACCCTGGAGCCAGTGGGTAACATACGTACGTGTGTGTGTGTGTGTGTGTGTGTTTGTGTACATATATATATTTCCCCACCATCAGATCTCAATGACATGAGGCTTTTTACGTATGAAACAAATGTCCAAGTATAACTACTAAGCATTTTTCATGCTATATCCTTGATCTTAACTTTCAATATTAATTAAGTTCACCAAACAATTTGACTTTTCAACTAAATTCACTTATGAATGTGAAACAGCATTTCAAAACCAATAGATCAGTTTGTTTTAAAGTTCTGACCACATTGGAGCTCCAAAGCATATTATGGGGGAAAGGGGAGGAGTGGGAAGGAGGTCTAAAGAAAACAAAAGTTCTTAAACTTGATGTATTGACAGTCCTGATGCTAAGTGCTTACATAGTTAGTATTCGTTTACTTACATTGCTGAAACTTTTGTAATAAAAGGCTTATTTGTATATTTTTAAAATACTTTTAAACGATTAAATGGTAGTTCTTTAAGACGTTGTCCTAAGTGGATTCATATTGATAGACAATTCGTTTGCGTACATTATTTGCAAATGTTGAAGTACTGTTTTGTGAATGGGATTGCACAGTATGTAGTTGTAAGAAAATAAGCACAATCTCCCTGTGGTTGGAGGCACAAGGTAATTAGGTTCTCTGCTGTTCAATTACTTAAACAAGTAATAACAAAAGATAGGGTCGGTTATATGTACAAAAGATTGCAACACACTACCTTCTTCTATAGTGTATTTGATTAAATAAATGAAAAACGTAGTGTAAATTTTTGCAGTGTTGTAACTAAATCTGTACCTTCTGGTAGGTTTAGCTAATTAAAATCTAGAATTACAGATTTCTTTTAATGTCTTTTTTTAATGCAAAAATAGATTTTTCTCTCCAGTGTTTCTTACATCTGTTATATTTGCTGATAATAGGCACTTTAGAAGAGAGGCTTCAGATTTATGAAGAAGTTAGTAAAAGACATCCCAGAGCAGTTTCACCTAGAAGATTACCTTTAAACTTTGTTCCAGGTAACAAACTGCATATCTGTTCCATAATGATATTAATTTTTGTTCTTTTTATTAAGGTGTCAATAATTAATTTGTCCTAAATTTTGAGCATCCATTTATATGTAAAGGTGCATAAAGCTTGGTTTCAACCACTTGAGGACTATGCATCTCTGTTGATATGAACACAAATGTCAGTAGTACACTACAAAGGCTGATAGCAAAAGGTCCTGCATGGTAATATTTTGCCTTTACTGATGAAACTACAGTGGATAGCTGTGTATATATTGTAAGAGTAGCTATATATATAATATAATGCCTTTGCTCCTGTGCTGTGTGTTAGGTGATGTCCCCAGATCAGAGTATGAAGTGTGGTAAGCTATTGTGTTAAGGGAATAATAAATTTCAACTTTTGTTTCTTTAGTTGTTTATACACTGTGATAACATTCCTCTCTAGCCTCTTAGAGGAGAAGTCCCCTAAGACTGACTTTATATTATTGACAGAAGAAGTTTGCCTGTAAAGCTAGCAGCAGAAGAAATTGGAAGCTCTACTTACAGTTCAGATGTTGCACAGAAAACTACAGTAGAGGCTTCTCTGTACTGTTTCATTGGCCTGGAACCTAGTTGTCAGCAACTGCACCCCCTGAGTTAGAAGCTTGATTTTTTTTTTTTAGTATTTTTATTTTTGTTCGGGTGTCCCAAGCCCTGTCCCTGTATCTCCCTGTATTTTATAAGCTGGAACAAATGCTGATAAATGTATATAGCAATCAGCTGTAAAGTGGGCCTAATTTTGTTCACAACTGCAAGTTAACTCTAGTGATGGTGGCTTTCCCAAGAAAGCTCCCAGCCTACCTCAAAGAATTTTATGCTACAATGTAGTGCAGTGTTTGTTAAAATTTTAACTTAATCTCTAATGTAAACTACTATTACCATGCTGTACCTTGCCAGGTTATCTGTAGCTCAAAACTAGGTTTGCAGCATTTTCCAGTATGAAGTTTAATTGTAGCATCATATTCAGCAATGCTATAGTTAACTTTTTTTTAATGACTTTGTTATAAGCTCTCTATTTTGGAGAGTTTGTTACACTTAAAAAACAAATTATAAAAACCCTCTATACTGAAACTTGGTACATAAGTGTTCTCAAGTCTGGAAAAATGATTGAAAATTGGTTCTTCCAGTGATTGCACATGTGCATTCCACTCTTGGTATGTGTGCATCCTCTGCATGGTTGTCAGAAACTTTTCCCCTTAGCAGTACCTGTTGATGTGGCTCAGGTGTTGTCTGTCTCACGCCCCTGTGAGCAGGCGTAGAGGGCAGAGCTGCCTCTGACCCCCCTCAGTTCCTTTTTACTGCCCAGGATGGCTGCTGGATCAGTTGGTCTTGCTTTAACAAATTCTCTCGGTGTGTCTTATTATTTTGTAGTGTTAGTGATTGTTTTTAAAAAAAAATGTTGGTTTTTTTGGTTCCCCTACTCTGTGTTCCATTTGTGGTACTGAGGAATGCATCGATTACTGTGCTTCAACCCTGGTTATTCTTGCTCCAAGATGAGGTCTGTGAGTGACCTACATTCCAGCTGTTTGAAGTGCCTGGCTGAGTCTTGCATATCAGACTGTTGTCAAATTTATAAGGACTTTGAGCCTAGGACCAAAAAAGATAGATGCCAGGCTGAAGTTTCTTTTGATGGAAGCTACTCTGAGACTACCATTGGAGCTTTCCTGCTCAAAGAGGGGGACCACTTCTTCAGCTTCAGTTACAAGCGTTCTGCCAGTGTTGGCAGAGTTCTGGCATCAGTCATGATTTCCGGTGCCGAGGAAGAAGCATAAGGCTTCTAAGGAAGAGGCTGGAAGAGGAAGATTTCTGGCTCTTATGCCCACCGAGAAGAGTGATGGAGGATTGAATAGATCATTGGGTAAGGAGGCGCTGTTGACTGCAGCACCGGGACAGGCACTGTCCTCAGGAAGGTCCTCACCCCGACCTGATGACTTCAAGGCTCATCAGGAACATTTTGAAAATGGTTGCCTCAGCCTTGGATATCCAAGTGAAGGAAGATGAGGAGTTGTCCAATAGACTAGATGACATTTTTACCGCAACTGGCCCCCTTGTGTGGCCTTACCAATTTATGAGGTGATTTTAGAGCCCCACCAATAACCTGTAACAAACTCCCTCCTCACTTCCTCTGACATCCGAGAGGATGAGGATTGATACTACTATATGTACCTTCACAAGGCTTTAAGTATTTCTTTTCACATCCCCTTCCAGGGTCATTGGTTGTTTTGAGAATTATTAGGAGGGAACGCTAGGGGCAACAGGCTGCGATCCCTAAATCACAGGACCCCAAAAAACTTGACCTGCTTGGTAGGAACATTTTTTCTATGTCTGGGTTACAACTTAGAGTTGCTTTTGTTAAGTCTCAGATATTAGTCATATCAAAACGTAAGGACTAGTTACAGGAGGACCTGAAACAAGAGTTTCTTTCACTGGTAGACAAAGGAAAGCTGATGGCTAGACCATCACTCCAGGCCAGTTTGGATGCTGCTGACTCAACTGCTAGGGCCATGACCTCTATTACAATATGGGGGTGCTCATGGCTGTAGTCTTTGGGGCTGCCCCAGGAAATCCAGCATACTGTTCAGAACCTGCCATTTGAAGGACCTATTCTCAGTGCAGATAGATGACAAACTGCATGGTTTTGAGTCACCCTGGAATCTTTTAAAGTCGCTGGCTATATGTACACCTGCCCTGACAAGAAAGCACTTTTGTCCACAGTAGTCCCGCCAATATGCTACTTTTGCACTTCAACAAGACCTATTAAGGAAAAAGAATAGGGGTTATAGATGCAGACCACCCCCTTCATCTACTGCAACAGCTGCTAGTTCATCTAGGCGCCCTGGGGGCGCTAAACAGACATTTTGATGGGTTAATTGAGACTATCATACCAGTCTCCAAAATTCCAGCCCCTTCTCTCTCTTTTTGCAAACCAGCTATTCCACTTCCTAGCTGGTTGGTCCCAAATCACTTCAGACCAGTGGGTTCTAAACATTGTGGAAGTGGAATACACCCTTCATTTTATTTCTATACCTCCCTCCTTCCTTGTCCCTCTTCTTGTGAGAGTGGTCCCTGGAGGTCCTCCTCCAGGAGGAGCATTCTTTGTTTCAGTTGGGAGTCATAGAAGACGTTCAGCAGTATTCCAGAGGGACAGGCTTTTATTTCTGTTTCCTTATTCCGACAGCAAAGAGATGTCTCAGACAATTTTCAGTCTGCGTCAACTCAACAAACATCTGAAAAAAGTAGTTTTGCATGGTCTTGCTGGCCTCCATTAGCCTCTCCCTGAATTCTAGAGATTGGTGTGCTGCCCTCAACTTGCATCACCACATGGAAATACATGTCCTGTATCAGGGCCATGGGAAGTATTTAAGGCTCCTGGTGAACCTTTCTCACTACCAATTCAGTTCTACCCTTTGGCCTGTCTCCCACTCCCAGAATTTTTACAAAATGTATAGCATTGTTAAGTGCATTTATGAGGAAGTTTGGGTGTGCAAGTGTATACATAACTGGATAATTGGCTGGTGAGAGGCTGATACAGAGTTCAGGTACTATCCAGTCTCTCTCATCCACTCAACCTTCAGGGCTCTGGGACTGTTAATCAACACACAGAAATCTATCCTCTCCCTAGTTCAGAGAATAGAATTAATAGGGATAGTCCAGGACTTGACTCAAGCCAGAGCTTTCCTTCCATGATCAAGATTTCAGGCAATTCAATCCATCATTTTAGGTCTCGTGGTTCACCCAACTAAAACAGAATGGAATTACATGTGGCTTCTGGGGCACATGGCCTTTTGCAGGTACATAGTCCAACATGCCAGATTGTGCCTCAGGAACTAGTCGTGGCTGTCCTCCATATTCTCTCCAAGCCATCACCCTCTAAGCCTTGTGGTGAGGGTAGCCTCTCAGGTTTTAGCCTCTCTGGACTCTTGGACGAACCTTGTAAACATATGTATAGGCATTCCCTTTGTAATGCTCAGCCTTCATTGACAGTAGTGATAGATGTGTCTGCTCTGGGTTGGGGGGGCTCATCTGGGTTCTCTTAAGACACGGTGGTTGTGGTCCAAAAAGGACTTGTTTTTACACACACATTTCAGGGAAATGAGCTATTCAGCTGGTGTCAGGCTTTCTCACCCAAATCAATGGGAAAAGCTTGCTCATTCTCACAGAAAACACAATGGCAACGTTCTACCTCAACAGGATGGGAAGGACCTACTTGTCCTAGCTCTGCCATGAGGCAGTCTAACTCTGGGGTCAACCGAATTGGCAATACAAAAATCCCAGAGTCTCTTACTTTCCAGGGGTGCAGAATGAGCTTGCAGATCATTTAAGTCACCATGAGTGGTCTCCACATCCAAATATAGCCAGGCACATTTTTCAGCTGTGGGGGACTCCCCAGCTAGACCTCTTTGTAGTAAGAACCACAGGAAGTACAAGCACTTTTGCTCCCTTCAAGAGCATAGTCAAGGTTCCCTCACAGAAATTTTTTTGCGGCCCTGGTATGGGCAAATTTCTGTACGCTTTTCCACCAATTCCACTTCTTCCAGAATGTTGCTAAAAATCAGACAGGATATGCTTGATTCATACATATAGCCCCAGCTTGGCTTTGGCAGCACTGGTTCTCCACCCTTCTCCCTGTAGGTAAAAGCTCTGATATCTCTTCCTTTGGACCCATGCCTAATTTCTCAAGACCATGGTCAGCTATTCCACCCAAATTTGCAGGCGCTTCATTTAACAACCTGGATCCTTCATAGCTAGACCTTCAGGAAGAGTCTTGTTCAAAAGAGGGTTTAGGATGTGCTTTTAAATAGTAGGAAGCCATCTATATAGATCTATCTAATTGATGAAGTGGAAGCAGTTCTCTCTTGTCCGAACAATTTGGAGTCTCGCTGACACATTCTTCGACTATCTTGGACAGCATATCTTGGACTATCTCTTATACCTAAAACAATAAGTGTTAGCTGTTAGCTGCTAGGTGGACTTTGATAGAGGTATTTCAACTTTCCACCCTTAGGTTGATACTCTCTGTATTTTCTAATAGGATGTCAATAAGATTTTTGAAAGGCTGCCTGCTCCTTACTGCATCTTTCAATGAAGATAGCATTTTTGGTGGCCATCAATGCTATTAGGAGGATAGGTGAACTATGTGCATTAATGCTTGGCCCTCCATGTAAAATTTCCTTTAATAAGGCTTACCCGTGTCCTTATCCAAAGTTTATTTCACAAGTGATGTATAACTTCCATATCAACCAAGCAATTTATTTGCCTTTGTTCTTCCCAAAGCTTCACTCAAATGAAGATGAGGAGCGGCTGCACAATCTAAATGTCAGAGGAGTGTTGTCTTTCTACCTCGACAGGTCCAGGCAATTCCACTTGTCTTTGCAGCTTTGTGTGGCAATCATGTACAGAATGAAAGGGCTCCCATTCTCTTTTCAGAAGATTTAATCTTTGCTTCCTGTATTCGCTTGTGCTGTGACTTATCAAGTGCTACTCCACCAACCAGAATGACAGTATATTCAACGAGATTGCAAGCGGTATCTTCAGCCATTCTGGGTCAAGTGCCTGTCATAGACATTTGTAAAGTGGTAACTGGGCCTTCAATACATGTTTGCAGCCCATTATACCATCACTCAACAGTCTAAAAACAATGCGAGATCTGGGCGAGCTGTTCTCAAGTCTTTATTCAGATAGACTCTGATCCAGCCTCTTGATTTCACAGCTTGAGAGTCACTGAGAGTGGAATGTACATGTGCAATCACTAGGGGGGAAAAAGGTTACCAACCGGTTCCACAACTGTTGTTCTTTGAGATGTGTTGCACATGCTCATTCCACAGCCCACCCTCTTATCCCTCTGCATTGGAGTTTCCGGCAAGAATGAACAGAGGTGTCAGGGGTGGATCTGCCCTTTATGCCTGCTCAAAGGGTGCACTGCAGCAGAGGGTGCTTGACCCGCTCTCACAGATACCACTGAGGAAAAAGTTGTAACAGCCATGCACAGGATGCCCATACAGAGTGAAATGGACATACGCAACACATCTCGAACAGCAGTTACGGAACAGGTTAATAACCTTTTTTACTGTGCATGCAGAATAACCTTTTTGTTTTATTGTGCTGTATTGAAGTCCATGAGATGATGCATTTAAGTTAATAAAAGGAATTGCCGTCTTACAGAAATGTACAGGGTGCAAAACTTTTACATCTTCACAGAAATAGAAAGGGTTTGATACCATCAATTAGGATCATAAATATTCATTGCTCTAGTTAATGTTTGTTCAGTGCCTTGGAGAGTAAGGGTTTGTCTGTACTGCATTTTAAAACCCTTTGCAGCAAGGCTCAGAGCCCGGGTCTACAGACTTGGGCTTGCACTATGGCGCTAAAATCAGCAGTGTAGACATTTGGACTAGAGCTTTGAAGCCCAGGGAGGGATTAAGGCTTCAGAGCCTGAGCTGCAATATCTACACTACTGTTTTTAATGCAGTAACGTGAGACCAAAATTGTAGACCTGGGCTCTGAGACTCACTGCTGCAGGTTTTAAAACACAGCATAGATGTACCCTCTAACAGCTATAAGAGTTCTCAGTAC
Source organism: Emys orbicularis (assembly GCF_028017835.1). Classification (NCBI taxonomy): domain Eukaryota; kingdom Metazoa; phylum Chordata; order Testudines; family Emydidae; genus Emys; species Emys orbicularis. The sequence continues at coordinate 305,023,239 of NC_088683.1, forward strand.
TATTATAATTCTAGAAACCAATGTAGATATGTTACCTGATGATGAATTTGCGTCTGTCTCCCTTATGAAACAAAATCTTTTCAACTTTGCTTCCATGTGGCTGTCACCTTCATGGAGGAGCCTTTACTTGACTCAAATATACACCATATACACTCTCCTACTTACCTTAAAATTAGCTCAGGGAGACCCCAATGGTGTTTGAAATTGTGATTCACGCTGTCCTGAGGACTAATGAACCTACCAATGAGATGTACATTAACAATGCACCTCAACTCTTTGCTTGCCTCTGAAAGGCCTTGATACACAGGGTACATCTACACTGCAATTGGGGGAGCACAGGTAGGCATACCTGAACTAGTGTGATTGAACTCCCTAAAAATAGCAGTGTGACCTAGTTATCCTAGGGTCCCAGACAGCATTGTACTTGGGTGGCTCGCCCATGCCACTGTGGCTGCACTGCTATTTTTATCAAGCGACAGTGGTCGAAGTTAGCTCTGGTACATGTGCTCCAGTTGCTGTATAGCCATACCCACTATGTGCTCAAAAGGGAGTGCATTTAGTTTATACTCTTTGGCAGGCCACAACTTGAAGATCTAGATTATACAGAAACTAACAGGTATAGTTGTAATGCTAACAAAACTTTTTCAAAGAAAAAAATGTAAAGTTTACAACTTCAGAGATTTCCTGGCACTGAAAACTGGGAGAGTGACTGAACATATTCCTTAAATTATCCTCAGATGAATACATTTTAAGATCCGTTCACTTATTTAGCAGTGTGATCATCCCTCGAAGCGCTGGGCCAGCCTGAGTTTAGTCCATTTTTTTTCTTTTGCTCCTGAAGTCTACATGTGTTTTTTTTGTTTGTTTGTTTTGTTTTGGGGGTTTTTTGGGTGCAACTTCAAAATTACCATTGCTTCACAACAGATCAAGCCAAAAATTAAAGGATGCTGTTCATGCCTCACTTAAATCCCAGATGTTTACTTCAACTAATCCTTTTCAGGAACATAGTCGCCTTTATGTTCTGCTTGATTTTTAAGCAGTTCATCTTGTAAATTGATTTCTGAGCAGCTACATGACAATTTACCATCTATCTGCCATCTTCAGATTAAATGTTTTATTCCCATAAATAGAAAAACATGAAAATAAGGGGAAAACTTCATTGCCTATTTTTATTACTAGGAATGATTTTCAATATGCATGTGTTGGTTCTGGAACACTTTATATCATTGCAAGTCTGTATTGTTGAATATATTCATTTCCGTGGGAATGGGTGTGGTAATAAAAAGTAGTTGCCCCATTCTTGAGCAGCACTTGAAATGAAAGCAAGATAACTCACACTTAAATGAGAGCCACACGGTGTCTCACTGGGTTACCCTTCCATGCCTTTTTGTAACAAACAAGGTATTTTAGTTATTCTAATTTCTGTTTCTCTAGGTCTGTCAAAAGCATTTCAGTTTGTAAATATTCCCAGCTTGGTAGCTAAAATATTTATACAACCCTACTGAGCATATGGAAAATATTCTATGCCTGTTCCATGTGTCTTCCCAGTTGACTCATCATAATTCATGGAAGTATTAACCTAAGATGCTCTCAGACGTCAGTGCTATAAAGGTTGTTTTGCTTATTAGTTACTTTCCTTTCTTAAGTCTCTCCCAGAAATCTTGTCTCTGCTATAGAAAGATATCATAGCACAACAAGTACTGTGGTTGTGCCCACAAATACATTCAGATAACTAAGTGTTTCAGTAACCTCCTCCTACAATATTGATAAAGATGTGGGGACTCTGCCTTATGAAACCAAGTCTTCCAATCAGTTTCAAATTCTAAAACTGATTTTAGTGTAGAAAGTCATGGTCACATGTTAGTTTCCCCAAACATAAACATTTCTTTAGGGGGGAAGATGTGCTTATTCTGTTTTTCTTCTTTAACAGGAAAGAAATCAAAGCATTAGAACACTTTTCTCTGTAGAGTTTCAATTATTGGTGATAATCCATAGTTGTATAAATATAAACACTGATCAGTATACGGCACTCACAAACATTAAAATATAACCAAATACACTTTTATTTCTAGGTGAAACATTTAGAGAACTAATGGATAAGTTCCTGAGGGTTAACTTCAGTAAAGGCTGCCCACCCTTGTTTACCACTTTGAAATCTTTATATTACAATACAGAAAAGGTAAATTTTAGTATTTATTCAGTTTTCATATAATCTGCTGTACTAATTTAAGTTGTAAGTGTATTATATAGATTCCTCTGGAATTTACAAATGACTGTAATTCAGCAATCTCCTACTTAGTAGTTAGTGTGCTGCTTTCACTACAGAATTACTAGGTGATTACTCATCACGTAGTAATATGTACATATCTGTATTAAATTTGATGACTGTGATATTGTCAGAATCAGATACAAATATGTACAGAAGTTTGACAAGTCAAGGATAAATGAAGACTAATCTACTAAACTGTATTCTTTGTCCTGGGATGCAAATGTGTCAGGGTTGTTTCAATTTGTGGTTTATGATGTCACAAGAAATCTTTATTATTAAATAGACAACAGGTAATAGTTCTGAATTGTGGTAATACAGTATTATATGCTACAGAGATTTGTTCCATATGTCAGTTTCTGTCTAAAGTTTGTGTAGTATTATTACATATGAGCAAGTCTAAAATCTCAAGGTATGTTCTGTTTTGTACTAAAACTGCTTTTCCAGATTTAATTATTGGTTTTAAAGTGTCAGAGGAGTGTGTGTGGGGGGGGAGAGGTGTGGGGGGGGTGTATATATACACAAACTGTACATGTACAAAATGTATTCAACAATATATTATAATGCACTTTATATGAAAAAATTTACATAGTGAAGTTGAACTTAAACTGTGTGATTTTAAAAACTTTAAAATCTCCTTGATTTTTCCAACTATATGGAGAATCCAAAAGTTTGAGATGTTCAGGAATATTGATATGGATGACATGAATTGTAATAGAGAGAGTTCTTCACCGAGGATGGGCAAAATTAGGTGGGGTGGGAAGTGCTCGGAGTAGGCCAGTGTGTACTAATGAGAGGAAAGGGTTAGTCACTGCTTCCGCTGTGGCATGTTTTTACCTGAGAAGTTTTCTTGCCACCAGTCAAGTTGGGAACATGAAATCAAAACTTTTAAGATTGCCAACTTATTCAGAGAGACTAACCAATAATTTGTATGCAGAGACAGAGGCAATTATCACATTTATATGGCTTAGTATGGGAACACAGGATTTACATTTGTGAAAATACTTAGTTTTTTTCCCCTGGAAGGGGGTGGGGTGGGGTTTCTTCAAGTTTTTTGTTTTTTGCATTTCACTCACTCATTTATGTTTATGGAAATACCATATTTGAAAGGGTTTTGAAACAAGAAAATTGGCTCTAACTTCAGTCTGAATAAAATTTAACTATTTTGAAATTAAAAGTGAAGTGATGAATGTCAAGGATGTTATCCCTGTTACAACTTTCTAGAAGCTCGGGGTGGGAAGGAATAGTTACTTACATTTTGAGGGAGGGGCATGTCTGCTTGGTAGAATCAACTGTCACTGGATATTGGAGCCTGGAGTTGTGAATTGATTATGGGGACTTGGTTTGAAAGAATCTTGCACAGGGCCTGGTAATAGGAAAAACTAAAGTCAACATTGATTATTAATAGAAGATGGTTGGTTGATTGTGTGAAATTACCCTGTAATGGCTACAAGCATCTGTACTGGGGGAAAACACTTCTACTCAATGCGACAAATTCTGTGTGTGGAAAAAGAAAGATGTGAAGTATTGTATCCAAGTTGTGAAGATGCCACCCAAAAATGCAGAGAAAATTATGGCAAATTAAGATGTTAGTGTTTTATTAGACAATGAAAATAAAGATAACTTCTCAAGTACAGTAACATGAAATCTTTGACATAAAAACATGTAACACAGTCCTGAGGTACGTCATAGATGTTAGGCTGTTCTGTCACAGCTGTCATTCAGTTTCATGATTGGTTGGTTGATAGGAAAAGGATTGATTTCCAAGTCTCCCATTGATATTCAGTGGAACTCCCAGGAAGGTTTTGTGTCTCTGCATCCAGATTATATATGTAGAAATTAACACAGCAGGAGAACTTTGATCAAAATATACCAATAATTTTGTATTAAAAGGGACTCAACAGGGAGGTATTAAAGTTATAAACATGAGATTTGAAAGAGAACAGATTGTAGGCTGATAACACTACTGTTGCAGTTTCAGGGGAAATGTGGTTGACCTAAATTTAGAACAAAGACCTCGAAGGACAAAATCAAGTAAACAAAACAAACGTAGGAAAGCTATGGAACCTATTCCTATTTATTCAACTTAACCTTTGTATTTGGGATCAGCGTTATTGGTTGAGCCCTGGGTGGGAAGAAGAGCTTGAATTGTGGTTCATGAAATGTAATCCTGTGTACGTTCCTTCCCTTCTGCAAATGTGGTTGCGGAAGTAGTTTGTAGCAGTTCACGGCATTAAAATGGTGAAAAATTGTGAAAGTAAAATATCAGGCGATAGAACTTTTGAGTTCAGAATTTTGTACATTTTTAAAGACCTCCACTCTTTTTTTTGTCAGCTCAGCATCAAGTAAGCACATTTTAGTACATTATGATTGGTTTGGTCAAAACATCTTAATAGCTCAGGTGCTGAAAAAGTAAATTGATACGTGTGTTTAAATATCTAAGAGTAGATACAAGAGTGGTAGGCCTAAGTGAATAGATTTGTGGACCCAAATATACCTCTACCTCGATATAACGCTGTCCTCGGGAGCCAAAAAATCTTACCGCACTATAGCTGAAACCACATTATATTGAACTTGCTTTGATTCACAGGAGTGCGCAGTCGTGCCTCTCCCCCCCGAGCACTGCTTTACCGCATTATATCCGAATTCGTGTTATATCGGGTCGCGTTATATCGAGGTAGAGATGTATTGTGTGCTTGTGTTTAACTTACAAAATTACAGGCTTTTCTTTTTTATCAAAATGTGTACCTCTTTATGTTTAGGGAATAAATGCTGGCAAAGCAAATCATCTAGTATGTATTTTTCGTTTAATTTCATAGACGTTTTGTGAGTTTTCTAGTGTGTTTATTTCAGGGCAAAGTGTGTGAATATTGGGAGGGTGTGTCAATGTCAGATATTTCAGAGGATGGTGTGTATAAAATGCATAGTAAATCTAATTCAGCAATCAGAGGAAAGTAATTTCCCTGACAGTATGATACTGATCATCTTATGCTTGTATAATGTTTATTATCTTGAAATTAGGAATGTTAAAGATGGATTAGTCCTGTTCTTTCCTCCTTCCACTACCTGATTGTACCCTACAGCAGATTGTCTGAACAGTGCTTTATACAGTCCAGTATTAAATGCCCCACGTGATGGGGATTCTACACATCCTATGCCAGTTACATATCCTAGTGCCCAATATAAGCTTCCAGTCAGGAAGTTTTTCTTTGATTTTTCAAGGCTATACTTCAAAAAAAAAAAAAAAAAAAAATGTCCTGGTTACATTTCATGTGGTGCAATGGAAGGAATGTTTCTCCATCCTTGGTGTTCAGAGTCCTAGTACCCGTGAAAGGATTTATTTAATACCAGCCCAGACTGTACCTCTAAGTAGAAACTGCAGCACTTCCCAAGACTCTCTTGGGTACCTGTGTACCATTTAGCCAGCATCTGTTTTCTCTTCCCCAAGGAGAGAGTCAGTCAGCGCTATGTCCCTCATTGTTAACGCTTGCTTTTAAACAAAATACTGTTCTTGTAATAGAAGAAAAAGTTGAATGACAGATAAAACTAAAGCAATCTGTAAAACTTCTCACCATGATTAGTGCTGAATACAATATAGATATGAAAAAATGTTTTTCATAATAGACTACAAAATGAATATTCCCAGTTTAAGAAGCTTCTCCGTCATTGTGCACACTCGTAGCATTTCTTAAGATGGGAAGACTGGCAAATAAGTGAAATTTATAGCATGTTTTGAAAATGGTTAGATTTTGCTTGTGTCTTATTTCCTGTAGCTTGTTCCACAGTAGAATTCCCTTAAATGAATGCCCTCTGGCTCTCGCAAGCTTTTTGGGGGCTTTTTTACCTGCGTTGTTCTGGAATAGCACAGAAAATCATAGAATAGATGAAGTGGTTATCTTCAACATATCCTGATCCTGAACTGTTCATAGCCTTGTAAGACTGGGGCCTTGAATTGACATTGGAAGTGAACTGGGAATCTGTGGACAGTGCAGAGCACCGGTGTTCTGTTCTCTGTGGCTTATTCCAATGAAAACTGGGTTATCAAACTGAAGCTTCTGTGTTGCTTCTACCTGCATTCTCTGATACACAGATTACATTAATTTACGCAGTGTGGAAATGACACATGCATAGGTCACTCTGGCCAGATCTTCTGCCAAAAGAAAGGAGAAAGGATCATAGTCTCCTAGCATGGTGAAATAAACAATGTACTGTGCCAGGCCTTTCCTAACAAGGTTAGATGTTTTAGGTCAAAATCAGAAACGGATGTAGTTGTTTTATTTGTTAGTCCATTGCTTGGTCTACACTTAAGCTATATATCAGTGTAGCTGTATCAGTCCAGGATGTGAAAAAACATACCCCTGAGTGACTTAGCTATGCTGACAAAACCTCCATATAGACACAGCTTTGTCAGCTCAGCTAGCGTTGTTGGGAGAAGTGGTGTTCTGTAGTGTAGACATAGCCCATATCTACTACTTTACTCTTCCCCACTCCCAAGTTTACACTATCAAGAAGGCAAGGGCAGAGACCTTTTAACGTTCATATGTCATTTTAGGAAGGGGACTTTCCTTTATTTAATGGTGGTCTGGTCTTTTTTCTTTCCAGAGGATCCTCTGGTCTCCAATTAGATCATGATATTACTTCAGAGCACATCTGATGGTACTAGTCTGGGCATTGAGAGCATTTCTTTTCCTCTTCCAGGCGTTTTGTCTGAACAGAAACCTGCAGTTTCTCCCTAAAGTAGCTTTACTGCAAATTTCAAGTGAATAAGAATATATAAAAACGGATCTCTCCGTATATGTCCAGGCATAGCTGCTTTTTACAATACCCTTTAAATGTGTCTTCTCTCTGCAGCCCCCCCCCCCCCCATTATCAGAGGAGTAGCCGTGTTAATCTGTATCCACAAAAACGACGAGGAGTCCGGTGGCACCTTAAAGACTAACAGATTTATTTGGGCATAAGGTTTCATGGGTAAAAAACCCACTTCTTCAAATGCATGAAGACACTGCTCCCCTTATGAAGCAGTCCCTCCAATTCCCTAATAAATGAGTTCAAAGAACACAGTCTAGTACTAAGATGCCCAGAAATGGACATAGTATTTCAGGTGCTGCTTCACCAGAATTTACTAGAGGCACAATCTCTTGTGCTCATTGATGCAGTTCCTCTATATAAGCAGCCCAAAATTGCATTAACTCATTTTTGCCCACCATATCACATAGAGCATTTGTTTTATTTGCTGTTGGCATTTCCCCTGATCTCTTGGAATTACTGCTTTCTAGGTTTCTTCTTTGTGGGAGTTAAGTTTTAGAAGGGGAGGACACTTGAGTGTTTTGGGAGGGAGGAGAGGGGGAGGGCGTGGTGGAACTGGCTGCTAGTTTGGCACATTGCATATATTGTATGGCATTGCCTAAACCAGTCATGTATAAATATAATCTAGATCTTTCCTGAAAGGATATAACCAATTCAGAACTCTTCAATGGATGTGTAGTTTAAAGGTAGTGACCTTCTAAGATGCATTGCCTAACTTCTTCTTGTTTTCTAGTTTTAAATTTCTCTGAGCCTTAATCATTTAAGTGGTGGGGGTCTATTTCTAGATTTCAGTAAAAAATAAAAACACGAGACTGTGTGGAAAAGTTACTCTGAGTCGCTTATTACAAGGCGTAATAAGGTGCTGTGTTTGATTTCTCTTCCAACTCATAGGGACTTTCAAATCTACTACTTGATGACAATGGACTGTTTGGCAACATAAATTAATACTAAAAAAAGCCTCACTGAGAGATAGGTGTAAACTACTATGTAACTTAAGATCCTGCCTCAGGCATCCAAATGAAAAACTTTGACTTCCATGCTGAAATTTTAAACCATTTATCTTCATGGGAATTAAGCAAATCTTGGATACAACTTAATAGAAGAAGGTAGACCAATGTCTTGAATAAAATCCTTTTCTACAATTCTTCACTGAGTCTTAGGTGCTGTTAATCAGTAGCTTATAGGTGCTTAATTCAACGAAGCAAATAGTACCTCTTGTTTAAAATGTAGTCCCATTTGGTTTATTAAAATTATCAAAGCCAGTTAAGGGATTTAGACAGTTTCCATTTCTCAACAATCTCTCTTCAATCTTGTAGCAATTATTTCTTATAATTAATACCGAGATTACTTATTTTCCTTTTTTAATCATATTGAACATAACATGCTGTTAATAACTAATCCATTCAGTTAATACATTGTGTTGTAGATTTTCTTTCTGGTTAGTCAGTAAATGCAACTTTTGATGATACAAAACCTCTCCTTTTAGTCTTGTCATTCTATGTCCATCAGTGCTCTTTGTTTAGGCTTCACTAAACCTGGAGTTGGACAGAGTCAAAATTCCTACTCAACTTTACTGCAAGACTAAACGTTTTAATTCAGTCTCTGCAGTGCCGCAGCGAACCAAAAGAGATCTATAAAGGTTAATCTCTAGCCCATGTAATTCAATAATTGAACCTTCTATTCATAAGTGTTTACATAGGTTGAAGAGTTACAACAGAGAAGCCATACATAGTCTGTTTTTAATTACAGTATTATCAAGATGCCCTTCATGTTATCAGGAAGGCTGAGGGGAAGAATACAGTACATAAGTGGATTGGGAACATAGTTTTGTCCCTTATCTGTTACGGATTTTCTTGTTCTGTCTGTTTGAATACCTACCATTTGGTCCCTCACTGAGGGTTAATTAGCTACCTTGCATAAATAATCCTGTAGTTAAAGACAGTAGTCTCTTTTTTTTGTTACTTAAACATTAGTTATATTTTTCCTTTTCTTGAAATTTTAAACTTCTCTCTAACCTCAAATGATGAGGGTGGTACTCTGCATTTCCATACCTTAGTAGTTTTTGCTATTTCTTCCTATGTCAGAGAAACACTTTCAAGGGATGGATTAATTAAAATAGTACTTGAAGTAATTGTCATATTAGAGGTGTCTCTACACTGCAACGTAAGTCCAGGGTTAGTGGACCTAAAGTCAGTGAACCGTGGTTTTGTGAACCTAGGGCTTGAGTGTCTACGGTGGTTGCTGACACCTAGACTGAATTTTTGAACCGGAGCTCCAGCATCCATAACTCCAGTACACAGGCCTGAGTCTGTCCAACCATATCCAAGACTTCCTACCGCCCTGTCGAAATGTGGCTGCTCTAGCCATTTGTGGTGCAGTGTGAGAAAATTTGACTGTCTACCCCGAATATCACAGGAAGTTCCAACACACACACACCCCAGCCTTCTGCCCTGACCCCTGAAACACCCCCTCCCCCAGGTCTGGGGTCCCGGTCATAGGCCCTGCTCAGCCTCCTGCCGGCCTAGGTGAACAGAACCCCAGGCTGGCAGCGAGCTGAGCAGACTGGTGGCATAAGATCAGCATTTTAATTTAATTTTAAATGACGCTTCTTAAACTTTTTGAAAACCTTGTTTACTTTACATACAATAGTTTAGTTATATAATATAGACTTATAGAAAGAGACCTTCTAAAAACGTTAAAATGTATTACCGGCACGTGAAACCTTAAATTAGAGTGAATAAATGAAGACTCGGCACACCACTTCTGAAAGGTTGCCTACCCCTGGTTGAGAATATAGTAGCAATATTAACTCATGTAATATTGAATGAAAAGGCTGTCTTTTCAATCTGGAGAGCTGAAATTGTTTCCTGTTAACAGGATTTCCCTCTTTCCTCTAGCAATTTGATTCTCTTCTAAAGAAAACATGGCTTTAGAGATAATAGGATTTTTAGAGATGTTATAGGATTTTTACTTCCAGGTAATGTTATATGAAATTAAGTTTTCATTGTTGTATAGACCATCTATAGACTACCATTTAAAGAACATTCTTCAAAAATGCTTGTACAATAGTAAGTGCTTGAAATGTGTAATGACAGATGCGTGTGTCTACAGATGAGTTTGGTGGTGGCACTTGCAGGGAAAGATGTCTGTACAATATATGTTGTGTGTGGATACTAAGTTTTATATCTGAAAGTTTGGGGGGACTTGTTTACTTGCTGATGGCTTCTTCCTGTTTTTTGTTTTGTTTTGTTTTTTAGGGTACTTATGCAGCTATCTTGTAGTTGTTTCAATTGTTTAGTTCTTAAGGTTTTGTAGTTGTTGTAGGTTTTATTAATAGTGCAATGTAGGTGTCTTGGAAATTAGTTTACTATCCAGATTTCTCTGAAATTTTGATTCAACCCCGCAGCTTCAGAAGCCTAACTGCATGGTGTTTGGAGGGTACTAACGTTGTATCAGGCTTTCCTTCACAAAACGAATGATGGTATAGTAGCAGACGTGTATATAGGCATATTTATAGAATCTTCGGCGTGATGGCATCTGAGTGCCTAAATATAGCACTAGCTCAAATACTATCTTGAGTTAGCATGACCTAAAAGAAGCTGCACTTTTTCCTTGGTGTCTCCCAAGAAGAAAAAATTCTGCCCAGTAGTCCTAGTAGGATTTGGGGTCTTTATATGAAGTTACCATTTCTACATGAACCTAAGCCTTAAGACTATTTCTTAGCAGGGTGATTTTGCTGCACGCAAATGACTAACTAAAAATTACACATTGAAATGTAAGAATTTTCATACTCCATGGGTTGCTCCCAAAATGTATTTGCAGTAAACGCTTTAAGCATCCCCATCTGTTCCTACTATCCCCTAGCAAAAGAGAACAAAATCAGACACTAAAACAAATTCCAGGTGTTTTTTTTTATCTGACCAATATTCAAAACTACCCTTTGGGTCCCCAGTGAGTGGTGCTTTATATCCGTGAGATTAAATCCAAAGAGTGAAGACCTTCAATTAGTCAAGGTTTGCGTCGATTGTGTTGCAGGTGCATTGATTCCATTGAAGCGCATGTGTCCTATTTCTGTGTAACTAAAAACATGGAGGCTCTGTGAGGAAATACTGGATGAGAGAAAATGTCTGTCTGGAAGAAACCTCAAAAGTCTCAAAAAAGGTATAAGGCTCTCTGCACAGGAAGGTAGGCTGTCTCCCCTGAAGCCCTTTCTTTTCCTCTTACAAGAAAGATGGCTTTATCTGTCCTTGATTTTGATAGCTATAGAAATGAAAGGGAAGCTGTGACCAAGTTTTGTAGTTGGATGCCCTCCATGAACTAGTGGTAGATCACATAAGGAAGCAAAGGACATTTAATTCTATTGATTAGCTCTACATTTTAAGATCGAGTAAAAGGTTAGCAACCATGGGACTCAGCTGCCTTTTTGTTCATGTCTATCTCTTTTGGTTAGTTTTAAAGAAACTGTGTACTCCCTGGGTTAGAAAGCTCTCTGGGTTAGAATTTTAAGGATCGAACTCAGTGGTAAGTGGTCATATAAATCAGATCCAAATATTACTGAACATTCATTTAGTTGGGGATTGGTCCTGGTTTGAGCAGGGGGTTGGACTAGATGACCTCCTGAGATCCCTTCCAACCCTGATATTCTATGATTCATAGCAAAATGTAAAAATCTTTGACTTCCAAACTATACTCTTCATAAGAAGAATGGGATAATTCGAAAAAGCGTAAGTAGGAAAGTAAGAAATTGTGCATTAAGCAGTACCAAAATTTGATGATTAGCTAATATTTGCCCCTTCTCCTAATGTACAGAGTGCTTGCTCATTAATAGCACTATAAAGTTGTCAAGGCTCCTTCCCCACTCTGAACTTTAGGGTACAGATGTGGGGGCCTACATGAAAACTTCTAAGCTTAACTACCAGCTTAGATCTGGTCCGCTACCACCACTCCCAATGTGCTAAGTCCCTTCCCTGGGTAGCCTTGAGAGACTCTTCCACCAATTCCCTGCTGAGCACTGATCCAAAACCCCTTGGATCTTAAAACAAGGAGGAATTAATCATTCCCCCCCCCCTTCCCTTTCCCCCCACCAATTCCTGGTGAGTCCAGATCAATCCCCTTGGATCTTAGAACAAGGAAAAATCAATCAGGTTCTTAAAAAGAAGGCTTTTAATTAAAGAAAGAAAGGTAAAATCATCTCTGTAAAATCAGGATGGAAAATAACTTTACAAGGTAATCAAACTTAAAGAGCCCAGAGGAACCCCCTCTAGCCTTAGGTTCAAAGTTACAGCAAACAGAGGTAAACACCCTAGCAAAAGGTACATTTACAAGTTGAGAAAACAAAGATAAACTAACACGCCTAGCCTGGCTGTACTTACAAGTTTGAAATATGAGAGACTTGTTCAGAAAGATTTGGAGAGCATGGATTGATGTCTGGTCCCTCTTAGTCCCAAGAGCGAACTCCCCCCAAAACAAAGAGCACAAACAAAAGTCTTCCCCCCACCAAGATTTGAAAGTATCTTGTCCCCTTATTGGTCCTTTGGGTCAGGTGTCAGCCAGGTTACCTGAGCTTCTTAACCCTTTACAGGTAAAAGGATTTTGGAGTCTCTGGCCAGGAGGGATTTTATAGTATTGTACACAGGAGAGCTGTTACCCTTCCCTTTATAGTTATGACGCCCCCCCAAATCACAGATAGTGTTGGACAGCCGGTTCCACACTGGCTGTGATTTCTTCCTGGAGCTCCAGGAAGAAAACAGAGTTAATAAGACACATGCACCTTTAGACATACTACTGATTATATAAAAACTAACAATATGTCCCACATTCCAAGAACAATTTTTAACCAGTTGATTCTGGGAAACTTTCACGGGAGAGTGCATCAGCCACTTTGTTAGAAGCTCCATTAAAACTGCTCCTACACCCCGCTCGGACGCATCTGTGGTTACTAGGAACGGTTTGTCAAAGTCTGGGGCCCTTAGCACAGGGTCAGACATGAGTGTCGCCTTAAGCTGGTGAAAGGCCTTCTGACACTCATCAGTCCACTGAACTGCATTTGGCTGTTTCTTTTTGGTTAGGTCTGTCAGTGGGGCGGCGATTTGGCTGTAGTGTGGTACAAATCGCCTATAATATCCGGCCAAGCCTAAGAAGGATTGGACCTGTTTCTTTGACTTTGGGACTGGCCACTTTTCGATAGCATCCACTTTGGCCTGTAGGGGATTTATAGTTCCTTGACCCACCTGGTGCCCCAGGTAAGTCACTCTGTTTTGGCCTATTTGACACTTTTTAGCCTTAACAGTTAGTCCTGCCTGCCTGATGTGCTCGAAGACTTTTTCCAGGTGCTCCAGGTGTTCTGCCCATGAATCAGAAAAAATGGTCACATCATCGAGGTAGGCAACTGCAGATTCTCCCAATCCCGCTAGGAGACCATCTACAAGTCTTTGGAAGGTGGCGGGTGCATTTCGCAGCCCGAAAGGGAGCACATTAAATTCATACACCCCTGCCTGGGTGACGAAGGCTGACCTTGCCTTGGCAGGTTCATCTAGTGGTACCCCTTGGTTAAGTCTACGGTAGAGATGAATTGGGCATGTCCCAATTTCTCCAATAGCTCATCTGTGCGTGGCATTGAATAGTTGTCGGGACGAGTTACAGCATTTAGCTTACGGTAGTCCACGCAAAAGCGTATTTCCCCATCTGGTTTAGGAACTAGAACCACTGGAGATGCCCATGCACTCTTAGAGGGGCGGATTATACCCATCTGTAGCATGTCCTGGATCTCCTTTTTTATAGCAGTTTGGGCATGAGGTGACTCCCGGTAGGGTGGGGTTCTAATTGGGTGAGCATTACCTGTGTCAATGGAGTGGTATGCCCATTCGGTCCGTCCTGGAGTGGCTGAGAACATTGGCGCAAAGCTAGGGCACAGCTCCTTGATCTGCTGTCGCTGCAGACGTCCAAGGGTTGCGGAGAGGTTCACCTCTTCCACGCCACCATTACTTTTTCCTTCATAGTAGATACCTTCAGGCCACTCCGCGTCATCTGTTTCCTGGGCTGTAAACTGGAAAACCTTTAATTCTCTGGAATAAAAGGGCTTAAGAGAATTAACATGGTATACCTTAGGCTTTATGTTGGAGGTGGGGGATGCTATGAGATAGTTAACAGCTCCTAGGCGCTCCTGGACCGTGAATGGTCCTTCCCACGACGCTTCCATTTTATGGGCCTGGAGCGCCTTTAAGACCATGACTTGGTCTCCTACTTTGAAGGACCGTTCTCTGGAATGTTTATCGTACCAGGCCTTTTGCTCTTCTTGAGCATCCTTTAGGTTTTCTTTAGCAAGGGCTAAAGAGTGTCGGAGGGTGCTTTGTAGGTTGCTTACAAAGTCTAGAATGTTAGTTCCTGGAGAAGGCGTAAACCCCTCCCATTGCTGCTTCACCAACTGTAATGGCCCCTTAACCTCGCGGCCATACACAAGTTCAAATGGTGAAAACCCTAAACTGGGATGTGGTACAGCCCTGTAGGCAAAAAGCAACTGCTGCAACACTAGGTCCCAATCATTGGAGTGTTCATTTACGAATTTACGTATCATGGCCCCCAAAGTTCCATTAAACCTGTCCACCAGGCCATTGGTTTGATGGTGGTAAGGGGTGGCAACCAAGTGATTCACCCCATGAGCTTCCCACAGGTTTTTCATGGTCCCTGCCAGGAAATTAGTTCCCGAATCTGTAAGGATGTTGGAGGGTCAACCTACCCTGGCAAAAATGTCTGCTAATGCCTGGCACACACTTTTAGCCCTGGTGTTGCTTAAGGGTACTGCTTCCGGCCATCGGGTAGCAAAATCCATGAAAGTCAGTATGTATTACTTTCCTCTGGGTGTCTTCTTTGGGAAAGGACCCAGAATATCCACAGCTACTCGCTGAAATGGGACCTCAGTTATGGGTAGTGGCTGCAGAGGGGCTTTGACCTGGTCTTGGGGCTTTCCCACTCGGCACACCTCACAAGACCGGACATAATTAGCAAGTAGTATTGTACACAGGAGGGCTGGTACCCTTCCCTTTATAGTTATGACAAAAGTACATAGAATTATTAACCCCAGTCAATAGATGAGGTAATATTTGAACTTAGTCTACTGGTTCCCAGTGCAATGCCACTTCACCTAGGCCAGAAGGGTGTTTAGAAGGGAAAGGAAGAGCAGGAGGAGGATCTTGTCTGTCTCCATCCAGTTCTGTGTGGCTGTTTTAGAACAATGGAGAAAAAAATCAGTGGCATTTCAGTGGCATCTAGGAGCATGCATATTGTAGTTGGAACGTTGAGAAATTTAAGGAGAAAGCCTCTGACAAGTTCTATAGCTTCTCTGTAAATGGGATTCCCCCTCCCCACCGCAGTTTATAATTTGACCAAATCTGGAAGGGTTTTCATGGGGACAGTAATACAGTAAAAAGCACCAGTCTGACCCCTGGACTACTCCCTGCAAAATTTCAAGTTACTGCATCATGGCACAAGAAATAGATGGTAATTGTTAAGTCTGAATATTTTTTTTATTATTATTATTTTATTTTTAAACAATGCAAAACTTTTCAGTAATATTCTTGCAAATGTCTACGTTGTGTGTGGTTGAATTTCCAAAAAATAAATTGAACCCCAAGCTCCAATCATGGAAAATCCCAACCTAATTAGTTGAGGTTTGCTAAAATTTTAAACATTTGAACCAGTTTTTTTATAATGGGAATTGTTAGGCAGCCTTAGAATAGGTGTTTTGGCTTCACATGTGATGCATCAGTAATACAGTAACTCCTTACTTAACGTTTTAGTTATGTTCCTGAAAAATGCGACTTTAAGTGAAACGATGTTAAGCGAATCCAATTTCCTCATAAGAATTAATGTAAATGGGGGGGGGGGGGTTAGGTTCCAGGGCAGCTTCCCCTACTCTACAAGCACCAGAGACAGGGGTTCAACCTTCAGCCCAGCCCGTCCACTCCACTCCACTCCTTCCCCCAAGCCCCCACCCTTGACCCGCCTTTTCTCCCCCCCCACCTCCTCCCCCTTTACTTTGCTCGCTGCATCCTGGCTCCTCCCCCCTTCCTCCCTCCCCTCCCTTCTAAACGCCGCAAGCCAGCTGATTGCTGCATAGGGGAGGGAGGGGGGAGGCGCACCGAGTCCTCGCTCCTCCCCCCTCCCTCCTGCCCGGGGCAATCAGCTGGCTTGCCATGTTCGGGAGGCAGGAGAGGGAAGGGGAGCCTGCGCGCCGAGTCCTCGCTCTTCCCCCCTGCCTCCAAAACGCCGCAAGCCAGCTGATTGCCCTGGGCAGGAGGCAGGGGAGGGAGTGGGGATGTGCGCCGAGTCCTCGCTCCTCCTGCCTCTCTCCTGCCCAGGGCAATCAGCTGGCTTGCGGTGTTTTGGAGGCAGGAGGGAGGGGGAAGGAGCGCGGACTCGACACACAGGCTCCCCCTCCCTCCCCTGCCTCCCGAACCTGGAAGCCAGCTGATTGCCCTGGGCAGAAGGGAGGGGGGAGGAGCGATGACTCGGCGCGCAGGCTCCCACTCCCTCCAGAACGCGGAAAGCCAGCTGATTGCCCTGGGCAGGAGGGAGGGGGGAGGAGCGAGGACTCGGTGTGCCTCCCCCCTCCCTCCCCTGCGTCCCTAACGCCGCAAGCCAGCTGATTGCCGCAGGCAGGAGGGATGGGGAGCCTGTGCACCGAGTCCTCGCTCCTCTCCCCTCCCTCCTGCCTCCAAAACGCCGCAAGCCAGCTGATTGCCGGGCAGGAGGCAGGGGGAGGAGGGGGAAAGGCGCTGATCCGCGGGGTCTGCCGGGCAGGAGGCAGGGGGAGGTGGGCGGGAGGCGCTGGGGGGGAGGGGGGCGTAGGGAGGCTGCCAGCTGTGGAGAAAGCAGGCAGCCAAACAACGTAAGAGTGGAGCATTGCACAACTTTAAATGAGTATGTTCCCTAATTGATCAGCAACGTAACAACGAAACAACGTTAAGCGGGATGACTTTAAGTGAGGAGTTACTGTAGTTAGCCTCTGTAACTATGTGAGAGAGTCTGTCTACACTACAGGCGTCACTACAGAGCTATAGTGTAGATGATTCCTACACTGATGGGAGGGATATTTCTAGTGTCGTATGTAATCCATCTCCCCAAGCGGATGTAGCTAGGTTGACAGAAGAATTCTTCTTTCTATCTAACTATATCTATGCTGGGCGTTCAGCTTAACTACAGCTCTCAGGGATGCGAATTTTTGTCTCACTCTTGAGCAATGTAACTAGGTCAATCTAAATTTGAAGTGTAGACGAGGCCTGAGCATAAGTACCAGTGCTTAGTTATAATACTCTAAGTGTAATGTACACTAAATGTGTGTTTAAATGATTTTTCAAAACTATTTAGAAACCCCCGTCACATTTTTCAGTATTTTCACAACTGAATGATGCTGGAGACTCTCCACAGGAACTACCATTTTATTGACACTTCCCAGGAGGAAGTCCAGTCTTATGAAATTTAAGACACTAGAAATGCTGTTCAGAATCTGAATGAGCCCTGCATTTCTCAGTCTGCTGGGGCTTCTGCTGGACAGTATTATAACAGTATCACTCTTGGAATTGCTGAGGTAAACAAGGCACGAGTGTTTTTACTACTGTTCTCTGTCCACACTATCGCTTCCAACTGTTCTAATACCAGTGGAGTGCTGTCTGATGGTAAGAAAACTTGTAGTGTCCAGTAATAGGAAGTGCTGAGAAACTTAAACCTTCTCAATGCTTCTGAGTTATGTAGTCAGTAAAGTCTTGTAGAAATGGCTTCGTGTAAGGGATATTGCCTGAAAGACAGGCACAAGGAGTGAACCCCTATGACATGTCTTCCCACACAGATATCTGAGAGAGAGCCAAACTGGCTAACCCACTTACGTAGACCTAATTAGTAGTACAGTCTGCATCACAAAATGTGTGTTCTAGGACTGATTTGCAGCACAACACTAGTGCTAGACCTTGCCTGCTGGCAAAATCAGTATAAAATATTCAAACTGTTAGGCACGGTGTCTTAATTGTTGTACTGTATGTTGGCACAAACCATGTTCGGAGACAACAGTGTCACAAACTGATTACAAGCACTGTAAAAATTGTAGGGTTGATGGGGTCTTAAAGCTTGCAATTTTATATCTTCTATCAAAGGAATAAAAAGCTCATTACACTGGATAGGCACATGAACTGGATGTTTCAGCTAAGGCCACTAGTAATGAAATGTCTTATGTTGGCTTATGAATGGGGGAAATTCACACCTCTTAGATTTATTGTTTGACTGTCTGCATATTCAGTGACCTTGTGTACAGTAGAAAATGTACCTGTTTTTCTGGTATACCTGTACCAGTCCTATCCCCAGTGTGTTAGAGTAAGCAGGACATAGGTGTTCTAGCACTGTCATGAAAACTTGCTTAGAGCAGAATTAGTTTGTGATGTTGCCAGAAAATTAATAGAAAATTTTCCTAGTATTGACACACATCATAGGAGACCTGAAAGACTTACCTCATGTTGAAGGGGATGTCCTAGATAATTCAGTGTTTTTCACAGTATTAAAATCAAAGTCTTTGACTGCACTGGATGTATTCTGTAGGTGGAAAGACTTTGAAGTCGGGCTTACTGAACAGGGCAGTCACTTGTTCATAAACGGGAGTTGTAAGTGGCGTGGAGTTAAAGAACTAACAATGCTGGCTTAGTTGCATGTTATTTTCCAGGCATAGAAATATTAACAAATTAAATAGCACATGGGTTCTCAAACTTAATGTAGTGTGGACCCACTCTTGATACAGAGATTGTTGTAAACCAGGGGTTCTCAAACGGGGGGTTGGGACCCCTCTTGGGGTCATGAGGTTATTGCATGGGGAGTTGCGAGCTGTCAACCTCCACTCCAAATCTCACTTTGCCTCCAGCATTTATAGTGGTGTTAAATATATAAAATGTGTTTTTAATTTATAAGGGGGGGTTGCACTCAGAGGCTTGCTATGTAAAAGTCACCAGTAAAAAAGTTTGAGAGCCACTGTTGTAAACTACATTCCCTCCCATTTGTGACACACATCCCAATATTTTACATTGGAAAGAAATACTAAGCAAGTATTAATTTCAGCGGTCTTTTAATGTGACTTAGTAGCTGGAAACAAGGAGAGTGAGCATCATATGACCAACCAGCTTTGTGGACTACCAGCAAGTATTTTGTGAAATATCTGTGGTCACCAACCACAGTTTGAGAAACGCTGAAGTAGAGCTAATAGCTCGCTTTGACACTTAGGACAAACTTTAATTAAAAATAAATGGTAAAAGTTCTTTTCTACAAGCTGTGCTAGGATCACGAATAAGAATTAACAAGCTGACTAAGGGTTTATGACAGTGCTGGTGGTATTTACTTATTCCTCCTGCTCAAAGGTATTCCTTTTTAGGATAGCAGTGAGTAAATATCTATTTACAGCAAAATGATTGATTGTTTTACAAATCAACTCAAATAAGTAGGAACTCAGACAGAATAGATAGGATTTGTTAGATAGAGAAAATTCACTCATTGGGCCTGGCAAGGAAAATAGCTGAGAAGGATTACTATAGAGACAAATTAGGAATCTCTGCTCTTTCAGAAGAAGGTTTAGAAAAGACTTCAGCAAGGAAAAGTGTGGAAAAATCCATGCCCTTCTATTCCATTCCAACTACTTTCCCTTATTTCTGTTTGCACAGCAACAAGTTGTAAAATTTCTGTTGCCCTGTGTGAGCTGATTTGTCAGCCATGTGTTTAAGGCATAAACTATGGAAAGTCTGCCAAAAGGAGCCAGAAAACTCTTATAATGGAATACCTAAAAATAAATAAAAACAAGGTTCTTCTTTGAGTAATGTCCCTGTGGATGCTCCACTTCAGATGGGCATGTGCCTTTGGTTAGAGACTTTTGGTAGCATTACCTGTTTGGTCTGCATGTGCACCCTAGTTATCCTTATACCCCTTACCAACGGTACATAGGGCAGTGTCGGAATTGAGGGTGGTTTGTCCTCTTCAACTGCGTTGGCGTGAGACAGAGCAAGACTTGAGGTCCCCATTTCTTAAAGTAGCTTAGCTGACCTGTATAAGTTATTATAGGTGGTAATTTTGTTGTTGGTTTACTAGTTAATTTAGTTCTATATGTAGTTTGGGGGACCTTTTGCAAGTTTGTTTACACTCACACTCCCTCCCTGAGAGGTTGTCGTCATCTTTTCTGAAGTTCGTTTTCCATATTCTGGAATATGCCGAATTGTCCTGGGGTTAAATGGTGTCTAACTTGTTGGAGTCTATCCATGTTAGTGATGGGCACTCTAGCTGTCTTCACTGCCTGGGGGACATCCATATCCCTTGTAGGTGTCGAGTTTGTATTGGGTTCTGGAGTAGGTCTAGAAAGAACAGGAAGATAAAGCTTAGATTTCTCATGATAGTGCTCCCTGCAACCTTGATCAGGCACATGCCAAGATACCACCCCTGTACAACGGATCTTTGGTAACAAAAGTGCCCCTTCAACCTCCACTGTAGCCCACTCACCTGTTACTCCTACTGAGGAAATAATTGGAAGTGGGGGGGGGGGACTCCAAGACTTCCCCCCCAAAAAGCTCTAGATCGCTTCACAAAGTCAGCATTAAGAGGTCTAGGTCACCTCAGAGGCCTGCTATTTCAGAGACCACATGTCCTAAAAAGAGTACAGCTGAGGCTTCAGGTTCTTTCAATATCAGTGACCTGTACCGACCAATAAGTCTTTGAGCGACTCTGAGACCCACAGTACCCATCGCGGCTTGGTACCACCAGCTGACACTGGCCGCAGTTCGCCGCTCCAGGCCAATGGGGGCTGTGGGAAGCCGCAGCTAGCACGTTCCTCGGCCCGCGCCTTGCGAGCCGCATGCCAGAGGTTGCCGACCCCTGGTTTAGCATGATGCAACATATTTTGACTAACTGCTGTAATACAAGATGTAATTAACTCAGTATTCAGCAGATAGTTTTATCAGTATTTTAACATCGCAGTCTCTAAAAATGGAATTGGATAGTTTTTGTGCTCATCTCTGAAAGGATTTATTTAAAAATATTCTTGTCTGTCAAATTGACTAGTTATCACACTAACAGAAGCATATTAATTTCCCCCATGCTACCTCTTACTTAAGAGAACACAGTTTATTTTTCAGTACTAGTCCACTCAAGAAGAGCTATTTATGCACAAGAATAAAATAATTAAGAAAATGCATTTGTGTGAATTTTTGGAAATCCATTACCTATTCATTTATAACAACTAACTTATGACTTTAAGATGCATACACATTATTTGCATTTAAGTTTGTACAATAAAAATATATATTTGAGAAACACAAACAATGAAGAGTTTACTTAGGATATAATTTGGCTTTGCTTAACTTCATAATTCAATGCTTTCATTTTCAAATGTAACTAGCTCATATTTTGACTGAGTAGTACCTGTGAAAACATGCTATATAAATGTCATAAGAGCAAGTTATGACCTGCTCCAAAGAGCAGGTGCTTTGGAGACCAGGGAGGTAGTTATCCACTCAAGTTTTTTTTTGGAATCTACAATTAGTGCAGAATGTGGCGATCTGCTTTCTTAACTGTGGCAGCTGTTTAGAGCATGTTACACCTGTCAAAAGCCTGCATTGGCTTAATAATACTTCCAGATATAATGCAGGGTGCAAACGCTGACCTGTAGCTCTGTGTGGTCTAAGTCCTGATTACTATGAAGGTTACCTGTTGCAGTAAAGAGAGAAATGGGTACTTCTGCCTAGAGCAGGGGTGGGCAAACTTTTTGGCCTGAGGGTCACATCGGGGTTCCAAAAGTGTATGGAGTGCTGGGTAGGGAAGGCTGTGCCTCCCCAAACAGCCTGGCCCCTGCCCCCTATCCACCCCCTCCCACCACCCACCCCTGACTGCCCCCCCCCTCAGAACCCCTGACCCATCCAACCCCCCTGCCCCTTGTCCCCTGACTACCCCCTCCTGGGACCCCCCGCCCCTAACTGCCCCCCTGAGACCCTCCCTATCCAACCCTCTCTGCTCCCTGTCCCCTGACTGCCCCAACTCCTATCCACACCCCCGTCCCCTGACAGGGCCCCCGGGACTCCCACGCCTATCCAGCAACCCCCTGCTCCCTGTCCCCTGACTGCCCCCCGGCACCCCCTGCTCCCCTGGCCCTTACCATGCCACTCAGAGCATCAGGACTGGCAGCCGCGCCGCCCGGCTGGAGCCAGCCACGCCGCCGCGCAGTCTAGAGCACTGGGGCAGGCCGGTGGCTCTTGCAGCTGTGTTGCCTGGCAGGAGCTCGCAGCCCTGCTGCCCAGAGCACTGGCGCCACGGCAAGCTGAGGCTGCCAGGGGAAGAACTTAGCATCTTGTTAAAGAGCGAGTGCAATTTAGTAGAATCTGTGTCACTTTAGGAACCAGACAATGCTCACATTAGTTCATGAAGCATATTTAATATTCCTGAAGTCAGTATGAAGATTTAATTCCTCTTGACATAAATAACTCTCAAGCTAGTAAAGCTTCTTGACCACAACAAAAATTATCTGAATTTTTCAGTAGTTAAATGAGAAGAATTTAAAGTCTGGGAGCACTTCAGATTAGTAATGAAAAGCACTAAGGAAAGGTGGCTTGTTCTGTTTGTGTAGTGTAGCTATATACCTCAAGCTTGCTGCTTAAGGGGAAACTGATATTTTCAGTATTTTAATATTCTCTTAAAAAAAGAAAGGGGTTGTATAAGAGGTTTTCTGCTGGTCCATTTCAAAAAATGGAAGCGGGCAGGTCTGAGAGCAATACTAAATATGTTTTCTCTCCTTTGTCTACTTGCCTATGTGGCTCTTCAGCACTTTTCCTCCTTTGTTAAAAGTTAGGTCTATGGGGGGGGGGGGGGGGGGAAGGGGCCAGTATGTAAGTCCTAAGATTTTTATTTTATTTTTTTACCAAAAACATGACTTCTGTTGAGATTTTTCCAAAACTCTCTTTTTATGACCATTCATAAATATAACCCCTTTTGAAGAGTTCACAATGGTTTCATGGGACTTAGCAGATCCAATGTGAAATAATTTACTTTGAAAAATGAGACTTGGTATTTCCTGGCACATTAAGATAGGTATGTGTTTACCTAAAATAAGCCCTTCTGACCTCTTCACTTGGTGGTCTAGAGTGACCGTTAGTTTTTGTGTTTTAATTCTCATACTTTTAAAAGTATGTCTTCAAAATGTTGCACATTTCATCAGATTTAAATCTCGCTAATTTTGCAGGGTTTTCCATCATTTATTCTTTTCTTAGTAATTATTTTGTTTTATATAGAGACAAGATTGTTTTCACTGAACACCTTCTATGTGTAACAATCCAGATTTCAACTTACATCTTTAGGTGGTGAAACGCTAATGTATTTATGTAACTGGTCCATAGAGTTGTCCCCTCCCGTATGCACCATGCGCGGCCCAAAATATAAATGCTTTTCATCATGTAATGTATTTTGTATGCATATTACAATTTTCTGTTCATCTTAATTTCTATTCTTGTTCCCTTGAGAAGTTGGATACTTGCTAGACTTGAAAGGCAACTTTTAATCTCAATTAGCCTAGCTACAAAACAATGAATTGTGCTAAAGAATTCTAAAGCTTTCAGGAGTAGATGCATTGCACTACCAAGTCGTCTGCTCTAGAATAGAATCAATTGGTTCTTATGATATTACGCAACTACTCATAGAGAGCGCATTTGTGTCAAGATTGTATAATGCAAGTTTCAGGTTGTAGGCTAAATTTTCAAGAGACTATTGATTTAAGGTGCCTCAATTTTTGGGTGACCAACTTCAGACATTGAAGGGGCCTGATTTTCAAAAAGTGTTGAGCATCAACCTTCTTAAAATCAGGCCTCTTTGTTTAGATTTAAAAATCTAAACAAAGTCCTATAACTGTCATAGAAATTCCTTTCCGTTCCAGCTGAGGAATAAGGAGAGGCGGACACAGCTAATCAAGCAAGGAGCCCCGGGAGGGGTGATCCGTTTATTTCAATTGCAATTAGGTTCGAGCTCATAAGTCAGCAAGAACAAAGAAAACACTTACACCAAAGCATTATATGCAGTTGCTTATGATAATCTATCGCTCTATGATTGGCCAAAATTTGCTATCATTACCATACATAATTAGCAAGCTACATGTATCTGTCCCTCTTGTGACCCCCTTATTGTTCATCTACTTGCTCCCCCCTTGCGTTATTTTGCAAACCAAGCAGTTAGTTATCTACAGGACGCAGGCACAGAAAGTCCCATTGTCTCCAGGTTTGGAGTTTGGCTACATTTCCTCTCGAAGGAACTTCCTGAGTTAGGACTATGCATAGCTGTGCTATATATCTTCCATGTGTATGTGACAAATTTGCCCCCTGGCAGTTAAGTAGAATAATTTTATATCATAACCAAGGTTCTAACTGCCCTCATAATTAATAACTCAATAAAATCCCAGCAGCGTTCATGTAGTCATTTCACAGGGACTCAGCCAGAGACCCCTTTCCACCCTTTATCCTTATGAGAAGCATACTTGCAGTCCTCTTCAGAAACAAACCCTCTTCAAGTTGTCTCAAGTTGGGCATTCAAAAATTGAAGTACCTAAAATATTTCCTAAGCAGCCCTTGGGAGGGGGTGACTAATCAAATACATTTAACTGAGTTTTGATAGTTCATTTTCAAGAATATGTAGTGGGGGGGAAATGTAGAACAGCTACCATGGATGAACAAAAGGTATATTGTGAACGTGATGAGGAACAGCAATTGCTGTTTCTGCCACATGCACACCGCTACCCTCAGGCGCTCTACTGGCTCTGCAGGCTGGCCCCGCACCTCATTGCTGTTTCTAGAATACACACGTGATCCATCCAGTATTTTTCCCAGTTAAGTGTCTGTTTATTTTAGTGTAGTTCCATAAACACTGCTTCAGTGTATTTTTAGGTGATTTGCTATAACTGTAAAAATGTGAACATGATCCTATTTCCAACATTTATAGTATTTTAAGGCAAAACTTTAAATTTATATTTTTCATATATAGGTAGAAATAATTCAAGAACTTGTTACTGGTTACGAAGCCTCTCTGAAAACCTGTGACTTTTTTAGTCCATATGGTAAGTTTCAATAGACAGGTACTAAAATTACATTTCAGTTACTAATCCCTGTGTTAACAGTTATCAATAATTGTTGGAGTGCTGCTGCCTTTTGCCAGAGAATAGTTATATCTCTACCTTTTTGCAAATAAAAACAATTTAGCAAATATTTGCTGAATTTGTCAAGTTTTTTTGTGTTTTTCCCCCAAATGAAGTCTTCAGCCTTATTGGCCACTGTAATTTTATATCTGTTTTGTTACAGAAAATGGAGAGAAGGAGCCCCCAACGACACTACTTTGGGTTCGTTATTTCCTGGCACAGCACTTTGACAAACTTGGCCAGTGTTCATTGGCCTTGGAATACATTAATGCTGCAATTGCAAGCACTCCAACATTAATAGAACTGTTCTATTTAAAAGCAAAAATTTACAAGGTAAAAAAGTTGAATTAAATGTGTCTAATTTTAGGCTATGAGAGGTCCCTTACTCAGTTGAAATTTTCATAAGTGTGATTTTCTGGTTTTGGGCATGATCATTTGTTCTGTTTTTTATTTGACACTCTGTTCTGTCAATCAGAAAATGTAAACACACTTTCCAGTTTTATAATATGGAGTAAAGCATCATAACTTACGATGAGTGGTCATTTTGGAAAGTCCACAGGAAAAAAAGACTAAAATCTATCCTTAATATTTCTAAGGTGCTTATAAATCCTGGTGCCAAAGTACTAATAGCTATAAATGTCTATATTTAGTCAAAAATGTATTTAATAATGAAATATAACTGACTTTTCCCCCCATAACAGCATGTAGGTAATCTCAAGGAAGCTGCCAAATGGATGGATGAAGCACAGTCTTTGGATACAGCAGATAGATTCATCAACTCCAAATGTGCAAAATATATGCTCCGAGCAAATATGGTGAAAGATGCAGAGGAGATGTGTTCCAAGTTTACAAGGGTAGGAAATATTGTTTTAAAGAGGGGGTTTGTAGTATTTTCATTTGGAAAATCACATATATCAGATGTAATTATCTGATACCACATCTCTGCCAGAGTAACTGATTTGAGTGACAACAGAAATCTATCCATTTAGAGATATTTGTCCATTGTTAAGGTATGCTTGCCTGTGTAATTATAACTTAATATTAGTAATAAATAATTTTCTAACCGACTATGATGTAGCACAGATGTTACTCCAGAAATGTTTATTCATTGCCACACGTACAGGAGTAAATCACTTTGTGGAACGCACTTGATAGCTGTCTTGTCTTGGAAAATTGTCATTGTCAAGCTATGTAACTTGGACTAATTGTTTAAGAACAAATCTGCTGCATTTCAAATTGTTCATGTTGAATCCAAGTCATTTCAATAAGACTTAGGCTTCTAAGGGCCAGATTTTCAAAGCTATTTTGGCACCTAAAGATGCAGATAGACATCTATTAGGATTTTCAAAAGCACCTAAATAGTAAGTGCCTAATTCCCATTGATTTAACTTGAAAATGGGATTTAGCTTACTAAGCCACTTTTATGCACTCCTGAAAACTTAGCTTGTAGCCTCCTGCTTATAAAATCCACGATGTCTGCATTCACGTGAGTATAAAAACTAAGGTTCTCACTGCAAAACAGTTTGCATAGTTCCAGAAATTTAAGCAGCACTTCAAAAATACCATTCTCTTACCTAAGGTGCTCACCGCTTGTCAGTTTCCAGAAACTGTAGAAATCCACAGTGTAGTCTGATGATTCCCATAAACAGAGTGGGGGAGGATCTGGTTTGATTTAATTTGATTTAGTGTGCTATTTAGTTTCTGTATAAAGTTTTTTTTGTACTGTGGAAAACAAGATGTCTTTTTTTCTTAGAATATCAATGGAAGTCTTTGGCTCTTCTGTTGAATAATCTGACTATGAAAGTTTTGAGCTAGATTTTTATTGATATTTTTATCAGCTGACTTGAAGAAAAATATTTATTTTCATCTATTAATGGAACAAAATTGTAGTATTTTCTTCATATGTAGTAATGCCGTCTACTGTATCTGTAGTTTAATTGATAATACAGAATTAAGCCAAAGATACATTTGTGTTAAATAACTTATATGTCAGAATTAGATTGTTTAGTAGTGTTTTCCTTTCCTCTTAAGTGTTTTGAGAATTTGGTGGCAAACTTGGTTTCTTGTATGTCATTATTTTGATAATTTATAGAACGTGCCTTCCAATTTTTTCAATAGTTTTTATTGATCTAAAATCTTGAAATTTATAAAACAAAAATTCTACAATCCTCCTTAATTTTTTTTTTAAATATTCCAAATCCAGAGTATAAAAATTTTGTTTGGAGTCAGTAGAGGTACTGTCAACAAACCAGTAAATATACCTGTTGGTTTTAAACTAGCAGGTGCTTCCTCTGATTCAGGCAAAAAAGAATAAACTACTCCTTCAAAAACTTAAGGATTCTCATAAAAATGAGTCTGATATTTCACTGCCTCTTAATCTTAGAAGAGGGAATTGTCTCTTTTCTTGTTTGAATTTATCTTGAAAAAATATTGAGATATTACCCTGCAAAATGAATTATTTTTCAAGCGTATTAATCTGTGCCCATGTGGCTTTGCAGAAGTACCACTTAAAGAAACAAGGAGGCTGGAAGAAGAATCAGCTGGAGCAGAAGTTATTTTTTTCTTTTTCAGAATGTCAATAATTATTTAATAAGGGAGGTTTTGCAATTATAGCCATTTTTTATTGTATTGCAAATGTGTTTATAGATGAATGAATGGTTGTTTAGTAACAAAAGTCATGTGTGAGTGGGGAAAAAAACAGCAGTTGATATTGGTTTAACCAGTTATGAATATCTTCATTTTAGGAAGGGACATCTGCTATGGAAAATCTAAATGAGATGCAGTGTATGTGGTTCCAGACTGAATGCGCTTCAGCTTATCAGAGACTAGCGAAGTATGGTGATGCCTTGAAAAAATGTCATGAAGTGGAAAGGGTAAGTAGGTAAAAAGATTGGTCTGTTACCTATATAAATTTTTTCATAATGCAGTGTAAATATTGGTTGCATCAATCAGTTCAGCATGCCATTCTTCACATTTAAAAATCTTGATACTGCAGTTTTAAAAAATGCTATACAATCAGCGTGTTAACTTAATGGATAACCGATCTTTTTTTTTTTTTGTTAAACGAAAAATCCAATAACCATAAATCTTTTTGACATGCTATTATCTAAAACTATTCTTACATTGCTTTGTGCCATCTCTCTTCTATCTGTTAAAAAATGTAGACACTGTTTAAAAACAAAATAAAATAGGGTAGTATTTTCTGATGGAATCGGAACAATAAAAATTGCTGTTCGCATCAACGGGAGGGGGGTTTGTTTTTTGGGTAAATTAAATTAGCTTTCTTTTTTAAAGAGATGGAGGGGAGATTTCTCTTAACTACATTTCTACAGTAAATGGTTCTCTCTTATTTTCCATGGTAGATATGTCGGGGCTGCAAATAATGCTAATTGTTACTCCACTTTGTATCTAGATGGTAATGAACAGAAAATCAATGAAAGGATTTAAGTATGATCTTGTTTTTTGTTTTTTTTTAAGCATTTTTTTGAGATAACAGATGATCAGTTTGACTTCCACACATACTGCATGAGAAAGATGACACTTCGGGCCTATGTAGACCTTCTGAGATTGGAAGATGTTCTCAGGAAACATGCCTTCTATTTCAAGGCTGCTCGATCAGCAATTGAAATCTACTTGAAACTACATGATAATCCTCTGACCAATGAAAGCAAAGAACAAGAAGTGAATTCAGGTACCTAGGCAGTAATGCAGGCCAATGTGTACATAACACAAATTAAAATTTACTAAGCTAAATAACATTGCATGCTATAAAATTATTATATATTGTACCATACAGAAGTTTTCATTTTCTGTCCTTGAATGTTTGATCAGTGACTGAAAAGAAATAGTCAAGAATAAATATTATTGCAGACAAGCTTTTTTATCAAATTACAAAACTAGTAGTTGAACAAAAGACAGATGTCAGTTGAATTTAGTAAAGCATTTGGTGTATATAAAATACCTTCTAAAATTTTATCTTGTTTTAGATATGAACACCACTACATAGATCTTAAACCAGGAAAATAATAAATGAAGAGGTAATGATAAAACAATCATGTATTGAGTTTAGGTTCCGGAAGGTAGTCAGTGGATTGCTGCAGTAATTGGTGTTAGACCTAATGTAGTTAATACCATATATACTTGTTCATTAGCCCGTTCGTTTATAAGCTGACCCCCCCAAGATGGTTAGGTAAAAATAGCAAAAACTGTATGACCCTTTCATAAGCCGACCCTATATTTCAGGGGTTGGCGAACTTTGGCTCCTGGCTGTCAGGGTAAGCCGCTGGCGGGTTGGGACGTTTTCTTTACCTGGAGCATCTGCCGGCATGGAGCCCCTCAGCTCCCGGTGGCTGCGGTTTGCCGTTCCCAGCCAATGGGAGCTGTGGGAAGTGGCATGCCACTTCCTGCAGCT
The DNA here is from genome assembly GCF_028017835.1 of Emys orbicularis. NCBI lineage: Eukaryota > Metazoa > Chordata > Testudines > Emydidae > Emys > Emys orbicularis. The sequence continues at coordinate 305,052,900 of NC_088683.1, forward strand.
CCCATTGGCTAGGAACAGCGAACCGTGGCCACAGGGAGCTGAAGGGCTCCATGCCTGCAGACGCTCCAGGTAAACAAAACAACGATGTATTAGATATTCAATTCAATGATTCCATAGAGTTTAAAATCATCAAATTTTAGTGTAGACCCGTTTATAAGCCGACCCCCTGCTCTCTGATGCGTCACATTTTTACCAAAAATATTCGGCTTATGAACGAGTATATATGGTATATTAATTTAGGTATTTTACACACACCACTCTGCCTGGGGAAAACATACAGAGACACGTAGAGATGTTAGAATTATGTACAGGAAATAAATTGAGCTTCAGCTTGGCAAAATACAAGTGAATACATCTGGGAAATAATCTGAAACTGGTATTCATTGGGAAAAATATTTTCTCAGAAAGCGTAAATGTGAAGGATCTAAGGGGGTAATAATGGTGAATAAATTAGTTATGAGGTTCTTCAAATGCAGTATGCCTGCAAAACATCTAAAAATTTTACTTCCCACCTATGCACCAGTGATGCTGCAACTAGAATATTGCATGTATCCAGAGCATCTTAATGTTGAGACAGCATTGACCAAGGGGAAGAAATTCAAAGATGATGATTTAATTTTTTTTTTTAAAGGACAGGAAGAATTGACATATGTGAGACCAATAAATCCTTGTCCTCCCTTCAGAGTATAATAAATTACACAATATATAGTGTATAACAAGATGCATGTTTTACAGCACAGCTCAATGCACTTATGTCACTTTTCCTTTCTCCGCCAAGTTGTCTGTCTGTTTATAGTATAAGCTCCTCTACAAAGCACCTAATACATTAGCTGTATATAAATTATTTATGCTATATAATAGTTATACTACCTTCTAAGTTAAATTTAAGTCTATGCACTTAAAGGGTGCAAACACTCCGGTGTAGTAATAATGTTTTAGGAGGTTTCCAGTAGATCTTACCAAGAGCATTAAGATGATATTGAACTAAGGGTAATAGGTGAATTTAAGTTTAGCCTCCAAGAAAAATGTCATCCACCTTTTGTTGGGCCACCTGAGATCTTTGGATGAAAGGCACTGTATGAGTACAAAGTGTTCTAATAATGTCCAAAGGATGTAAATAATATGAGATTTCCAAACTTCGCACTTCATCTGACTCATGGTTTAAATGAATACTTCTAAGTTTCTGGACTTTCAGTTTTATATTATTTATATAAACCTTGGCACTTAAGATACAAAATGTTTTGTGTTGGATGTGTAATGTCCAGTAATATTAGACTACGTAGTAATTGGTGCATTTTACTGATAAGTGAAAAGGTTTCTTTTTGAAATTTTTGTATAAATACATCTCTCCTTTCCCTATATGAAAAGTCTAGAGATGCCCATATATTGTTTGAGGAAAAACCAAGATTATTATTGAAATTTTGAGTCTATGTATAAATCAGACGTTAAATTAAGCTATTTTATTTTATCTATAGAAAACCTGTCAGCCAAAGAACTGAAAAAAATGCTTAGCAAGCAGAGAAGAGCACAGAAGAAAGCTAAACTTGAAGAGGAGAGAAAGCATGCAGAAAGAGAACGACAGCAAAAGACTCAAAAGAAAAAACGAGATGAGGAAGAGGAGGAAACTAGTGGTCCCAAGGAAGAATTAATTCCTGAAAAACTGGAAAGAGTAAGCATTGTGTTATTTGTTATGTAAAATTTATGGCAGTTTCATCTTATGATATTCTCTTTGGCCACCCCATCCCCATACACTTCTGGAAGATTGTACTTCAGACAGGTGTCGTCATGGTTTATTGGTTGGCTCTGTGATCTCTTAAACTCTGTAGATAATTCATTCTGGGGTATAAATGAAGATTTTTCTGTTTTGTGCCAATACTCTAGAAATCAGATAGGTGATTGAAGCACTCTTTTGCTTGCTGTGCATAGTGGGACCAGGACAGGGGTGTGTTTTTGTTGTTGTTGTTCAAAAAACAAAAGGGCTAATCTGTCACTGCATGGTGGTTGAGCTTCATGGAAAGCTTCATCTTTTTAAAAGATGTATGTTAGTGATAGATGCCTCCTTTATGTAACTTTAATTTCGTCTTCTATTAAAACAGGTCAAAAATCCATTAGAGGAAGCTATTAAGTTCCTTATGCCACTTAAGAATCTTGTTGCAGATAACATAGACATACATCTGTTAGCATTTGAAATATACTTTAGAAAAGGTAAAGTATATGCAAGTTTTACTTTTTTTCTCCAAATGTTCTAATCCTTTATTTCAGCCTATTTTTACCCAACTGTAGTCTACATTTACTAACATACTGAGGCAAGAGTTTCCATCATGCCCAGCGTTAGTGGATAAATATTACAGAAAACTTAATGTATGCCATGTCACCTTTGTTTGGCAGCACATAATTTGTTCTTAAAACTGACTTTAAGAATAAAGGAATTTGTGATTATATGCTAATTAGATGATATGGAGGAAAAATATTTCTAGTTGTAATTCTTCAGCAATTAAAAAAATTAGACTAATGTACCTGATGCAATGTTGCTAATAATAGTGAGCAGCAGCTTTTTTATAATGGAATGATGTTAGGGGCTGCCACGTTATATGTATTTTATATCTGGGTATTGAGAGTACAGATATGACAATTCTGCATAAGACTTAGTGTTTCTAATATTTGCATTAGATTTACTAATGAAACCGCAAAGGATTTGGGGACATAACTTCCTGTAAAAGCTAGACACCTAAATATTATACTTATATTACATGGTTGCTGGATTTTTCAGAAAATATTGCTATCATCACTTTGTAAAAAAACAGATTTTTTTTTTTAATTTCTGAAAAGAAGAGAGTAAAAATGTACCTAACTTACTTTTTTAACTAAATCTAAAGGTTTTGGGCATTTGGGGGTATGTTTATGAGAAAGTTAAGGATTTGGGTAGGTGTCTGCAATGACATTTAAAGGAACACAAAAAGTTAGAGACGTATTTAACCTTGGTTTTGGTTTTTTGGTTCTTGTTTTTTGCATAGGAAAGTTTCTGTTAATGTTGCAGTCTGTCAAGAGAGCTTTTGCTATCAACAATAATAACCCATGGCTACATGAATGTTTGATTAAATTCTCTAAATCTGGTATGTACAATGAAACTGCTGTAGATATTTTATAGTGTCTAAATACTATAGAAACACTAAAATATTTAAAATAACATAGACACACATGGCAAAAAAATTGCATTTATATACAAAGTGTTCAGAATTTCATCAGAACCTATTGAAGCCATTTAATGTTTTGCTGAAAACCAAAGATGGTAAAATATTGACTTCTGTAATACTGATTTCAATCATAAAGTGTGTAAGAGTGTGTGTGTGTGTGTACATGCTAAAGAGGTGTATTTGCAGACGTGAAGTTTCTCTAGAACAATAGCAGCAACAGTAACTTTTTCTGCTTTTCTTTTCCTAAGTATCTGATCATAGTAATCTCCCAGAAATTGTGAACAAGGTCCTAACTCAAGAAATGCAGAAAATTTTTGTTAACAAAGATTTGGGAAGTTTTAATGAAGAGTTTCTCAAATATAATGCTACCTCCATTCTGCATCTGCTCTCAGGTTTGTTTATTTTGATGCTATGAAAATGTTAAATGATGGTAAATAATTAAGTTAATGTCTTTCTCTGTACTTCATTCCAATCAGAATATGTCAGAGGCTCAGATGCAAATTATTTTTGACATTTCTGTTTGTTTGAAGGGCTTTAATAATCCACTTGCCCACTCTCTGCCTCATGTGGGAAGCTTTCCGTTTCTACAGGATTTATTTTAAAAGAAAACATAAGATTATATCCCTTGTGGTCTCAAAAAACCTTTGTAATGTAAACAATCCTCGCTCCTTATTTTCCACTCAGCTGGAGTGCCTCTGCTTCTGCTCATAGCTTTTCAAAGCAGCAGCAACAGAATGAAAGAACAAGACTAGTAACTTTCACTGCTGCTATTCACAACACTAGGTAATGACGGATTGCAAGCAGAGATAGGCACATGAGTCCAGGCTGCAGGGAAGCGCCTATTTCCATGAGAGGGTCGGAGCTTAGCCCACACGCTTCTCAGCATCTTCTGTTGGCTTACGTACACAGCTCCCCATATAGCATGCTGGGTTTTGTGGATTATATTTTTAGGCACCTATCTGTCCCCATTCATTGTATAGGAGCCTGTAGAGTAATCAGGAATAGAAAGCTATAAAAACTTACTGAGAAAAGAATATAGTAAGCAAATATGAGACTGAATTACAGACAAGGAATGGATCTGAGTAAGATGGTGCTGCTTTTACTTAGTTACTTTTTAGGTCAAAACCATACATTTTATGATATTTTTCCTTGCTAGTAGGTTGTGTGCTTATTTAGTTTGTGTGTGTTGCATATTTGGGAGAGGGGAAATGTCTGTTCATGCCATTGGACTTATTCCGGTAGGATGCCAAATTACATAAATTTGTAATTCTTCTGATAAGTCGCTTAAAGACCTGTCATACCTGCCAACACGATTAATTATCATTATTCTAGCAGCTCACCTTAACTCCAGAGCTTTTTAAAAATAATTCACAATAGTTCTAAAAAGACATCTGCCAGTTCCTTTATCATTGTAGGGTGCAGCTCAACTAGCATGCTGACTTGAACGACTTAGTTATCTAGATATTGTTTCCCTATTCTGCCTGTTGACCTCTCTTGCCTTATTAACTCTTGCCTCAGGCATCCTATTTCTATTAACATTTTAGTGAAAACGTGAAACAAAGTTTCCAGTGAGCATTTCATTTTTGTCAGTAGCAGAGCTACAGCTTTACTTTATCCTTATGCTCTTAATGTACTATCAAATATTTTTGCTTATAATAAGTAAAATGTGAAAATATAATTTTCTTATACAAAATATAATGGATGGAAAAATTTATATGTTCTAAAATCTGTAGAAAGCCCCAATCCACAATATCTTCCTTTTTGTTTTTGGATTGTTTTCTGTATCAGTTTATAATTTTACAATAAATCAAGTATTGTACTTGTATGTTGTCAGTATCTGATCAAATGTGTTTTTTTGTTTTTTTGTTTTCCTTTTGCTTAAGGTGCTAAGATGATGTATTTCCTGGACAAATCAAGACAAGAGAAAGCTATTGCTATTGCTACTAGATTAGATGAAACTATGAGAGACAAAAATGTGAAGGTAAACTAATTTAATTGTAACCTCTTTGTATATTTAGGGACAAAGTAGGTGTGTTATACGAAGCACAAGATACATGTACACAGTTAATTTTTCTGAATCTTGATTATTAATATTAAAAGGAATATTTTTATTTTGGTTAAAATTATATTCTTGATGTCAGACCTCTGTAAACAAGGACAATGAGACTTATTGCCAGCAGAGGGCACAACATTCATTAATCATGCAAGCGAGATTTAGAGAGCCCCATGTTTTCTTTGGTAATAAAATAGTCTAGACTAAATTTAACTGTTGCTCTTGTTTCTTTAGACTTTAACAAAGGTTTTCGAGGCACTGCTTGATGGCAGCTTCGGAAGCTGCCACACCCAATATGAAGAGTATCGGACAGCATGTCATAAACTGTTTCCTTTTACGTCTGCCTTTATGCCTGCCACAAATGAGGATGACAGTAGCTTTGCATCAGTGAACCATACAGCCGTTAACCATGATGTGCTGTCCAATGAAATTTGAAGTAGTGTACAAATAAAATATTTGACTATACCTACAGACTGGTGGGATGCAGATCAGGTTTACTTTTCCAGGATGCAGTTTTTATATCTTACAGGTATAAAATGAAATATTTGGATGGTTAAATGAATATGGAGTATGCTATTAGCGTGTTTTTCATCCAAAAAGAACTGCCAATGTTTATGTAAACATTATCTCTAATCAACATTTGTCATGTTTATTCTTGTACTGTTTTAAGTCTTTTAAAATCCCCAAATTCAACAACAAAATCCCCAAATTATGGACATTAAAGACTACTTTCACCTAAGTGTTGTTATATATAGAAGTAAGTATAATAATTTCTTGGTAATGAAATTATCAGTTGAGCAGATTTTAGCAAATTAAGACTGAAAAGTGCTGCTTGTATCATCCCCTCATCTTTTTCTGTTTGTTTTGGTTTCTTTAATTTTGGTCATTTTGGTTTCTTTTGAAGCACATAACTGTAAATGTTGGCTGTTTGCATGTTTCTTGTCAATTCTGTGTCTTATATGGAACTAGTGCTGGTGGATATGGAGGTTTGGTTAAAAATTGATGGTAAGAGTTTTCAAAAACTCTTTTCTTTCTACCTTTTGTTCCATAGCTATTGTTTCCTTACGTTTTTGAATGGTTTAACATTTTAAAAAACAGTTGAGTACATGTAATTCCCTGAAATAATAGTGAATATGATCCTGTTTAGATACCATTGTCTGTCTGCCTGTCTTCTTTCTTTTTTCACTGCCACTTATTGGTTTGGAAAAGCTACTCCAGTTTTGGGCAGATGCATAAGGTACAATAATGGGGAATATGGTTCTCCTCAGGATCATAAAAATTCACTGGTAAGTTTACTGTATACCTCCATTAAAAGTCTTAGGTGTGGACTTATAGCCGATAAATGTAATACTTCTCTTGCCTAAATACTATTGCTTTAAGTGCTACAAAAGCAACTAGTAATTGAGGAGTGCATTTTATATTTAAAAACTATTTAAGGGAGCACAAATAGGCTGACTACAAATCACAATGAACCTCTTTCTTATTCTGTGTTCTGGTGCATTAACTAATAGTGCATAAAATATACAACACATCAAAATGAAAGTCTGAACTTAATATAGCTGTTTTAAAGCATAATATTGCTGGACAAAATGGCTACATATGACAGCTTTGCGTTCTACAAGAACTGCTATCAAAACCTAAATATACTGTGGCTTGTACAGAAAATACATTTTTCTGGAAACGGCAATGGAATCATTCAATCAGATTTGTTTTTATTTCACTGTAATGTAAATATTTTCAGTAATATTAACTAGCCCCTCTAAGGCTAATATAAGTTCATGAAAGGGGATTTTATTAAGACAAATAAACTGTTCTAATTAAAATGGTCTCCTTTGTGTGTCATCTGTTTAGATTCAAAATTGTTGAATGAAAAACTCACTGTAAAATAATGCCAACATATGTTATGCTGTAATAAATTATTTTGTACACACTTGCCTTTGGTTTTAATTTTTTGCAGAGTCTATGGCCACACAATTTTAAAGTAGTAAATCCATTTAACATAAATTAGTTTTTCTCTTTGAATGCTACTAGCCTCAATTCCATAGTCACTGGAAGTTCAGCATAAATCCTATGTAAGTTGTGAAAAAATAATTCCTGCACCCACAACCTCATAGATGTTTTGGTAACTGATTTCTCTGAGAGACCTCTACAAGCAACTTTTGTCTCATCAGTCTTCCTGCCCAAAACGGACATTCATAATGCCTTTAAGTGGGAAAGTAGCCTATGTATAGATGACGCAAGCATAAGCAGGGAAAAGCATCTGACTGCAGTTATGTGCCATTGAGCCAAAGCACCCTTAGAATCTGTTTGCTTCTGAAGCAGCCTAAGGTGTAAAAGTCAGTTGGCTCACCCAGCATCCACTTTCAATATTTGGCCTGGAAACTGGTGTCTGAATGGATGAAGGTGTAATCGAACACCTAATAAAGGCAGCAGTACTATAGATACAGGTATAGGGTGATAGGAATGCCACTGGGATCTGCTTTTCATCTTGATCTCATAAATCTTAAATAAAGCCTAGCCTTATCCCCAAGACCGAATATTCATAGCACTATGTCAACAATCTGTTACCTAAGAAAGCAGTAGGAAAATATAGTGTAAAGAACAAACATCATTGGCAGGTAGATGAACTAGCTAGGTGGTTTTCAAGCTTCCAGAATGGTTGGAGCCCCCGTGAAAAGTGTTTATTAATTGTAATAATCGAATCCCTCCATTCCCCTCTGCTCTTTCTGGACCTGCTGTAGGGGCTGAGGCTAGCTAAGCTTTCTTCATGGCTGGGGTCACAGGTTCAAATTGGTCTATATAATAGTTTCTGACCATCCTACAGACCGCTGCAAAGGAGGTCTAGGGTGATGTAGGAAGAATAATACATCTACAGAGGTGTCAAGAAGTGGATCCTTTCTGAAAATGTTTTTGGAAATACATGCTACTTTTGCAGTAATTCTAAAGACAAAAATGTCAGGCTTGACAGGGATGGTAACAGCCTCCATGGAGGGGATGTATGCTATCAAAAGCTGTCGCACATGAATTCAAAGAATGTTTATGTACAGATAATTTTATATATATATATACATACACATGCTAATTGTATGTATTCTATTGTAAGTTTGCCTCAGGTTTCTACTAAATTCTAAAATGTTTATTATACTATAGCTGTTATACTTTTGCTCTCCTTTCCTTTTTCCTTCACTTTGCTTTCTATTGTGTACTTTGTTTTTTTTCATTCTTGCTTCCCATGTCTCTCTTTTCTCTGTTTCTATTTCCTTCTCATCCATTTCTTCTTTGCTCTTCCTTTATCTTTATCCCCATTTGTGTGACTTCACTCAAACTCCTTACTCCACAATCAACAATCTCTAATCCTGATTCCTTTCTATCCATTTATCCCGCAATACCTTTCTTCAGCAATCATGGTGTTCCAGGAACTTTGGGGTAGTACAGCACTAGCACAAGGTCTATGATTATGGTTCCTAGTTGCTGTGATAATACAAATAATTAATAACTGGATTTCTCTTTCCTGTAGTAACACTATCCATAAAGATCTGAACTGTACCCTCTGGGCCAGAATATTCTGGCATTTCCATCAAACTTGAACTGAACTCTGACCCTCACAGATAGCATCAAGTCCGGCAGCCTCAGATTTGTCCTGCCCCAAACCATTCTCTCCAGTCTAACAACTCTCCCTAAGATTTACCTCAAGCCTCACCTTCCCTTCATTTTGCCTCCTCCAAAGCATATAGCTGATCTCAAATTCAAAAACACTAGCTCTTTTGAGATGTGAGAGGCAGGTCCTTGGCTTCTCAGGTGAGGCAAGAACTGAGATCAGGCTAACTCCTAGTTTCCTACCTCTCCTCTACTGAGGAGCAGGAGGATGTGGAGTGTGGATTTAGCTCTTGTTAGCACACAACTCTGTCATTGTTGTATGTCATATACTATCCGGCAAACTTGGTCTATATTCTACTGCAAGGCTCCTGCAAGGTCTGTGACACTGGGGTAACAGACTAGAAATTCATTTAAGAACATAAGAACGGCCATACGGGGTCAGACCAAAGGTCCATCTAGCCTAGTATCCTGTCTTCCAACAGTGGCCAAGGCTGGGTGCCCTAGAGGGAATGAACAGAACAGGTAAACATCAAGTGATCCATCCCCTGTTGCCCGTTCCCAGCATCTGGCAAACAGATTAGGGACACTATCCCTGCCCATCCTGGCTAATAGCCATTGATGGACCTATCCTCCATGAATGTATCTAATTCTTTTCTGAACCCTGTTATAGTCTTGGCCTTCACAACATCCATCTTCACAACTTTCTTTTTAAAAGGTTAATGATAGAAATATGAAAAGGAATAAGTCAGAGTAGTAGCTTCATACCAGCTTGTGCTGATGAAGTCCTGTTGAGGATTTTAATATTACTAAGGCCTTCTCTATGTTGGGAATTTGTCATGGTTACAGCCATCTGTGGCTAGTCACCTGCATAGCTGCACTAGTACCAACCCCTACTTGTAAACAGGTTAAACCTAGTTTCTAATAATATGTCTATAGTAGGAATTCATACATATGCACCAGAACATGTAATCAAGGCAATTCCCCAGTTCAGGGATTTGAACAGCTCTCCCAGCCTTTGAAGATTTGCTGCACAATTAACCAGTGAGATTGGCACCCAGGTCAGGGCACCCGGGTTAGCCTAGCCCAGGTGTCCGCATTCTCACAGCAAAACCCTACTCATGTTAATGTGTCTCTGCTGTTTCTGCACTTGCATGTCTATCAGAGGGTGTATTCCATGATTCTTCAAGTGATGGTCCCTATGTGTCCACATGTGGAATACACATGCACACCATGTGACTGAGTCCTGAATTTTTTTGCTAGCTGTGTCCATTGGTCTGCACATGTGCCATGAACTTGTGCTGTGAACTGAGGGCTTAAAAGATGGTGCGGACCGATGCCTTTCCAGGTCCTCCTTACTGCCGCATGGTCTGAGCTGGAATCTTTGGTATCCTCAGCTCTTTTTTCCCCCCCCTGTGTCATTGCTGTAAAATGTTGTATATAGTTTCTTAGTAGCTTTTTATAGTATAGTCTACATAGTATAGTTAGATAATATTTTTCTCCATTATTTTTCCCATCGAGGAACTTTTTCCTTGCAAGAAGTCCAGAATTATGACCAGGGTTCAAACACTGTTTCTCCTGCCCTTGCTCCTTTTTAGTGAGTGACTGTAGCGAGGCGCAGCTGAGTCCCTCTTGCTTCTGCCCGTGCTGCCCTCACAAACCTGTCAGAGATGCCTCAGGTTGATGCAATCACCAGTGTATTTTATTTATATCTATTTCCCACCACCACCTTACTATCTATATACAGGATTTTACAGCCAGGCTTCACAAGCAGCAGACCAGAGGCATCTGGCCTCTCCCTTTCTTCCTCCCCCTTGGTTTCCTTTCTCCCTCCCAGCCTTTATAGCCACTGGCTAATTAGGCTGGCAGCTGTGTCTAGCTCCAATCTACTCCCTAATTGGGTGGGGGTGGCAGGGAGCTGCTTAAGCACTCCTTGCCCTGCACCTGCCTCAATGACAAACATCAACGCTGCTTCTACTGCCTGGGTGAAGCTTGCATTTCTGCCAAGTGCAGCATCTGCCACTTCCCCCCCCCCCCCCGAACTTGTGCAGGTCAGGAACTGAGAGTCCGATAACATCTCATAGAGAAGGCAATGAAGCCCCAATCAAATCTGGGCTGGGCACAAACCCCCACCCACCCTAACTAAGCAGGCAGTGCCCCTCTGAGCACAAGTTTGGAAACAGAAGCAGGGCTGGCCTTACCATGAGGCGAACTGAGGCGGCCGCCTCAAGTGCCAGACTGTGGCGGGGCGCCACTAGGACCCAGAGTGTAGAAAATTGTCTGCTGCTGGTGCATATGTATTCTCCGCTCTAGATGCACAGAGATGGTGTAGTGCTGTGCTGGAGGAAGGAGGGCACAAGAGACATAACAGGCAGGCAGGAGAAAAGGTGAGAGGGAATAACAGAAAGCAGCAGGAGCTGCAGGGAGAGAGAGGAGGAGGAGCCTCTTATGTACCTTTCTAGCACCCCCAGGAGCCTGGACTGATTAACACCAGCTTCTCAGGGAGCTTCCTGTTTCCTGCTGCTTCCCTGAACTCACTTGAGGAGAACAGGCAGTCAACTGAAGTAGTGGGAGCCAGTTAGGCCCTTAAGACGCTGATATCTTCCCTCACTCAGTCCCTGCTACCAACCTGCTTATTTGTCCCCTTCAGTTGAGTGTTGAGAGCCACTATAGTTGGCACAGAACAGCAGTCATGAGTGAAAGAAGAAAATGCCCCTCTGGGACAGCATTCAGAAAAAGAAAGAAAGCAAAGGAAGCTTTTCTATCTAAGCAGGAAGGAGCTCTCCTGAGATACATAGACACGAATGTTCACGGTGAGCCTTCTGGCCCCAGTGAGGATGTGAGATGCCTGATCTTCCAGTTAGTCAGAGTGCAGGTGACCTGGCAGCTACTGCAGCATCCATATCTTCATCTCAAATGGATGTAACGTGCACATTCCTGAAGAAAAGGGTAGATTAGAGAAGAGTGTGCTGGAGGCACAAGAAACAGCTGCTGCAGAGTTTAGTTCCTTAAGTCTAGATGATCCAGGACTGTGGACCCACTTGAGCAGTAGCCTGAGGGACTTCCTTGTACTGCATGGGCCACAGCAAGTGAAAAACTTCATGTTCCCCGAAGACAATGAAAATAGACGTTTCCATCCAACACATTACTGGTGTGAAATCCCCAATGGTGACAAAGTGGAAAGGCCATGGCTTATGTACTCAAAACCCCAGAATGCTGCATACTGTTTTTGTTGCAAACTCTTCCAGTCTAATGTTCCAGCCGCATTGGGGTCTACGGGAACAAAGGACTGGAAAAATCTGGCTAGAAATCTGGCATGCCATGAGAAGGCAGCAAATCATCAGAGAGCATTCCATAGGTGAAAAGAGCTTGAGATGAGACTAAGGTTAAAGGCCACCATAGATGATGATCAGCATCAAGAGAAAATTGCATCAGTCTCTCTTTACTGGCAAAATGTTCTGAAAAGGCTCATTGCCATTGTGAGAATGCTTGCTACCCAAAACTTAGCACTGCGTGGCACTTCAGATTAGCTGTATGTGGAAACTTCCTTAAAATTGTGGAGCTGACGTTTGAGGCTGTACTCCAGGAGCATCTAAGAAGAGTCACCACCCAAGAAATGTACACACACTACTACCTTGGAAAAATAATTCAAAATGAGATCATACAGTTACTGTCAACAAAAGTCAAACGGAAGATTGTGGCAGCAACTACAGCACTTTTCACCATATGGTGGATATCTATGCAATCTTCACTCATCCTGTCACAACTAGATTTCTGAAGGGGATTCTCAGATTCTTTCCAGCACTGGTGAAGTTTGCACCAATGGGACCTCAACTTTGTCCTATTTTCTCTGACTAAACCCTTGAGCCTCTAGCTACATTCTCTGTGTCCCATTTGTCCATGAAGATGGTCTTTCTAATAGCTATAACGTCAGCTAGAAGGGTCAGCAAGCTGGGAGCGCTCATGACGTACCCACCATATACCTTCTATTAAAAAAAATAAATAAATAAAACTCTCGTCACAACCCCACCCTAGATTTGTTCCTAAAGTAGTTTCCAAGTTTCATGTGTCAGGCAGTCCATTTACTAGTATTTTTTCCAAAACCTCATGCCTCAGATGAAGAGAGACGTCTGCATTCTCTTGAGAACTGAAGGGCTTTGGCCATTTATCTGCAAAGAACAAAGGATGTTAGGAAGACACCTAAACTATTTGTTAGCATAGCAGAGCTATCACGGGGTCAAGCTATATCCGTGCAGAGACTTTCAGAATGGATCTTGGTGTGTATTATCCTTTGTTACCAACTAGCTTATATTCTCTCTCTGGAGAGGGTGAGGGCTCTTCCCACTAGAAGGCAAACTACTTCGGCTGCATCACTGAGATGTACCAATTTTATTTTTTACTATTGTTTCAACTAATTTGCCTGGTACTGACGTTAGACTTACCGGTCTGTAATTGCCGGGATCACCTCTAGAGCCCTTTTTAAATAGTGGCGTTACATTAGCTATTTTCCAGTCATTGGGTACAGAAGCTGATTTAAAGGACAGGTTACAAACCATAGTTAATAGTTCTGCAATTTCAGAACTCTAGGGTGAATGCCATCTGGTCCGGTGACTTGTTACTGTTAAGTTTATCAATTAAGTCCAAAACCTCCTCTAATGACACTTCAATCTGTGACAATTCCTCAGATTTGTCACCTACAAAAGATGGCTCAGGTTTGGGAATCTCCCTAACATTCTCAGCTGTGAAGACTGAAGCAAAGAATTAATTTTGTTTCTCCGCAATGACTTTATCATCTTTAAGTGTTTAAATGTATGGAGATATACCTATCTTATAGAGCTGGAAGGGACCCCGAAAGGTCATCGAGTCCAGCCCCCTGCCTTCACTAGTAGGACTGATTTTGCCCCAGATCCCTAAGTGGCCCCCTCAAGGATTGAACTCACAACCCTGGGTTTAGCAGGCCGATGCTCAAACCACTGAGCTATCCCTCTCCCCTCTGAGCACAAGTTTGGGAACGGAAGCAGGGCTGGCCTTACCATGAGGTGAACTGAGGCAGCCTCCTCATCTCAAAAAAGATATACTGGCATTAGAAAAGGTTCAGAGAAGGGCAACTAAAATGATTAGGCGTTTGGAACGGGTCCCATATGAAGAGAGATTAAAGAGGCTAGGACTTTTCAGCTTGGAAAAGGGGACACTAAGGGGGGATATGATAGAGGTATATAAAATCATCAGTGGTGTGGAGAAAGTGAATAAGGAAAAGTTATTTACTTGTTCCCATAATATAAGAACTAGGGACCACCAAATGAAATTAATGGACAGCAGGTTTAAAACAAATAAAAGGAAGTTCTTCACGCAGTGCACAGTCAACCTGTGGAACTCCTTGCCTGAGGAGGTTGTGAAGGCTAGGACTATAACAGGCTTTAAAAGAGAACTAGATAAATCATGGAGGTTAAGTCCATTAATGGCTATTAGCCAGGATGGTGTCCCTAGCCTCTGTTTGTCAGAAGGTGGTAATGGATGGCAGGAGAGAGATCACTTGATCATTACCTGTTAGGTTCACTCCCTCTGGAGCACCTGGCATTGGCCACTGTCGGCAGACAGGATACTGGGCTGGATGGACCTTTGGTCTAACCCAGTATGGCCATTCTTATGTTCTTATGTTCACTCCTAGAAATACATAGGGCAGCTACTTGGAGCTCTTTGCATCCCTTCACAAGTCATCAACTGCGGGTATAACTGTGGGGACAGCAGTACTACAGCCAGCTATTACTTCTGCACCCACAGCCTGTTTTACTACTGCTTGTTAATCACCAACATGTGGAATATACGTAGGGACCATCACTTGAAGAAGAAGTGGCAGTTATTTACCTGTAACTTGAGGTTCTTCAAGATGTGTGGTCCCTGTCTGTATTCCACAACCCACCCTCCCTCTCCTCTGCTGCAGATTATTTTGAACTGTGGTAAGAACTGGAAACTGGAGATGCGTCGACCCATACCACCTTTGATGTCCTTGGTTCGAAACATGAGGAGAGCAACAGTGCATGTGCGGGCCAACGGGGACTGCCTGAAAAAGATTCCAGAGTCCTGCGCATGGTGCACATGTGTAGTGCATGGGTGGAATACAGATAGGGACCACACATGTCAAAGAACTTCCAGTTACTGGTAAGTAATCTCCATCTCTTTGTGCTGAGATGATCTAGGATTCTTTCCCAGTCCGTTGTGTCAACTACAAAGAGAACATGTCTGTCCTTTTACAAGGAATTGTGGGAAGGTATTGGAGGACTAGCAGCACCTTCGTGATTTAGCCTCACTGAAAAGTGGGTAAATTCCAGCTCAAGGTAAAGTGGAACCTAGACTCTAATTCATACCCCCAGTTAGGTAAACTAGGTTGGGTTTAACGCCCTCCAAACTCGGATATGTGTGAATGGTAGGAGGGTTTGTGTTAAAATCCTGGTAAGAGTCCAGGTTCATTGTGCAGTGAAGATATATCTTGAGTTTGCTGTTAATGTCTAAAGTTACTCCTAGTTAAGGGGATTTTTTTTTAAGTAGTGTGGGGAGTAAGGGGTATTAGGTAAGAAAACAGGAGGGGGGTTGGTTATATTATAGGAAACAGATAAAAGTAGTAAGGGGTTGATAACATACTCTAAATGAAAAAAGGGTAATACAAAACAAATAAGGAAGATTGTAAACTCCTTGGGGCAGCGACTGTCTCTTTGTTCTGGGTTTTTACAGCACTTAGCACAGTGGGGTCCTGGTCCATGATTGGGATTCCGAGGCACTATGGTTCTACTAAGACTAAATAAAATCTTGGAAAAACAAATAAAATGAAGTGTTAAATTGTGGGTGAACTAGTACAATGGCACAGGGGCATAAAGGGGTCTGTCCTTTTGCTCAGGAAGATTCTAGTTCTATGAGATTTAGTATTTAAAAGAGTTACCTCTTCCTCATCTATCTATTTAGCTTGTACACTGTTTAGGGTAGCGTTTCTCAAATGTGGCCATTTTCTTTTCCTGCAGCCACGACAGCCTCCTGGGCAGTGATGGGGCAGGGGGGAGGGTATCAGCCTCTACCCCTCCCTCCATGTTGCTCCTGGATGTGCTGCCCTGCACCGCCTCTGGAGACGGGTGGGGCACAACATTGCAGAAGCTAGGTGAGTTCTCGACCCACCTTGGAGGCAGGGGGTGCCCTCGGCTTCAGCCCTGGGGTGGTTGGTTGGCAGGCTCCAGCAGCGGGATTTCGGGCGCCAAGCCTCAGCTCTGGCCATGTGGCCCTAGCTTCGGGCTCTGGCCCCTGGCTCCAGCCATGTGGCAGCGGGTGCCGGCCCTGGGTGCTGCTCCCTGGCCCAGACCATGTGGCAGCAGGCTCCGACTCCCAATTTCAGCTGCGTGGCAGCTCTGACCATGCAGCGGCGGGTGCTGATCCCCGCCTCCAGCCATGTAGCCTCACCATCTCCCCCCCCCCCCCATCGCCCTGGCCCCTGCTGCCTCCCCCTCTGACCCTTCCCCCCCAATCCAGCGCTTAATTTGTCCTGGGGCTTACTGATAAAAGTAATATTAAACCTGCAAGTATCACTTTTCACAGCAGACTTACTAGTTGGCTGGGAGGCTGTGATAAGTGATACTTGTATGTTTGTTAATATCACTTATCACAGCCTCACAGCTAGCCTACTAGGAGTGCTGTGAAAAGTGGTATTAACGAACATACAAATATCACTTTTCACTGCATTATTTTTATTATTGAGCCCGCAAAAAAACAAACCCTACATCAATAAATTAAAAGGATTTGGATGTGTATATGTGTATATTTATTTGTTTTTCCTAAAGTTAATTAAGCAAGAGTTGTTGTGAGAACCCCTGTTTTGGGGCAGGAGCCCATCTCGTTATATGTATGTAAAGCAATGAGATATTGGTTTTAGTAGTGCCCCAAAAAATCTGTTATTTCTAGAACAGACCCTTAATCATTATGTCTTTTATTGATTTCTTGTTCTATCGTTGGGAAGGGGGTGGTGTTAAAGTGTTTTCCTCTTAAACACAGAAGGCTGTAGGGGGGGAGAACGGCCTACTAGTTATGGCACTAATGTGAGATTCAGGAGACCAAGGTTCAATCCCCAGGTTAGGCAAATTGCTTAGTTTCACTGTACCTCAGTTCCCCATCTGTAAAATGGGAATTAATAACTCTTCCATGTCTCACAGGGTAGTTGTGAAGCTAAATATGTTGTAGGTTCTGAAGTGCTTGGTTGCTTTGGTGGTTAGGAAGGGGCATACTGTTCTGAAATGAAACAGAAGAGCGTTGTTCCCCTTTGGAGCTGATTCGGTGAATGCTCTGCACGTGAGACCCCAGCTGACGATAGTGAGCATTCCAGACCTGGTCCCGGATTCTCTACCGCCTTGTGTGCAACAATGGGTGTAAGCTGCTACCCAATTCAAATGATAGATTTTAAACTGTGCACAGGTGTAAATGGCTATACAAAATGCAGGCCAGTGCTGAATGAGGCCCATGGGCAAAAAGAACAGCAGGACAAACCCTTTGTTTATAGCTTTGTTGTTGTTGTTCACTTTGAGAAAAAGATGCTGAAGAAGGAATATTCTAACACTGTCTGGATGGCTTCTCTTTAGAGATAGTCTCAAGCTGCAGAGTTCACGTTCAGCACCCTTTTTGATACGCCCAAATTTCTGGGATGTTGAGCTCTGCTTGTTTTGATTCAGGCTTTTTGCTTTTTCTTTATCCTCATTATGCTCTGGTACCTTTCCGTTTATCAAAGGTATTTGATTTATTTTTCAGATTCCATTCGAGCCTGACCACTTTCTTTTTGAAAGAATCTGTCACCAAAACATTTCCTTCTTTCGTACCAAATGTGGATGTTCATAAACAGGGCCGGCTCCAGGGTTTTGGCCGCCCCAAGCAGCCAAAAAAAAAAAAAAAAAAAGCCGCGATCGCGATCTGCGGCGGCAATTCGGCGGGAGGTCCTTCGCTCCGAGCCGGAGTGAGGGACCGTCCGCCGAATAGCTGGACGTGCCGCCCCGCTCCGGAGTGGCCGCCCCAAGCACCTGCTTGCCAGGCTGGTGCCTGGAGCCGGCCCTGTTCATAAATCCCTGGTATTTTGTAAGATATTGATCCTTAAAACTGCTACACCTTGTGTGATAAATGAAGGGGGGGGGGATAACTTCCTGTTATGGACACCCAACCAGCCAGTTAGCTACAAAATTCCTGTTAGTAGCTGTTCTCTACTTGCTTTACCTATAAAAGGTTAAAAAAAAAGCCAATAGGTAAAAGGAAGGGAGTGGGCACCTGACCAAAAGAGCCAATGGGAAGGCTAGAACTTTTTAAAATTGGGAAAAAACTTTCCCTTTGTCTGTCTGTCTTCTCCAGAGAGAGGAGACACAGAACAGCAATACTGTAAGAAGCTTTAAACAAGGTATGAAAAATCATCAAATCATACCTCGAAACTACTTATCTGAAACCCCAGATATGTAAGTAGATCAGGGGATGTCTAGGAAGATGCAATTAGGTTTATCTCTTTATGGCTTGTGGACTCCTCTGTGCTAACCCCAGGTGCTTTTGTTTTGCTTGTAACCTTTAAGCTGGACCTCAAGAAAACCATTCTTGATGCGTAATTATTATGCTTATTTAAATCTAGCAATAGCCTAAGTTCTAGATGTATTCTCTTTTTTTGTTTGTTTTTAATAAAGTGTACTTTTTTTTAAGAACAGGATTGGGTGTTTTGTGTCCTAAGAGGTTTGTGCATATGTTGTTTAATTAGCTGGTGGGAACAGCTGATTTCCTTTGTTTTGTTTCTCAGCTCTTCCCTGGAACGGGGGTGAAAGGGCTTGAGGGTACCCCCCCAGGAAGGAATTCCCAAGTGCTCCTTCCTGGGTTCTCAAAAGCAGGCGGAGGGGAGAGGGGTTTGCACTTGGGTGGTGGCAGCTCTACCCATCCGAGGTCAGAGAGAAGCTGTAACCTTGGGAGTTTAATACCAGCCTGGAGTGGCCAGTATTAATTTTTAGAATCCTTGTGGGCCCCCGCCTTCTGCACTCAAAGTGCCAGAGTGGGGAATCAGCCTTGACACCTTGACAGATAGAAAAGCAATTTTCTGTAAAATTTTCAAAAGTGCCTAAGTGACTTAAGTACTTAGAAGTCTATGGCTCACTGAAAGTCAACGGGACTTAAATTTCTAAGCCCAGATCCTCTAAACTATTTAGTCACCTAACTCCCATTGGTCTGTGCCTAAATCCTTTTTGAAATCAGGACTTAAGATCCAAGTTTTTTGTCACCTGGAGGCCTGCAGATGATACACCAGGCATGAGGCATGTGTTTTTTTCAGCTGGAGAAATGTGGTGAATAATGCCAATACACAATTTTAAAACTCTAAATGTTCTACGATAGCTTCTCTAATTTGCAGCAGAAACAAAATAAACTTCAACCACAAAATATAGTCTTTGTACAGCCAAATATATTCTGTATTATGGCTCCATAATAAGTTATTTACAGTATACAATTGTACCTTGAGAGTATACAAAGAAATGCTCTGTGGCTGAATATCAATGTTTAGATATTGAACATGAAAGAGCTTCAGAGAATCAATTCATTAATAGTTCTTCAGGCAACTGAGATCCCTAGATGCCCAAAGGGGTAAGCCCAACATTTTCAAATGTGGGTGCCTAAAGTTGGATTCCTATATCCACGTATCGGCATCTAAATAAAAGTGATCTGATCAGAGGTGCTGAGAATCAGCAACTCCGGCTAGGATTTGTGGATGTTCAGAACCTATGAAAACCAAGCCATTTTTACTTAAATGTCCAAAATGTGGATTTAGGAGACTGTTTTAAGCGTCCAGTTTTGAAATGTTGACCTATATTATTATTATTAATATATAATCCCCTTAATACAACACTTGATATTAGGCATTCATCCTTTAGCTTCAGGACTAGCATACCATGACATATGGCTTGCTACTTCATAGAAAAGTGCGCGCTATGTCTATCACTACATTGAGAGGCGCACTACTAAATGCTGAAGTATTCCCACATGTTTTGTAGAAGCAATTTCTATTCATTTGTGATTCCTCATATGTGATGTTCTGACACTATTCAACAAAATAAAGGCTACTTATATTTTTAATGCAGTTATAATAAGTACGTGTTCCTTGTAACAATGGTAAGTTGAAAAATAATTCAACTTTTTTTTTGTTGCCACCTCAGAGAGCATGTAGACAACGGATGCCTCATGACTCAGCAAGGCATGTAGAACATGTGATCCTTGACTTCATGTTTGAGACTAACTTTCCATGCACATGGACTGCGGGATATAAATTGGAGAGTGTGACATCATCCCCTTGCCTCTTTCCTGCACCGCATTTCTGGATTATGATTTCTAACAAAGAGCTTTGAACAATGGACTGAGGACCCCAGTATTTGGGATGAACTAGAGAGACTTCTTACCAACTGACAGATTTAACATCACTGCTGTTATCCTGATCTACAAACTCTGAAATCAACTGTAATGTATAAAATTCATTTTAACCTCTTACTAGCTCTTCCTTTATATATATATATATATATATATATATATATATATTAATAAACCTTTTGTTTTTAGTTACTAAAGGATTGGCTAAGATCTGAAGTATATTTTGACCTGGGGTGTGTGTCTGGTTCTTTGGAACTGGACGACCCTTATATATGTGATTTTTTTGCTTTTAATAATCATTTATCACAGAAGTCTGGTTTGTCTGGGTGGTACATGAGGGGCTAGAGGGCCTGAAGGCCACTGTCTGTGGCTTGGAAGCACACATTTGTTACTGACTTGATGAAATCTGATGAGAGACTGTACCACCAGTTTGGGGTACATGCCCTGTTCTCTGGCAGTCTGATCTGAGATTGGTGCTCTTAGCTGTGTCCCATACCAGGCAGCATAACAGGGGGAATGAGACTCAAGGCTTAAGTGGATTCTTCAGGTCATGGTGTAATACAAGCTATGTTCATAACATAGTTCGAGATGTAACCTGGACTTGCAGTCTGGGTTTAGTACGGGTCTTAAATTGTACACACACATTTTTGTCTGTGTTTTACTGTTGTTCAACTATTGTTTTTTTCTTTAATTCCTGTCTTCTTCTCTGATACCGGCTGCCAACTAGACATAGAGCCGTTGATCACTACCCGTTCAGACCAATGATCTGGCCAGCTTTCTATCCACCTTATAGTCCATTCATCCTATCCATACTTTTTTAACTTGCTGGCAAGAATACTGTGGGAGACCGTCTAAAAAGCTTTGCTAAAGTCAAGAAATATCATGTCCACCACTTTCCCCATATCCACAGAACCAGTTATCTCATCATAGAAGGCAGTCAGGTTGGTCAGGCATGACTTGCCCTTGGTGAATCCATGTTGACTGTTCCTGATCACCTTCCTCTCCTCCAAGTGCTTCAAAATGGATTCCTTGAGGACCAGCTCCATGATTTTTCCAGGGACTCAGGTGAGACTGACCAGTCTGTAGTTCCCCAGATTCTCCTTCTTCTCTTTTTTAAAGATGGGCACTATATTTGCCTTTTTCCAATCGTCCAGGACCTCCCCCGATCACCACGAGTTTTCAAAGATAATGGCCAATGGCTCTGCAATCACATCAGCCAACTCCCTCAGCACCCTCAGATGCATTAGATCTGGCCCCATGGACTTGTTCATGTCCAGCTTTTCTAAATACACCTCTACCTCGATATAACGCTACCTGATATAACACAAATTCGGATATAACGCGGTAAAGCAGTGCTCCGGGGGAGGGGAGAGGCTGCTCACTCCAGTGGATCAAAGCAACTTCAATATAACGCGATTTCACCTATAACGCGGTAAGATTTTTTGGCTCCCGAGGACAGCATTATATCGAGGTAGAGGTGTAATCCTTAACCCAGTGGTGGGCAACCTGCAGGCTGCATGCGGCCCGTCAGGCTAATCTGGTGGCGGGCCGCGAGACAGTTTGTTTACATTGACCATCCCCAGGCACAGCCACCCGCAGCTCCCAGTGGCCACAGTTTAAAACACAGCCAGCTCTCCTGGACTCCTTTCCCCCTCATATTAGCTTCTCAGGGGATCCTGCCCATCAGTTCCCTGCATCACAAAACAGCACTCTGAAAACAAGTTATTTTTATAAAATAGAAGCTGGAAATAGAAAATGAGCATATGGGTGAAGTTTCTGCCATAGATCCTCCTTCAGGCTGGAAAACTACAGCATACTTTAGTTGGCTTTAGGTTTTTTCCCACTATGACTTGTCACAAAAAATATTTCAGGGTTGAGAGAAACTGGCAAAAACAAAAGCTCTTTTTGATTAAACTGAAATGCAATTGTCTAAGATCATCAGAGGAGAGGGCTGGACATCACTGACCCCAACAGTATAGCTATTTCTCATGTATACAAGTCTTGGATTAGCCAGGGGGTCTGCTTTGCAAAATGACGGCCTGGTTATTTCTCAATGCCAGACATGCAAATCCCTGTGCTCTGATTGACTGTGGGTTATTTAGTAGCTAATCAAAGCACAATAATCTTTTTGTTCTGCTTGTCCAGTGCCTAGAACAATGGGGTCTTGGTTCCTGCCTGGTGCTATGGCAGTACAAATAAGTAAACAAGTAATAGGACAGTACAGATATTTATTGATAACGGTAGTATGCAAATCCTTTGGCTACTGCTCTCACATGCACAACCATGTGCCCACACCAAACAGGCTGCCTCTGCTTCTCCCTCCCACTCTGTTATTGCACATGGACCTGGTTTGCAGCAGCAGCCCTGGTCCTGTTTCTCCTGATGAAATGTTCCTCCTCCTCCTCCATTATTTTGAATACACCTGCTTCAGTGACTGGTTCATGCCGATGATAGGTGCAGAATCCAGCTGTTCACTCCTCCCTACGCTCCCTGTAACCATTCTGGTTTTAGTAGGCTTTGAATGGACACAAGATTTTACACATCTGTACAAGGGTAAAAAAAAACACTTTCTTCGTTCCAGAAGTGAAAACATAAAATGATGGTGATGGACTGCTTTAGGGTTATTAGTCTTGTAAAACAGCAGTTAAAATTAGCTTTATATTGCGCTAACACATAAATGTTTTTTGTTAGTGTTTTTTGTTAGTCCCCTTTTTAGCTGAGTGGTTAGCAAATATTTGGGGTCTTATGGATTTTTTTCCAGTAGGAAAAAAGACTGCACCTCAGGTGCCTTCAGACATGGGTAAGGACTATGTATACCCCAAATAGACACAGTCTCTCCAAATGCATCACAGTACCTCCAAAAGTTCTGGACTCTCTCTCAGGTGATGGAAGGACCCACTGAAGGTCTGCGTGGGAATCCCATTCCCACATTCCCCACCCTCCAAGATCCTCTCAATACATGCCTCCCTTTTGGGGATGCAGGGCTCACGTCCACGGTGTTACAGCTTAGGGCAAGTGGTCTACACAAGAGGCCATGCTCCACATCAACATTCTACATCTAAGAGTAGTTTGATGAGCTTGCCAATACTTCCTTCACAACATACACGGTCACTTCATCAGAATAATGCTGGACAGCAGGGCTACAAACTACCAGGCCTCCAGAGTACAGTTGCAGACTCTCCGAACAGGAACTTCCATCCTGACCATGAGTGGGAGCTCAACGATTCTGTCTTCCACAGCATCTGTTAGAGCCGAGGCCTACCAGAAGCAGACTTCTCTGCTAATCCAATTAACACAAAATGTTGCCCCTTCTGCTCCAAGGAAGGATATGACCACAACTCACTGGGAAATGCCCTGATAACACAGTGGCCACATACCCTGCTATATGCTTACCCGCCTCTACCTCTAATTCTCAAGACCCTGCTAAAACTGTGACAAGGAAGAGCAAGGGTTATCTCCATAGCACTGTCCTGGCCAAGACAAGTGTGGTACTCAAACCTCCTTCACCTCTCTGTGGCAGTGCCTCACAGCCTTCCTCTCAGGAGGGATCTCCTGCCACAGAACTGAGGGATCCTGATCCATCCCAGCCCCCCTCCTTGAACCTGAAAGCTTGGTTCCTGATGGTTCTCAAGCATGGAACTAACCTGTTTGGCTAGACAAGTGGGAAAACTAGATGATGTCATAGGAGACTCACCATTCACTACCTTCTACAGAGATAAGGTTTCACTATGTCCCCATCCTCACTTCCTCCCTAAGGTCTCAGGAAATCCAGGTACCAGTGTTCTACCCAAAGCCTCATGCCTTCAGGGAGAAAACCAGCCTACAGACACTAGATGTCAGGAGGGGGCTCTCATTTTCTTCCTTGACAGGACTAAGACCTTCGGGACCTCTCCAAGGCCTGGTCTACACTACGGGGTTAGGTTGAATTTAGCCGTGTTAGGTCGATTTAAAAATGAATGCATCCACACAACCAACCCTGTTCCGTCAACCTAAAGGGCTCTTAAAATCGACTTCTGTACTCTTCCCCGGTGAGGGGAGTAACGCTAAAATCGACTTTGCTAGGTCGAATTTGGGGTAGTGCAGATGCAAATCGACGGTATTGGCCTCCGGGAGCTATCCCAGAGTGCTCCATTGTGACTGCTCTGGACAGCACTTTCAACTCCAATGCACTAGCCAGGTACACAGGAAAAGCCCCGGAAACTTTTGAATTTCATTTCCTGTTTGTTCAGCGGGGCGAACTCAGCAGCACAGGTGACCATGCAGTCCCTCCAGAATCATAGAGCGTAGGATGTTTCTACGCTCCCCTATCATCTCCGTCCCTGAGGTTATCGCAGATTAGAAGTAAAAAAAAAAAAAAAAACGCACTCGCGATTACATGTTTTACGAGCTCATGCAGCCCTCCCGCACTGATAGGGCACAGCTTAATGCATGGAGGCATTCAGTGGCAGAGGCCAGGAAAGATTTAAGTGAGCGCGAAGAGCGGAGGCAGGACGCGATGCTGAGGCTAATGGGGGAGCAAACGGACATGATGAAGCGTCTGTTGGAGCTGCAGGAAAGCCAACAAGAGCACAGACCCCCGCTGCATCCACTGTATAACCGCCTCCCCTCCTCCCCATGTTCCATAGCCTCCTCACTCAGACGCCCAAGAATGCGGGGGGGGCGGGGGGGGAGACTCCGGGCACCCAGCCACTCCACTGCAGAGGATGGCCCAAGCAACAGAAGGCTGTCATTCCGACAGTTTGATTTTTAGTGTGGCTACAATAAGCAATGTGACCTTGTCCTTCCCTCCTCTCCCACCCCACCCGGGCTACCTTGTCCATTACCTCATTTTTTTTTCATTAATAAAGAAAGAATGCATGGTTTCAGAACAACAGTTACTTTATTTCGAGGGAGGGAGGGTGGTTGGCTTACAGGCAGTGGTGAGCTGGAGCCGGTTCGTACCAGTTCGCAGAAACCGGTGGTTAAATTTAGAAGCCGGTGTAGAACCGGTTGTCCCCGGTTCTAAAAGGGCTTTTAAATTTAACAACCGGTAAAGCTCCGGCAGCTCCCCGCCCCGCCTCCTCCCCTGAACACTCCGCCCCGCTTCTCCTCCCCCCCTGCTTCCCGCGAATCAGCTGTTAGTGCGGGAAGCCTAGGAGGGCTGAGAAGCAAGCCCGGCCCGGCTCCAGCCATCCGGCCCAGGCCTGGCTCCAGCCAAGCGGCATGGCTGTAGCGCTGCCAGCCACCTCCAGGCAGCACGGTAAGGGGGCAGGAAGCAGGGAGGGGGTGTTGGATAGAGGGCAGGGGAGTTCGGGGAGGTGGATAGGGGTCGGGGAGGTCAGAGGGCAGGGAACAGGGAAATTAGGGTTACCATATTTAAAAAATAAAAAAAGAGGACACTCCACGGGCCCTGGCCCCGCCCCTTTCCCGCCCCCGCCCCAACTCCGCCCCTTCCCCAAAATCCCCGCCCTAACTCCCCCTCCTCCCTCCCAGCCACGCGAAAAGGGCTGCCCGAGCGCTACCGGCTTCACGGTTTGCCGGGCAGCCTCCAGACCCTGCACCCCCGGCCGGCGCTTCCCCAGCGCAGCTGGAGCCCGGGAGGGGAAGCGCCCAGCCGGGGGCGTAGGGTCTGGAGGCTGCCCCGCAAACCGTGAAGCCGGTAGCGCTCGGGCTTCGGGCAGCCCCCATGCCTCCGGACCCTGCGCCCCCGGCCGGGCACTTCCCCTCCCGGGCTCCGGCGGCTGTGCTCCTCCCCTGACTCTTCGGCTCTGTTTAAGAGCCGAGCTGCCCGAGCGCTACCGGCTTCGGGCAGCCCCCTTGCCTCCGGACCCTGCGCCGCCGGAGCAGAGCAGCTGGAGCCCGGGAGGGGAAGTGCCCGGCCGGTATTTTTCCCGGACATGTTCGGCTTTTTGGCAATTCCCCCCAGACGGGGGTTTGATTACCAAAAAGCCGGACATGTCCGGGAAAAACCGGACGTATGGTAACCCTAGGGAAATTGAATGGGGGCAAGGGTCCCGGGGGAGCAGTCAGGAAGGAGCAGGGGTTGGATGGGGCGGTGGGAGGCAGTCAGGGGCAGGGGTTCCAGGGGCAGTCAGGGGACAGAGAGAAGGGGTGTTTGGATGGGGCAGGGGTCCCGGGGGGGCATCAGGAATGAGAGGAAGGGTTGGATGGGGTGGCGGGGGGCAGTCAGGGGACAGGGAAGGGGGGTGGATGGGGCAGGGGTGCGGGGGGGGACATCAAGGAACATGGGGGGGTGGATGGGGCAGGAGTCCCGGGGGGCGGGGCACGCCCCTCTCGTGGGGTGAGGAGGGAACCGGTTGTTACGTTTTTGGCAGCTCATCACTGCTTACAGGGAATTAAAATCAACAAAGGGGGCGGGTTTGCATCAAGGAGAAACACACACAACTGTCGCACCGAAGCCTGGACAGTCATGAAACTGGTTTTCAAAGCCTCTCTGATGTGCAGCACGCCTTGCTGTGCTCTTCTCAGGGCCGGCTCCAGGCACCAGCCCGGCAAGCAGGTGCTTGGGTCGGCCAACGGAGAGGGGTGGCACGTCCGGCTCTTCGGCGGCAAGTCCCTCAGTCCCTCTCGGAGGGAAGGACCAGCCGCCGAATTGCTGCCGAAGAATGAAGCGGCGGCGGTAAAGCTGCCGCCGATCGTGGCTTTTTTTTTTTTTTCCCCCCCGCCGCTTGGGGCAGCAAAAACGCTGGAGCCGGCCCTGGCTCTTCTAATCGCCCTGGTGTCTGGCGCGAAACGATTGTCTGCCATTGCTTTCACGGAGGGAGGGGGGACTGACAACATGTACCCAAAACCACCCGTGACAATGTTTTTGCCCCATCAGGCAAATTCTGGGAGCTTAACCCAGAATTCCAATGGGCGGCGGAGACTGTGGGAACTGTGGGATAGCTACCCACAGTGCACTGCTCCGTAAGTCGATGCTAGCCACAGTAGTGAGGACGCACTCCGCCGACTTAATGCGCTTAGTGTGGACATACGCAATCGACTGTATAAAATCGATTTCTAAAAATCAACTTCTATAAAATTGACCTAATTTCGTAGTGTAGCCATACCCCAAGACTATTTGTGTCTTTTGCAGAGAGGATGAGCGGACAGCCCGTTTTCACACACAGACTGTCAGAGTGGATGTCGGGTTGCATCTTAATGTGCTATGAGACTGCTGGAATATCTTGGCTCTGCCTCCTCAGCATCCATCTCCAAGTTAAGTTACTGGCTGAGAGTATACTACAGTGGAGCTCCCATAAGGCATATACTTGAAGAAGAATGGGAGGTTACTTACCTGTACATTAACCTAAGGTCTTCAAGATTTTTTTTTCCCCTAGGGGTGCTCCACCTCCCGCCCTCCTTCCTTGCCACTGTGGAGTCTCTGATTTTGTGGTTGAGAAGGAACTGAGTGGCGTGGGTCCATGCCACCATATATGCCATCAAATGGGAACACGAGGAGCTCCTCTGTGCAGCCATTGGCCCACAGACAGTGCGTCACAATCTCTGCTCGAAGCATCTATAGTGATAAAACATCTGGAAGAACTCAAGTTACTGTACAGGTAAGTAACCTCTTCATCTCTGATTTGCAGAGACAGACCGTGAAACTAGACAACTGACTTCACAATCTGCAAACACAAATACTTGTGTGCATCAATTTTAGGGTTCTTCTAAATGTAGGTGCTAGGGTGACCAGACGTCCCAATATTATCAGGACAGTCCCGATTTTAGGGGACTTGTCCCACGTCCCAACCTTACATCAGTTGGGACGCCCTTTGTCCCAATATCGGGGACCGTCGGGACCGCGGCACCGCAACCGCGGCGCCACCGCTCACCGCTTCCTGGGGCAGCTCCCAGCGCCCGCCCGCCATCAGGAGCGCCGTGTGCTGCAGGGGCGGGGCTTGCAGGCGCTGGGAGCGGGCAGAGAGTCCTCCACCCCCCCCCCCAACCCGACCCGCGACCCTAGGAGCCAGAGGGACCAGCCTGCCAGATGCTTCCCAGGATGGGAGCCGCCCCAGGTAAGCACTGCCGGGACTCCCCACCTCACCCCCTGGCAGGTCCCTCTGGCTCTTAGGGTGGGGGGGCTCTGCGTGCTGCCAGCGCCTGCAAGCCCCGCTCCACGGCTCCGGCAGCTCCCATTGGTGCTTTTCCCGGCCAATGGGAGCCACAGAGCTCGCGCTTGTGGTGGGCGCAGCACGTGGAGAGTCTGGAGACCCCCCTAGCTGCTCTCACCCTAGGAGCCAGAGACCTCCCAGCAGGGCTGGTGAGTGCGGCCAGGGAATGAGGCAGGGTGTGATGGAGTGAGTGTCTGGGAGGTGTGTGGGGGGTGCTGGGCTCTGAGGGTGTGGAGGGTGCTGGGCTGTGAGGGAGTTTGCTGTGTTTTGGGGTGCTAGACAGTGGGCAGGGCCGGCTCCAGGCACCAGCGCAGAAAGCGGGTGCTTGGGGCGGCCAACGGAAAGGGGCGGCACGTCCGGCTCTTCGGTGGCAATTCGGTGGTGGGTCCCTCAGTCCCTCTTGGAGGGAAGGACCGGTAGAGCTGCCACCGATCGCAGCTTTTTTTTTTTTTTCTGCCGCTTGGGGCGGCAAAAAAGGCTGGAGCTGGCCCTGACAGTGAGGGCCTGTTGGGGGGTGCTGGGCAGTGGGGGAGATCTGTGTGTGTCAGAGCACTGGGCAGTGCGGATCTGTGTGGGGCATTGTGTAGTTGTGGTGCGGCTGTGGGGAAGGGCACTGGAAGGGAGGGAGGGGAAATCTGTGTGTATTGGGAAACGTGAGTGGGGGGTTCTGTGGGGGGTGCTGGGGAACTGTGGTGGGGCTGTGGGCAGGGGGGCGCTGGGCAGGATGTATGTGCACAGCACTGTGCATTTGTGGTGGAAGGGTTGTAGGGGAGCTCTGGGCATAGTGGATCCAGGGGGCGCTGGGCAGGGGAGCTGTGTGGTGCAGCATGGCCCACCCCCAACAGGAAGGGGCACGCTGGTAGCACAGGGCCAGGTGGACCAGTGTGCCTCTGGCTCTGGTTGGGGCTGTGCACCTGTGTCGCCCCCACCCCTGCTCGCCCAATGTGTCCTGATATTTCACTCTTGCGATCTGATCACCCTAGTAGGTGCATAAAGTTGGGAGCCCACATGTGTGTCAAAAGCACAGTAGTACCTCATGCTATTTGGCAACAGAAGAATGCCTGCTAATGTTTTTAAATTCTTTCCCTGCTGTGTCCTTTACAGACACATGCCAAATCAGTAGAGCTGCTTCAACTAGCTGCATGGCTCAGCTTGCAAGGTTAAAAATGTAATAGAAAAACATAGGTTGGATTGTAAACATTGCATCAAGGAGCTGGAGACGCTATGGGGAATGTTCAGGAAGGAGTACGCTTTTTAAATACACATTGGATTGTTCCTTGGAAGAAGGGAGGGATTCAGTAGTTGAGGTTTACATTACAAGTCATGTTAGTTTTTGTTTTCAGTAGAAATATCCAATATACTTGTCAGTCTGCAAGGACAAGTACAGAGAGTACAGAGGCCATTAGCAGATAGCCAGAAGCTTTAGAAGCTACTTTTTTCAGCTGACCAAATGTAGGGCCTTATCTGCTCCTGTTGTCATGAATGGCAAAAATTCCATCAAATTCAGTGAGAGCAGGGTAAGGTCATTAAACAATATTTATGCAGCTGCAGCCAATATGTTGATAGGTGTCATTAATACGAACCCTTTCTTTAGAATGGATGGGCATAAAATTGATTTCTTAATTTGTTGTCATGCATAAGCCTATGAACCACACTGAAAATTAAAATTCACCAGCTGAATCACAGCTGCATTCAGTATAATTTCAGACTGCTTCAAAGACAGTAGAAACTGTTGTAGGCAGCTAACATAGACATTAGGAAATGTTGTTTTGTCTGTAGAAATATTAAGACCTTTGCCTAGAAAACAATTAAACCTTTAAAAGGACACTGTCAAGTAGTTTTAAGCCCTATATTTAGGGTCTTTTCTGAAAAGAAAAGACTCAAGAAGACAAGTGTACACAACAGTTCCGGGACTGAGGAGAGGAAGATTATGAAACCATTTATACTGCATGCATAGAAATGTTTTTGAAATTTTTAAAATTGAAGTTTTTAAAATGTCAGTGTTAAAAACACTTTAAAAAAATTAAAACCATCCAGTAGTGTTGGAAATCCAAAGAGAAGAACCAGGAGATAGTGCATGAATAACTGTGAGGACTGAAAAAGGCGGGTCATGGGGGGGTCAGACACAAACCTGGCAGTTCAGCTATCGACTTTCTATGTGATCTTATCCACGTTACTTACGGATGAATTTTCAAAAGTGGTGCTTGATTTTTGGTGCCTCCGTTTTTGGGTACCCAAATTAAGACACCTTGGGACTGATTTTCAGAGGTGCACTGCTGAGTACTTACAATTACATCTGAAGCCAATGGGAGATATTGGGTCCTCAGCACATTTTACAACTAGGACATGCCTTTAGGTAGCTAAATATAGATTCAAGAACCTAACTATAGCCACCCAAGTCTGAAAATCTTGGCTTAACTGTGGTTCCCTTCTGTAAAATGGGGATAATACCTCTCTCACAGACGAACTGTGAGGCTCTATAATGTTTGTAAAAGGCTTTGAGAACTTCAGATGAAAGGCCCTATCGATGGACAAAGTGTGATTATTATTTTATGAAGAGAAAATGACTGCTCTTGCTTTGTTTACTTTACTTTGATGAAATGCAAAAACATACAGGGCAAATTTTTCAAATGTGCCTACTAAGTGACTTAGGAGCTTAAGTCCTATTCTCAAAAGTGATTTAGGTTATTAGAATCTACATTTTACTGATTTCAGTTATACTTAGGCTCCTAAGTGACTAAGACACTTTTGAAAATTTTACCCAAATAGTGAAACCTAGATTATTTTTAAGTTTTCCATTTTAATAATCAATGTTACTTGTCACTAGAAGTAGATAGTTTGATTATTTTTATTTCAATAGCCATCCAAAAATATTTCTATTTGAAAAAAATGTTTTCATTGTGAAAAAAGCAAAAGTCTCCCATTTCACATGTTTCAAATTTAAATAACTCTTTGCAAAATTTTACAAAAAATGCAACACTTTGTAAGCACAAAAATTAGTGAAACAAAACTGGAAAATTTAATGAAAAATAGTCCATAATTCCATACAGCCCTGTTTGTAACACAAGTGGTTGTTGTGCTTGTGTTAAACTCTCTTACACACCTCTCACATGCCCCAAAGAGCAACAAGAGCAGGGTTCAGATTTTTAACCCCCTGACATCACAATGGATGTCTGCACTTGGTGCCAGATGCTCAGCTGGTTTAAATGAGCATAGCTCTACCAATTTACACCAGTTGAGGATCTGGGCCCTAGAGTTTTGGAACTATGAATTATTTTCCAATCACATGCTCAAGTCTCCTGCTGCCTCCTCTCACCTCCTTCTATCTCATTCTTCACCCCCCACTCTAACAGCTTCATCCCTCTCGTCTTTTTACTCTCCACTTATATCACCCCCCAAAAATAAACACTTGCAATGTCTCTTTTATTACAAATGGAATGAAAGAATCCACCTAACAAGCCGTTAGTCAAACTTCACCCTCACCACTTGTTTGTATGCTGTATTCCTTTTTCCCACCCTTTGTCTGTTTTTGGTTTTGTTCTCTTTTTTTGTCTTTTTAGCATCTATGTTGTTCAGGGGAGAGACTTTATCTTCCTATGTGCTAATACAGTGTCTAATACAAAGGGGTTCTGTTCTGACTGGGAACTTTGGGTGCTCAGTAGCGGATTTGCCATGGCGCCGGGCCCACACTCCAGGGGGGCCCCGGCCAGGGCCACTCTTCTCCAGCCCCCGCTCTCTCCTGTGGGGGGCAGAAGCTTGGTGCTCCTGGCACTGAGGCTCCTGCTGCAGTAGGGCAGCCAAACTCCCCCTCCCCTGCCTCCACTCACAGCTTGTTCCGTTCCTGTCCTCCCCCTCCCTGCCACTGATCAGCTGTTTCGATCAGCTGTTTGCTGGCAGGAGGGTGGGCTGCAGCATGCTCACTTGGGGAGAGGAGGCAGAGAAGAGGCGGGGGTGGGGCCTTGGGGTGGGTGAGTGTGTGTGTGTGTGTGTGTGTGTGTGGAACGAGCATACCTACTCTGACTGTAGAGCTGCACAGCCAGGCTGAAAAAAGAAGGTGCTGCTCAGCTCTGGGGACTTTGCAGCTGGACACCATCTTCTGGGTCCTAGTGCTGGTTGAGCTCCGGTCTGTGTGCTGAGAACCATCCTTCATCTTGTACAACAGTGAGTGCCCGTGGTGGGGCAGGCAGGGCAGGGGGACAGAGGCAGTGGGGAAGGAAGGGGGTGGGATGGGGAGGAGATGGAGTGGTGGGGAAGGGGCATGGGATGGGGAAAAGAAGGTGATAGGGCAGGGATCGGCAACCTTCGGCATGCGACTCGCCAGGGTAAGCCCCCTGGCGGGCCGGGCTGGGCCGGTTTGTTTACCTGCCGCATCCGCAGGTTTGGCCGATCGCAGCTCCCACTGGCTGTGGTTCGCCGCTCCAGGCCAATGGGGGGCTGCAGGATGATGGATGTGCTTGCCACGGCTTCTCGCAGCCCCCATTGGCCTGGAGCAGCAAACCACGGCCAGTGGGAGCTGCAATCGGCCAAACCTGCGGACGCGGCAAGTAAACAAACTGGCCCGGCCCACCAGGGGGCTTACCCTGGTGGGCTGCGTGCCGAAGGTTGCCGATCCCTTGGATAGGGGAAACGGGGGCCGAGCATGTGGATCCCCTTGGCAGCAGCTGGGGCTCCCCTGTTAAGCAGACCCATCAAACCCTCACCCTGACAAGCCCCACCTCCCCAGCATCTGTATCACCCCGATGAGCCCCTCCAGACACCCTCCCCACCAGGGCTGGCTTTAAGCCCATTCGGCCGATTCCCCGGAATGGAGCCCCGCGCCTAAAAGGGCCCCACAACATCCAGGGCTGCCGGCGGAGCGGGGAAAAAAAAAAAAAAAGGTGCATCCTGCTTCTCCCCCCTCCCTCTGGCACTTGCGCCGCCATACAGCTGATCAGCGCAAGCCTGGGAGGGAGGGGTGAGAAGGAGGAATGCAGCGTGCTTGGGGAAGACACGGGGCCAGGGTGGGGATTTGGGGAGGGATCCAATGGGGCAGGGAGGGGGTGGGGCCGGGACGGAGTTGGGGTGGGGGGGGGCGCGAGACAATTCACGTCCCGGCGTGGGGCCCTGCACCTGGTAAAGCCAACCCTGCACCCCACTGAGCCCCAACCACCTACACCTAGACCCGAACCCAAATGAACCCTGTAGATAAATCTCTGTATTATGAAAGTTATGTGAAGATGCTTATGACTTTGTATTATGCCTCTCTATATAACCTTGTATTAAGCCTATCCATATATAATCTCTAACTTTCATATGTCTTTGTATTATGCCTCTTCATATAACCCTGTATTAAGCTATTTTCATACAACTTTGTATTAAGTCCTTTGATATAGGAACTTTGTATCAGATCCCTATATAGAAAACTTTGTGTTAAGCCTTGGTATAATGTTATAGCCCCTAAGGATAGTTAAAGTAGAAGAAAAATGTCTTTTTGCTAGGAGTAGAATAAGATCTCCCCCCCCCCCCCCCCGCACCCAATCAATTGCCGTGTTGAATGAATGAGGTGTGAATGAGCAAGGCATGGAAGGCAAGCACCTCCAGACAGCTCGTTGGAGAGGGGATGGAAACCAGACCCAAGGACAATAAAACTTGTCAAGTGGGCTCACTAAAGAAGAGCAGACATATTGACAGCCTCGGGGGGGGGGGGGGGGGGGGGGGGAATTAGAAGCAAGCACCTTCTTTTGGAAACACCCTCTTTGAACAGCAGTGGGACAACACCCAGAAGGAAGCAGCACAAACGACCAACTGACATAGACACAGATTTTGAATCTGGTACAGATTTGCATGAGAGGGAAGCTGCTATAAATGTGAGGTGTCTTGCAGAGGACCCCGGGTTTCGTCTTGTCAACATCGGCGCATCGATCCGGATCGGCAGAAGCCCGGCTCCACCCCTCCCCTATCTAACTCACCTGGCCAGTGAAGTTAAGGGGAGCAACTAGTTGGTAACAACAACAAGACAGAGTGTGTTTGTGTATGTGAGTGCATGAGTGTAATATAGATCATATGCATATGATACATTGTTGATTGATGCATCTATTACCAATGAATGTGGCGTTTGCCTTATTTCCCCCTGAAAAGATCCTGTGCAGTACTTTAAGTTCAACAACCCCACCTCCCCTGCACCCAGACTCTCCGCCCCCTCCCCCCCACTGAGCTCCAGCCACTTTCACTTGGTCCCCCTTGCAGACTCCCATTGCCCCTGCACCTGGCACCTCCCTGTGCATCCAGATCCCCCACTGAGCTGCCTGCACCCAGACTGCCCCACACAGAACCTTCTTACCCCCATCTGGATCCCCCCACACTAAGTCCCTCTGCACTTGGATCCTGCTGCCGGACTGAGCCTCCCTGCCCACATCTGGTGTGCCTGGCGCAAAAGGGGCAGGACCCCAGGGTGTTTCTGGGGCAGGCATGGCCCTTGTGCTGTGTCAAGGTCAGGTTCAGTCTCACTGCCAAGTCCCTGTCCCAGGGGGTGGGGAAGGCTGCAGGGTATTCTCCCACCTCCATGCAGCCAGTGGCCTGTGCTCCCCACTGCCGTGGTGGAGCTTCCACATTTATTTATTATAAAAAAAAATCAGAATTTTAAAATATTCATAGAATTTGATGCAGAATTCCCTCAGGAATATGGGGCACTGTACAGCTGTGATGGTGGGACAGTAGGGGATCTGTGGGTGGGGGAGCTGGGCAGGGGGTATGGTGTGCAGGGTGCTGTGCAGTTGTGGTGGGAGGTCAGTGGGAGGGGTCTCTAGGCAGGGGGTGCTGGGCATAGGGATCTGTGGGGGAAGTCTCCGGGTGAGGGGGTGCTGGCATAAGGGCAGGGCACTGGGTGGGGGGGGCAGTGTGGAAGGGGCACGCTGGCAGCTCAGGGCTGGGTGGACCAGTGTGCATCTAGCAGTTTTGGGTTTGTAAACAGTGCCCTTGTGCTGGGCTGAGTGGGGCCACTCCCACTGTGCCTCATTGCCCCCAACCGCCCCCCTGCTCTGCGGACCGCGCCCTCCCCCATCACATGCCCTATTTCCCCAATGGGGGCCCACAATATATGTTTGAGGCCGGGCCGACAAAAAGTTAATCCAGCCCTGGGTGCTACCACAATATGAATAATAAATAATAATAAATCATTGAGACATAGTTCAGCCATGCTACTTTAACGCCCTGGACTTACGTGGCAATCCATTGCTCAGGCCTATATTTACAAATTATACTTAATTAAAACTTTTATTAGAGGTAAGGCTGCGAGTTTGTCACAGAGGTCATGGAAGTAATGGATTCCGTGACTTCCATGACTTCTGCAGCAGCCGGTGCACCTGGTCCTGGGGCAGCTCGGGCAGCCCCTGCACTAGTTGCACCAGCCACTGCTGGGGCAGTCTAGAGCCACCGCACCCCAGCAGAAGCAAGAGTTTGGGTGTGAGAGGGAGCAGGGGGTTGGGGCACAGGATGGGGTGAGGCAGGCTCTGGTCAGCGCTTACCTTGCAGGCTTCCCGGAAGCTGGAAATCCCCCTTGCTCAGCTTCTAGGCGGAGGCATGGGCAGGCAGCTTTGCACACTGCCTCCGCCCAGAGCGCTGGCTTCACAGCTCCCATTGGCTGGGAGCTGCGAAGCCAGCGCTTTGGGCAGAGGCAGTGTGCAGAGCTGCCTGGCCATGCCTCCACCTAGGAGCTGAGCGAGGGGGATGTCCCCACTTCCGGGGAGGTGCGGAGCCAGGTAGGGAGCCTGCTGGCCCCCCCAAGCACCAGCAGGGTCACGGACCATGTGCCGCTGCGCCCCTGCCCCCAGCACTCCCTCCCCCCCCAATTTAGTCAGGGGCATATAGTAGAAGTCATGGACGGGTCACGGGAAGTAAAAAAAAAAATCATGGCCCGTGACCCGTCCATGACTTTTACTAAAAATACTCATGACTAAAACGTAGCCTTAATTATAGGTGATAAATATTCAAGGCAGTTTTTGAAACAATGAAATGAGAGTTTCCATATAATATCCTCATTACATAACAATCAGTTAACTCCATTAGGAACCCTTATGTATTTCGCTGTTCTTGGCCAATGAAATGACATATCAGTTTTACTTTTGTTTATAATTAGTTTCTACCAGGTCCATTTTCTGGGTCATATACACTAACATAATGCTGTAGTTTTTGGGTTCAGTAATGCAAGGTAAAATTTAAATCAAACCCTTCTAACCTTTATAAAATCCTTATTTAATATCTGCTAAATTTTAGGGTTAAACCAAGTTGACAGTATCCCCATAGATGAATGTTTACTATAATTCAGCTATATTTAAAGCTCTGGTACTTTCCATTATAAGTCTAATTTCTTGGGTTTATAATTGATCAGTAAAAAAAAATTCTGTGTCAAAAGAAATATATTTTTGATTGCAATATATATATATATATATATATGTTCTACTCGAATCTGGGCAAATTCTACAATGGAATTTTTCTTTTTTATTCTACCAGTTTTACCCTGACTTTAAAGGCAAGAGCAAGTATCTTTCTTAGGGTATGTCTTCACTGCAATTACCCCAAATGATCAGCACCTGGGTCTGAGCACCCAGATTAGTC
Source organism: Emys orbicularis (assembly GCF_028017835.1). NCBI lineage: Eukaryota > Metazoa > Chordata > Testudines > Emydidae > Emys > Emys orbicularis. The sequence goes on from NC_088683.1 coordinate 305,089,829, forward strand.
TAACTTGGATGTGAGTGGCCACATACCTCAACACTAGTGCTGCACTTGCCTGTGTGAGGTGCTAGGACTTCTGAGGGCATATCCATGGTTCTTAGAACTGCAGTAAGCCCCAGTGAACTTTGGAAGAACTTGTCTATCCCTCTGTGCACATAGGGGGAAATATGGAATGGCACTGGAGTGTTTTAGCTGTGTCCTCTCTGCAAAATGTGCTGGGTTAGCAGCTGGAGATAGGGTGCACTCAGGCTTTAACCTATATCTTGGACAGGCTGGCTAGCTATGTTGAAACTGATCTGAAAGCATCACCATATGTGGGGAGAGGGTTGTGTGTGAATTGGAGTTGAGTTAGGGACAATACATGAGTAAGAGCCAGAGTTAACTGCAGTGAAGACAAGCCCTTATTCAAATAACTCTAAAATATTTCAAAACATCCCAGATGGTTATCTGATTTATTCAGCTCTTTGGATATTCAAAGCTTTTCAGCCTTTTTCCCATGCAAATTCCTTTTGAAGGAATGAAGCATCATCAGCAGGTAAGTACCCTGAGTAGGTGCAGAAGTTGGATGTTTATTATATGAGAAACCGAAGTGAAACTGCTAACATTGTTACAGCATTTAAACAACACTAGTGATAATTCGGCCATAACATTAACACCCACGTGATAAATGGGGGACTTTCCCACTTTCAGTGTGGCTACAGCCTCAAAAGCATTGCATTTAGGTGCTTTCTGAAAGTTATCTTCAGGGCTAGATGGGCTCTATCCCCGTGGTAAAAGATTGTAATAAAAAGATTATTGCATATGCATCCGAAGAAGTGGGTTGTAGCCCACGAAAGCTTATGCTCTAATAAATTTGTTAGTCTCTAAGGTGCCACAAGTACTCCTGTTATTTTTGCAGATACAGACTAACACGGCTGCTACTCTGAAACCAATAAAAAGATTGTGATAAAAATGCCTTCATTTTGTCTAGACAACAGGCAATGCTATTGGAGCTGTACTGTCGAGAATTACAGGTCCCCAATTTACCTAGTGTAGATTCAGCCTTATAGTTTTTCTCTCTCATTAGTGCTTTCAAGCATTTTTTGGAACTGTCTTGCTATGCAGTGTCCTGCTGGAGTGACTGTGCCTTAACCTGGTGCTGCTGCTCCAGGTACGTCATTACTAGACTGTGAGCCTGCCGGGAGCTCTGCTGACACAAATACCCCCACTAGAGGAAGTCAAAAGGCTGAGGAATATTCCATCATTGCTCTGATTTTATGGAACATGGCATTTCTTGGATCTCCTCTGGCCGGTACCAACCAGAAGGTAACGTCCCAGGGGCAAGGAGTGCATGCTGCAATGCCTCTTCTAGTATGAAGTGTGCTGCTGAGCCAATTTATATTCATTCACACAAGGTTCTTCAGCCCATTCACCCCTCGTGCATTAAATCAACATTTAAGAGGTTTTGCCTTGATTTTACAGAGCGCGAGATAAATAGAAAAAAATATCTATTGCTAACAAAAAACCCAGACTCAGTTGTAGTTAAACTCTCCTAGTTGGAAATTGGTCCTGCCTTGAGCAGGTGGTTGGACTAGATAACCTCCTGAGGTCTCTTCCAACCCTGATATTCTATGATTGATTCTATGTTCCTGCTGCAGGCTCAGGTTGCTTTTGGGTAGTAAAAGGAAACAAGGCAGGTCTTCTACTTTGTAGCACAGGTTATAGCCCAGGCACTTCATATGCTAGTAGGAAGCTTTGACCACAAACCACCCTAACTCAACCCCGCACTGAGGCAGGAGCTGTGAAGGCTTTTCAGTGCCTATCTGCCCCAGACATTAGTGCTTTGTCCCACTCTAGCGGGAGCTGCGTTTTTCTAACAGCACATTGCAGTGACTCCAGCCAGCAAACGCCTCCCAACCAGCACTGCGGTGTATTTCTGTGGTGGAACCGTGATGTTGTTTTGCGGGGGGAGGCGGGTATGGACCGTCTGTCTCGCACAGTCTCTGCGGGGGACGCGGGAGGGAACTCCTCCCGCGCAGTGACAATTTCAGACTGATGTTCAGGGGCTAGACGCCTGTACCCCCGCGCCAGAGGGGTTGGATTGGGGGGGCTCGGAAGTCCAGCCAGTGAGGCCCGAGGCGAGCACGTGGGAGGCCCCGGCCCGGGGCTCTGTGGGACCGGCAGGAGGCTGGACACAGGCAGGGGGGACAATCCTTCCCACTTCGCCGCCCCAGCGCGAGAGCAGCAGCCGGACTCGGCCGTGCCCCCTCCCACGCCCGCCTCCTTCCACGTCTGGCTGCGCCGCGGCCGCTCCCCGGGGCACGGGCTATAAGAAGCTCCGGCTGGGGCTAGCCGCAGATGCTGGAGGCAGAAGGCGGCGGGGAGAGGCGAGAACCTGCGGCCATGAAGTCCCCGCAAACCAAGAGCGCGGCCGGCAAAGGTGAGCGCGGCTGGCCCTGGCGCTTGGCTGCAGCCCCCTAGCGAGAGCCACCGTCGGGGCTGGCGGGAGGGAAGGAGGCGGCAGCCGCCGTTGGGCTGCGGGTTCGGTGTCCTTCGCTTCCCGCCCCCAGGCCAGGCTGTCACCGGAGCCGAGCGGTGTTCGCAGCCGCCGCGGGGAGCGCTCGGTGCAAACTCCCGTTACTGCCGGGAGCAGAGGCGGCCAGGACCCGACCCCGGCCCGGCGAGCGACTGAGGCTCGGCTGCTCCCGGCTCCCTCTGTTTCCCCAGTCGGTCCCGCTTTTTCCGGGGACATGGGGGTTTCGCGGGGGGGTGGGGTGTCGGTCTCTCTGCGGGGGGAAATGGGGGTGTCGCTGGAGGGGTCGGTCGGTCTCTCTGTGGGGGGAAATGGTGGGTGTCGCTGGGGGGGGGGGGTCGGTAGGTCTCTGTGGAGAAATGGGGGGTGTCCGGTCTCTCTGGGGGGGAATGGGGGTGTCGCTGGGGTGTGTGTGTATGGCCGATGTCTCTGGGGGGACGTGAGGGTGGCGCTGGGGTGGTGGCCTATCTCTTTGTGGGCGTGTCGCTGGGGGGGGGGGTGGCCGGTCTCTCTGGGGGGACGTGGGGGTGTGTGACCGGTCTCTCTAGGGGGACGTGGGGGTGTGTGACCGGTCTCTCTGGGGGGACGTGGGGGTGTCGCTGGGGGTGTGTGACCGGTCTCTCTGTGGGGGACGTGGGGGTGGCGCTGGGGTGGTGGCTCGGTCTCACTCTTGTGCTCCAGCCCTGCTCTCCCAGGGTCGGGGGGATTTTAAGGGTGTCCGTGTTTCTCGTTAGGCTCCGGTGACGGTCTCCCGTCCCGGCCGGCCCCGGGCCCTGCCGCCCTGCGGGCGGATGCCGGGGAGCTGGCGGAGGTGCTGGGCGAGTTCGATGCCGTGATAGAAGACTTCTCCTCGCCCGTCAGCAAGCGCCACTTCCAGTACGAGGAGCACCTGGCGCGGATGAAACGGCGGAGCAGCGCCAGCGTCAGCGACAGCAGCGGCATGAGCGACTCAGAGAGTGAGACACCCCCGCCCTCGCTCTGCCTTCCCCAGCCCTCCCGCACGCTTCCCCTTCCCCTCCCCCTCCCACCTGCGCAGCGGGCAAGGGCAGCTGGCCTCCAGTTAGCGTCTCCTGCACCACATCTGCATGCAGTTCAGTGTTGCTTTGGCTAGCAAACCAGTTGTTTCTACAGCTTATTCCAGGGGGAGGAACTTTCAGAGCTGACAGGTAAAAATAGCTCTGACTTCTAGACACTTGACACAGCTCTCCCCACCCTTCAGAAAGCAAAACACTGCGTGGCTTTTTCTTCTTCTTCTGTCCTTGTATTTTGGTGTCTGGAACGTAAGTCTTTTCAGCAGCATTTGGGGAGACATTGTACCAGTTTCTATGATCTAAACTAAATGTACATTTCTTAAGAAACAGGTGTCTTATTGTTACAAAAGGCAGAGATTATCTAGCACTATTTATACCGTTTACTTTTGTCCCCTGCTTGCCAAAAATTAAAACTATTATGCATTTAATTTTGCTGTCTTCTCCAAGCATTCCTGCACCTTACTCTTTGTTCCTTCTATCAAACAGCTTGTTGAAGGTGACCTGCAGACAATGTTTTTTAATTAGATTTGTGTCCTTTTTTGCCCTCCTTTTATGAGACATAAATAAATCCAGAAAGATTTATGTTTTTAAAATAATTTTCTTCTTATTTTCCCCCTCACAAATATCAAGAATGTCAAGTCTGGTCTTCTCTGGTTTTGTCTTCTTGGAAGTCGCAGACATTTCTTGTTAATTTTCACACCTTAACTCAGGGGTGCGCAAACTTTTTGGGCTGAGGGCCACATCTGGGTGGGGAAATAGTATGCAGGGTTGGGGTACGGGAGGGAGCGTGCGGTGTGGGAGGGGGTGCGGTGTTCAGGAAGGGGCTCAGGGCAAGGGATTGGGGCAGAGGAGGGGTGCAGGGTGTATGAGAGGGCTCAGGGAAGGGTGTTGGGGTGCAGAGTACAGGAGGGGTGTGGACTGCGGGAGGGGGCTCAGGGCAGGGGTTGAGGTGCAGGGTGCGGCAGGGGGCTTCAGGGCAGGGGGTTTGGGGTGCACAGGGGTGCAGGGAGCTGGGTGCAGGAGGGGTGTGGGATGTATGAGGGGGCTCAGGGCAGGGAGTTGGGGTGCGAGGTGCAGGCAGGGGGCTTAGGGCAGGGAGTTGGGCAGGGTGCAGGAGGGGTTCGAGCTCCGGCCTGGCACCACTTACCTATAGCAGCTCCAGGGTGGCAGCGGCATGCCTGCCCTGTCCCCGGCCTAGGGTGACCAGATGTCCCGATTTTATATGGACAGTCCCGATTTTTGGGTCTTTTTCTTATATAGGCTCCTATTACCACCCCACCCCCTGACCCGATTTTTCACATTTGCTGTCTGGTCACCCTACCCCGGCCCGCACTGCTCCAGGAAGTGCTGCGGCCCCTGGGAGAGGGGGGGCGGAGGGCTCTGCGTGCATTGCCCTTGCCACTCCTCCAAGTACCTCCCCCAAAGCTCCCATTGGCCGCGGTTCCCTGTTACCGGCCAATGGGAGCTGTGGGGGGCAGTGCCTGGAGGCAAGAGCAACGCACGGAGCCCTGTGTCCCCCCCCCCCCCCCTGCCCGGGAGCCGCAGGGATATGGTGTTGGCAGCGCCGCGGGCTGGATCCAAAGCCCTGAGGGGCCGGATCTGGTCCGCGGGCCGTAGTTTGCCCACCCCTGCCTTAACTGATCAATCATAAAGATGCAGACAAGGACAAAAGCCCATTTTTTTTCCTTTGTGGGTTCCCTTAATGTTGATGATTGCTGGGGAGAATCTTGCTATGCTATACAAAAGTGAAAAGTCAAAGAGAAACATAATGGTACTTGGGGTGGATAAGGTCAGAGGCTGGAAAATAAGGTGTCAGAGAAGAAAGAGTTCCCAGCTGGCTGGTAGATGACTATAGAGGCACTCCATTTTTGAAAAGCCAAAGACAACCCTAGTCCATTCTAGCAGGAAGACTCCTGATGACTTCTTCATCCTGTAGTTAACTAAATATTTACTAAACAAGAATGTTGTATTAAAAGTATTTTCACAAGAGGTTTATAGAAATACCGGAAACCACTTCCTCCTCTCCCTTCAGTGAATGGTGCTGTCTTCTGGTTTTGGAGGTTGCCATTTTAAAGATAATGTAAATCACTAGTTCCAGATTGAGGCAAAACATTATTTGCACAGTGCAGAAAGAGTGCTAGTTGTACAAAAGAGTATTAAATTAATACAGATAGCATACCGACAACATACAAGCAAAGGATATGGAATCAGGAATATCCAAAATCAAGGTAACTGAGCAATAAAGTTTAGCATACATTTGTTAGTGTTATCATTTCTTTTAAAAATTATATATCTTGGTTGTTCTTGTTTGTCAAGGAGAGTATACCAAAATTAATAGTAATTAGGAGGACTGAAAGAACCTGCTTTCCCATTAAAAATCCATGGAATCAATGTTTAAGTTGTCATAAGTAAGTTTTAAAAAAAAACCCCACACAAGCAAAACCTATTTTTTAAATTGCTAACTTCCTCTCCTCAAAAAAATTCCATAGAATTTGCCTTATAAAAAAACTTATACTTTCTGATTTCCAATGATTTCTAGTAATGAAAATGTTTCTTTCACTAAAATGGTAAATTGTAACCAGATACTTAACTTAATTAATATTAACAACAAAGGGGAAGGAACACAAGCCAAAATAGGGAAAAAATGGGTTAAAGTCTATTTAGACAAGTCAGATGTATTCATGTCGGCAGGACCTGATGAACTGAATCCTAAGGTACTTGAGGAACTAGCTGAAACAATCTTGGAACTGTTAGTTCTTTAAGAAAACATGGAGCACGGGTGAGGTCCCAAGAGGACTGGAGAAGGGTAAACATAGTACCTGTCTTTAAAAAGGCAGGGGGGAAAAACCAGTCAGCCTAATGTCAACACCTGGAAAGATACTGGAACAAATAATCAGTCAATTTGTAAGCACATAGAGGATAATAGGTTATAGCAGAGGTTCTCAAACTTTTGTATTGGTGACCCCTTTCACATAGCAAGCCTCTGAGTGTGACCCTCTCCTTTATATATTTAACACCATAATAAATGCTGGAGGCAACATGGGGTTTGGGGTTGAGCCTGACAGCTTCTGATCTCCTGTGTAAGAACCTCATGACCCTCTAAGGGGTCCCAACCCCCAGTTTGAGAACCCCTGGGTTAAAGTAATAGCCAACATGAATTTGTCCAGAAAAAATCATGCCAAACCAACCTAATTTCCTTCTTTGACAGGGTTACTGGTCTTGTGGATGGGGGGAAGTTGTAAATGTTACATATCTTGATTTTAATAAGGCTTTTGACACAGTCCCACATGACAATCTCACAAGCAAACTAGGGAAATGCGATCTAGGTGAAATTACTATAAGGTGGGCTCAAAACTAGTTGAAAGACTATACTTGGAGTAGTAATCAATGGTTTGCTGTCAAATCAGAGGGTATATTTAGTGGAGTTCTGCAGGGTCTGTTACTACTCAATATTGTCATTAATGTCAGATAATGAGTGGAGAGTATGCTTATAAAATTTGTGATAACACCAAGCTGGGAGGGGTTGGAAGTACTTTGGAGGACAGGATTAGAATTCAAAACGACCTTGACAAGTTGCAGAATTGGTCTGAAATCCACAAGATGAAATAAAGATAAGTGCAAAGTATTACACTTAAGTAGAAAAAAATCAAATGCAGAACTACAAAATGGGGAATAACTGGCTAGGTAGCAGTACTGAAGAAAAGGATCTGGGGCTTATAGCAGACACAAAGTGAATATGAGTCAACAATGTGATGCAGTTGCAAAAAAGGCTAATATCATTCTGGGGTATATTAACAAGAGTGGTGTATGTAAGACGTGAGCTAATTGTCCTGTCCTGCTTGATACTGGTGAGGCGTCTGCTGGAGTACTGTGTCCAGTTCTGGAAACCACACTTCAAGAAAGACATGAATGAATTTAAGAGTCCAGAAGAACGCAACAAAAATAATAAAAGGTTTAGAAAACTTGACCTGTGAGGAAAGGTTAAAAAAACTGGACATGTTTAGTCTTGAGAAAAGAAGACTGAGGGACCTGCTAAGTCTTCAAATACATTAAGGGCTGTTATAAAGAGGATGATGATCAATTGTTCTCCATGTCCACTGAAGATAGGACAAGAAGTAATGGGCTTAATCTTCAGAAAAAGAGATTTACGTTAGATATTAGGAAAAAACTTTCTAATGATAAGGATAGTTAAGCTTGCAAGGGAGATTGTAGAATCCCCATTTTGAAGGCTTTTAAGAACAGCTTAGACCAGGAATCGGCAACCTTTGGCCCGCGGCCCGCCAGGGTAAGCAGGCCAATGAGGACGGTGGTAAGCGGCACAGGCCGAGGGATGTGCTGGCCGCCGCTTCCCGCAGCCCCCATTGGCTTGGAGCGGCGAACCGCGGCCAGTGGGAGCCGCGATCGGCTGAACCTGCGGACGCGGCAGGTAAACAAACTGGCCCGGCCCGCCAGGGTGCTTACTCTGGTGGGCCGTGTGCCAAAGGTTGCCGATCCCTGCTCTAATCCATTAAAAATAAATAAATAAATAAAATTCTCCACCATTTTCAGATTTACTGCAAGCCTGCAGTCAGGTACTTTCAGTTTACTTAGAGACCAGCCTATACTGGTATGTTCTGCCTGGATTCTTTTTCCTTGACTCTCTGATCTAGTTCTCCTAAAAATACCCAGCAAAACTTGTTTCTCTTTCTGAAGACATCATTTAATATAGTAAATCCCTCTCCAAACCTCCCTGTACCATTTTGGTGAAATCAGAGATGAATGGCAGTTTTTAATAAAGAGGGTCTTTCATACCAGAGAGAGGCTCAAATATCGGATGTAAACATAAATCCAGTTACATTCCCCTTGTCTTTCATAACTCCTCTTACTACGTGTGCTAATTTCCAGGCTATTTCTATTCAAACACAGGCTTCTTCCCTCAGCCCAGCTTTTCTTCTAACTTGATCTTAGTGAAGTTTTGATTTTAGTGAAGTTGTAGTGACCTCACTATTCCCGTGGCAACACTTACGTTAAACGTAGCTGGGCTGTGTGGGGACAAATTCTTAAAACACAAATCTGCAACAACAGCAAAAGAAATGCTGACAGTGTTTTTTCTGAACTGCTTTTGCTGAAAAATGTAATTTGTATAAACTCTCTCCATCTTCATAAATCTGTCAATTCCACAGCCATTACTCTGTGTATAAGAGCTACAGGATCATGTTTTTATGGCGTGATCCTACAAGTGCTTGGTATGGGCCATTGTACCACAAATAAGGTTAAGATTTTGTCTCAGTTATTTTTAGTAAAAGTCCCAGACAGGTCACGGGCTTCTGTGAATTTTTGTTTATTGCCCGCAACCTGTCTGGGACTTTTACTAAAAATAATGGGGGGGCTGCCTATAGTGGCTGATAGCTGTGGGGACCCCACCATGGCTGACCGCTGCGGGGCTCACAGCTCATAGCTCTGGGGTCCCTGCCAACTGCTAAGAGCTGCGGGGCCCCTGCTGCCCACAGCGGCCGACCGCTCCAGCCCCAAGGCCTGGGGCTGAAGCAGAAAATGTCACAGAGATCTCTGAAAGTCACAAAATCCATGATCTCTGTGACAAAATCTTATCCTTATCCATGAACCACAATTGGCTTACACCAAGACATAACCAAAAGGGCCACTGATTTTTGTGTACTTCAGTTTTGGGGTGCCCAACCTGAGACATCTTGGGCTGATTGTCAAAGGTGCTGAGCCACTCTTAACAGCTGTTAATGGGAACTGCAAGTACTCAGCATGCACAGGCCGGGTATACCAAATCTGAGCTACCCAAAATCAGTGGCACTTCTCAAAAATTGTGAGTCTATTAGTGAGTGTTTGCCAGGGTCAGGCTCAAAGATGGAAAGACACACAATGTAGTTATAGCAAATTTTGCACTATTGATCTACTTTAACATTCAATGTAACTGGCAACAAATGCCCTCCCCTGAAAACTATTGTTTTGTAGTAGGGTGTGTAAATCCATTCCTCTTTCTAGCGCTTCTGCCAGCAGGGTAAGCCACTTTCCTTTTGGAAAAGCTTGCATTTCCCCTCTTCCCCATATCATCTTGCTAAGACAGAAAGCACAGTCCTTTACACATTGCTTCTGTCTGAAAAGTCCCCTTTTAAGGAAATGGACACCAAAGGGACTAATTGAAGATCTTATACCATATATGGGAGGCTTCTTGAAAACTTTAGAATTAGAGTCCAAAGTTATTTCCCTGTCTGGAAAATTCTCCCATTTTGTGATCTTTGTCATGTTACTTTAGATAGTATGGTCTTAGAGACAAACCTTGCCCCAAACTACATACAGCACCTAGAACAATTGGCTCTAGACCCTACTATAATACAAAGAATTCTGACAGGAACAAACATTAATCAAGATCTTAGGCCTGGATCCACAAAGGGACTTAGGCACATAAAGTCCCAGTTTTAACTCAAGTGGGTTTGTGCTGGCACTCATGACACAACTGGTGGCTTAGTGCCGTATCAAAACTCAATTCTTTATTCCCCATAGTAATAAACGGGACACATATTGACTAGTTGCTGAACTACCAGGATAAATAGTACCTACATGTTTCAGCTTGAAGCCCTCAGTAGGGTCAAAGTACAAGTATAAAAGCTCCAGGCATTAGGTAGTTGTTCATGTAAAGCTAGTGCTTACAATAAAACTTCTTAGGCCAGCTACAAACTTTTTCCAGCATAGCTCTGTTGGCCATGGGTAGGATGATATGCAATTTGTGACTGATATAGCTTTGCCAGCAAAATCTTCTAGTGCAGATCCAGTTATACTAATAGAACTGCTTTTTTGCTGGTATCTTGTATAGTTTGTTTCACTTGGTGGTTGGGTGGGACTGCAATAAACTATGCTGGCAAAAGCACAATTTTGCTGGTATAAGCTGCGTCCACACTAAGGGTACGTCTAGACTTACCTCTGGGTTCGGCGGTAAGCAATCGATCTTCTGGGATCGATTTATCGCGTCTTGTCTAGACGCGATAAATTGATCCCGGAAGTGCTCGCCGTCGACGCCGGTACTCCTGCTCCGCGAGAGGAGTACGCGGAGTCGACGGGGGAGCCTGCCTGCCGCGTGTGGACCCGCGGTAAGTACTTTGTAGTTCGAACTAAGGTACTTCGACTTCAGCTACGTTATTCACGTAGCTGAAGTTGTGTATCTTAGTTCGAACTGGGGGGTTAGTGTGGACCAGCCCTAAGAGTTCTTTGCCGGTACAGTACACCACTATTGCTATATTGGCAAAATAATTCTAGTGTAGACCTTGCCTATCTCTCCTTTCATTTTGCTTCTTTAAATTCTGATCCTTAATTAGGAGCTTGAGAATAGAAATGTTTCACCATAACTATATCATTTTATGCACCCCACCCCCAAAAAAAATCTTTTTACAATATAAGCCATAATCCGCTATCATGCTCTCAAAATGTTTCATATTGCCATTGATGTTATAAAAATCTTATAAAATAAATACATTTGATTTAGACCCTTCAGTGACACTGGCTACAATGTTGTAACTTGATATCATTCTTGACTTAAGAAGTAAACTTCTTTGTCAGTCAACTCTTAGCTTTCAAAATCAAATCCCACTCATGCTGCTTTAGCTTTATTTATTTTATAAATAATAACCCAGTTAATAATGCTATATTCGTCATGAAAAGGCAGCATTCATTAGCAATCCTGCAGTAACAAACCAGTAGGTAGATATGGTGGAGAAAAATATTCTAAGGAAATAGATTGTTGCCTCAAACCTACAACAAGATATTACAATCAGCAGGGAGCAATAAAATGACTAATGAAAAATACCTTATCACTTCTGGATTTGTTCTGCCCTGCCCTTGCCTCTCCTGCATACCACTTTCTTTTCCTTTCACTATTTTTGCTCTAGGAAAAGGAATCATCATTAAACAGGGGAAGGTTTAAAATAAAAACACTACCTCACAACTAGCAAGATTGATGGGGACTATATGGGAAACATATGTAATGAGAAACCATGATACACATTAAAAAATACAGCTACTGGTTTCCCATGATCCCTTCCTGATATCTTCCAGCCAGAGAGTTAAGGGAGATTTGGAGCTCTTCAAATATTCAAGCGCAGGTTGTGCAAGCTGTCTCAGGGTGTGCCTCCCACCTTTTTTGGTTTGGTTTGGTTTTTTGTTTAGAGAGTGTCAGCATGTGGAGCAGAAGGCTGATAGAGTAAACAAAGCAGTAAAGTGTGAGCATGTTTATGTCCAAAGTAAATCGTGCTCTCTCTGGTTGTGACAGCTCTATTTCTTCCAAGACTTATTAACATTCATTTTTAACTGCAGCATTAGAACTATTAAGTATTTGACTTCATTTTTTTTTAAATCACGGACTTCTAGAGCAGTTAATGTTGAGTAGGGGCTGAGCTGTGCAATCTGTGAGTAAAAGCTCTGAGCCTTTGAACTGCATAATAATAAATATATGATTTAAAGAGGCTTTAAAATGAAGCTTTAAAATTTCCCCTGTGAAAACTTTAGGGATGAGATTTTCAAAAATGTTCAGTGTTGGTTAAAAGTCCCCTTGATTTCAGTGGGAGCAATGCTAGGCCAACACTAAGCACTTTTGAAAATCTTACCCTAAGTTGCCTCTTCTAGAATAGTATGATGAATATTATTTTTATAAAATATTTGAATATATCATTGCCCGTTTTAAAAGGGAAGGTCTGAAGATTTCCTTTTTCAGCTAATTACTATCCAGAAAGTTTCAATTGTTTATCTCATGGAATATTGTATATTTACATGGCCTTACAGTGGGTTTTATGCTTTGAGGTTTAACTGTGTTCTGGGACAGCAAAGGCCAGTGAGAACCTTGAATTATTTCACCAAAATACAACCCACCCATCTTTACTCCAAACCCTTCATTTTGCAGCTATTTCTTCATCCTATTCTAAGTATATCAACTGAACAGACTGACTTGGGTTCAGCTGGCAGCTTTATAAAATGGCAAAGGCTTTTACTGGGTTATTTCTTAAAAGATAGTCATTCAGGGATCATAATTTAACAAACACTGACTTGCCAGAGGAATAAAACTAGAAAGCCATAATAATAAAAAATTAGTGATAAGACGGATGTCACAGCTAGGAGTGTGTGGCATGGGTAGGAGCAACCATGTGATAGAACTGTGACATCAGCCTCTAGCTCAGGGATCGGCAACCTTTGGCATGCGGCTCGCCAGGGTAAGCCCCCTGGCGGGCCGGGCCGGTTTGTTTACCTGCCGCGTCCCCAGGTTCAGCCGATCGTGGCTCCCCCTGGCCGCATGCCAAAGTGGGTATCAGGATGTGTTAGGAGTGCTGCTTCCAGGATGGTGGTGGTGGTGAGGATTTTAAGGCTTACACCCTTTCTGGAGTGTGTCTTTTGAACGATGCCCAAAATACACAAACTGCCCTGGACAGGATGTTTAGGGGAGGGCAAAGATTGAAGCTTCATTATCCCAGCCGTTTCTCTATCCTACATCCAGACTAAACAAAGGCTGATATTTCATAACATAAAAATAATACATAACAAATAGAAGAAATGGGAAGTTGATTGTAATAAATATAAATCAGAAGCTTAGAATTGTAGAAAGTTTATAAGAGATGCAAAGGGACACAAGGAGAAATCTATGGCCTGCAGAGTGAAGGACCATAAGAATGAGTTTAAGTATATTAGGAACAAAAAAAATCCTAACTATGGTATTGGTCCATTACTAGATGGAACTGGTAGAATCATCAATAATAACTCAGAAAAGGCTGAAGTGGTCAATACATTTTTCTGTTCTGTATTTGGGGAAAAAACCAGATGATATGATATCATATGATTATGATAACACTCTTTCCATTCCCTAGTACAGGGATCGGCAACCTTTGGCCCCCGGTCCGCCAGGGTAAGCACCCTGGCGGGCCGGGCTGGTTTGTTTACCTGCCGCATCTGCGGGTTCGGCCAATCGCGGCTCCCACTGGCCCCGGTTCACTGTCCCAGGCCAATAGGGGCGGCGGAAAGCGGTGACCAGCACATCCCTCAGCCCGCGCCGCTTCCCGCAGCCCCCATTGGCCTGGGACAGCAAACCGTGGCCAGTGGGAGCCGCAATCGGCCGAACCTGTGGATGCGGCAGATAAACAAACTGGCCAAGCCCACCAGGGTGCTTACCCTGGCGAGCCGCGTGCCAAAGGTTGCCAATCCCTGCCCTAGTATCTCAGGAGGATGCTAAATAGCAGCTACTAAAATTAGATATTTTTAAAAAAGAAGGTCCAGGTAACTTATTTGAACAAGAGTTTTAAAGGAGCTGCCTGATGAGCGGGCTGGACTTTACTGTTGATTTTCAATAAGTCTTAGAACACTGGGGAAGTTGCACAAAGCTGGAAGAAAGCTAGTGTGCCAACATTTAAATGGGGTAAATGGGATGACGCAGGTTAATTATAGGCTTGTCAGTCTGACATCAGTCCAAGGCAAGAGAATGGAGTGGTTGAATGGGACTCAATTAATAAAGAATTAAAGGAGGGTAATATAATTAATGCCAATCAACATGGGTTTATGGAAAATAGATCTTGTCAAACTAACTTGATATCTTTTTTTCATTGAGATTACAAGTTTGGTTGATAACGATAATAGTGTTGATGTAATATACCCAGACTTCTATATGGCATTTGACTTGGTACACATGACATTTTGATTAAAAACCTAGAATTGTGTAAAATTAGCATGGCACACATTAAATGGATTAAAAACTGGCTAACTGATGGGTCTCAAAATGTAATTGTGGACAGGGAATCATTAACAAGCAGTGCATTTCTAGCAGGCTGCTGTATGGATCGGTTCTTGGCCCTAGGCTATTTAGCATTTTTATCATTGACATGGAAGAAAACATAAAATCATCACTGATAAAGTTTGCAGATGATACAAAAATTGGAGGTGTCATAAATAATGAAAAGGACAGGTCACTGTTGCAGAGATATCTGGTAAACTGGGTGCAAATAAAACAACATGTGTTTTAATATGATCAAATATAAATGTATACATCTAGGAACAAAGAATGTAGGCCATATTTAAGGGATCTGGGACTCTATCCTAAGGAGTAGGGATTCTGTAAAAGATTTGGAGGTTATCTTGGATAATCAGCTGAACATGAGCTCTCAGTATGATGCTGTGGGCAGAAAGGCTAATGCGATCCTTGGATATTGTAGTGGGGTGTACTAGACCTTTTAAGAATAAAGAGGTCCAGAAGGCCCCATTCCAGGTCTTGGAATGAACAAGAGACCAGAAAATAGCATGATCGTGGAAGAGAGGAAGCTGTCTTGGGGATTTACGAGTTGGATCCTGGGTGGGGGGTGGAGGGCAGGGGGTAAAAACCCCAGGATACTGTTCCTTTAAGGGCCCAAGATCAGGAGCCCTGTTGTGTAGGGTGGAGCAGGGCTCCCCTCTCTTCCAGCCAGTCGAAAGGAGCTCTGTGGAGGAGGGCAGTATATAGACTGTCTTCTTCCTCAGAACAAGGGAGACACTGACAGGAGAAGGAAGCCAAACCAAATGGGTTTAGCTCCAGTGAAAAAGTGCTAGGACTTGTGGCTTTAGGTGGAGCAGACTGACAGAGGAAGAGCTCTGGGTGTGGCAGCAGAACCAGAGCTAAGTATGAACTGTTGAATTACATAAGAACGGCCATACAGGGTCAGACCAATGGTCCATCTAGCCCAGTATCCTGTCTTCCAACAGTGTCTGATGCCAGATGCTTCAGGGGGATGAACAGAACACGGCAATTATTGAGTGATCCATCCCATCATTCAGTCTCAGCCTCTGGCAGTCAGAGGCTTAGGTACATGCAGAGCATGGGGTTGCATCCCCGACCACCTTGGCTAGTAGCCACTGATGGATCTGTCCTCCATGAACGTATCTAATTATATTTTGAACCCAGCTATACTTTTGGCCTTCATAACATCCCTGGCAATGAATTCCACAGGGTGACTCTGTGTTGTGTGAAGAAGTAATTCCTTTTGTTTGTTTTAAATTGCTGGCTATTAATTTCTTTGGGTGACCCTTGGTTCTTGTGTTATGTGAAGGGGTAAATAACACTTTCTTATTCATTTTCTCCACACTGTTCATGCTTTTATAGATCTCTATCCTATCCCACCCTTAGCTGCCTCTTTTCCAAGCTGAACAGTCCCAGTCTTTTTAATCTCTTCATATGAAAACTGTTCCATATCCTTAATCATTTTTGTGACCCTTCTCTGTACCTTTTCCAATTCCAATATATCTTTTTTGAGATGGGGTGACCAGAACTGCATGCATTCAAGTTGTGGGCGTACCATGGATTTATATAGTATGATATTTTCTGTCTTATTATCTATCCCTTTCCTAATGATTCCTAACATTGTTAACTTTTTGACTGCCGCTTCACATTGAGCAGATATTTTCAAAGAATTATCCACAATGACTCCAAGATCTCTTTCTTGAGTGGTAACTGCTAAGTTAGACCCCAGCATTTTGTATGTATATTTGGGATTGTTTTCCAGTGTTTTTTACTTTGCTTTTATCAACATTGAATTTCATCTGCCATTTTATTGCTCAGTCACCCAGTTTTGTGAGACCCCTTTAACTCTTCACAGTCTGTTTTGGACTTAACTATTTTGAGTTGTTTTGTACCATCTGCAAACTTTGCCACCTCACTGTTTATTCCTTTTACTAGATCATTTATGAATATAATATATTGAACAGCATTGGTCCCAGTACAGATCTTTGAGGGATTCTGCTACTCACCTCTCTCCACTGTGAAAACTGACCATTTATTCCTGTCCCTTGTTTCCTAACTTTTAACCAGTTACTGATCCATGAGAGGACCTTCCCTCTTATCCCATGACTGCTTACTTTGCTTAAGAGCCTTTGGTGAGGGACCTTGTCAAATGCTTTCTGAAAGTCCAAATACACTATATCAACTGGATCACTCTTGTCCACATATTTGTTGACCCCCATAAAGAATTCTAGTAGAATTCTGAGTATGAACTTGATATTGGGGAGTCATTGAGGAGTGTTTGGATTATTTTGTGATTAAGGACTCTGAAGACTGTGTGAACTCTATTTGATGTTAAACCAGCCCCAGTTAGGGGTGCTGCGAGTCACAACAGAAACTGTGTGAAATGCTTAAGGGGCCTGCAAGAGGAGGCTAACAAGGCCAAGATGCCTACAAAGTGACTGTGACAGATCTCTGGGTACCCAGGACTGTGGGTCACCTTGTTAGCCCCTGCCCTCAACATGAGGGAGTAGTAACAGGGTATCAGCTCCTAACACCACCAGCCTTTCAGCCACTCAAGCACTCTCCATTGGGCTATGCTAGTCATGTCTATGCCTTGCGGGTTAACAAGAGCTTTCTGTAGATACCTTACATGATACCCCTTATGGATAAATACTCTGCAAGCCATGTTTGGTGTAGTGAGTTTGTCAGGGTTGAGCCAAAAGTTGTTTACAAAGAACAGGGGACCCTTTGCCAAGGGGTTTCTGTGTCACAGTGACCTGTGCTCAGTAAGTGGCTGTTCCGCTATAGATACATAAACAGGGGAATCCCAAGTAGGAGTAGAGAGGTTATTTTACCTCTGTACTTGGCACTGGTGTGACTGTTGCTGGAATACCACGTCCAGTTCTGGTGTCCACAATTCAAGAAGGGTGTTGAAAAATAGGAGAAGGTTTAGAAAAGAGTCAAAGAATGATTAAAGGAATTAGAAAATATGCCTGATAGGAGCTCAGTGTATTTAGCTTAACAAAGAGAAGGTTAGGGAGTGACTTGATTATAGTCTAAAGCATCTACATGGGGAACGAATATGTCATAATGGGCTCTTCAGTATAGCAGAGAAAGGTAAAACATAGTCCAGTGGTTGGAAGGTGGAGCTAGACAAATTCAGACTGGAAATAACAGTGAAAGTAACTGACCATTGGAACAATTTACCAAGGGTGGTGGTAGATTCTCCATCACTGACAATTTGTAAATCAAAATTGGATGTTTTTCTCAAAGATATGCTCTAGGAATTATTTTGGGGAAGTTGTTATACAGGAGGTCAGACTAGATGGTCACAATGGTTCCTTCTAACCTTGGAATCTGAATCAATACAAGTGAGTATTAGAAGTATTCTTTTAACAATGCTTTGCCTAAAATGGCTAGGATGGTTTTCAAGGTAGGAGAAATGCACTCATCTGGCCAATAACTTGACTTTCCACCGGTGAATGGGCAGGTGTATTTTCGCCTACTGAGAATGATAAAACTTGAACTCTTAATGAAGAAACAAGTCATGATAGTACTTGAGATGACTGGAGGATGACAATTCCATTTTGTGGCAACTTTTGAGGTTTAAAAATTTGCTTTTGCTCCATTTGGGAACAAAACCAAAATCTTTAAAATGTTTATGCAAAATCTCTCTCTTTCTCTCTTTGTGCTGGACCCCCAAACCCTTAAAGCTTTGTAGAAGCCAATACAGCTCCATGAAACAGCATATTTTAGTGAAAATGTTCCAACCAGCTCGAGTTAGTAACCATTGCAGAATGGGTTGTCAGTACTTTGACTGCTTGGAAAATGGGGAGAGAGAAAACTACAGAAATTGTTTTATAATTAATCAGTCAAAGAGGGTTGTTAAAAATTCAGATCAGTATATATTTATAAAGAAAAATAATTGTGTGAATAGCCCTAGATCAATTTACAAACTACTA
The DNA here is from genome assembly GCF_028017835.1 of Emys orbicularis. Lineage (NCBI taxonomy): Eukaryota > Metazoa > Chordata > Testudines > Emydidae > Emys > Emys orbicularis. The sequence continues at coordinate 305,108,054 of NC_088683.1, forward strand.
AAGCTCCTGCTTAATTAAAGCTTTTTAATTTATTCAAGTTGCCCTTGCAAGTATTCAGCAAAAGGGGCATGTTATTCGATCTAGTTACCTATAAACTGAACAGAAGCTTGTGAGTTGACATGCTTTAAGCCCTGGTTTGAAATATAACATCCTCTATCATTGTATTTGGTGCCAGGATACTAAAATGAGGACTGTTTGAAAAATACATATAACCCATTCAATTCAGCTGGTTCTAAAAGCTTTAAAACAGAAAATTGCTTGAAATTAGTTGTGGTATTCTTTCCAATTGTAGTGTACTGAAAGTGTTGGTACACCTCTACCCCGATATAACGCGACCCGATATAACACGAATTCGGATATAACGTGGTAAAGCAGTGCTCCGGGGGGGGCGGGGCTGCGCACTCCAGCGGATCAAAGCAAGTTCGATATAACGCGGTTTCACCTATAACGCAGTAAGATTTTTTGGCTCCCGAGGACAGCGTTATATTGGGGTAGAGGTGTATTTAGGCATTCTTCTTCACCAGTGTTTCAATGGACTAGACTCTTGGCCTCAGTGCTGTTTATTTGAGGTGCTGTGAGTTATTCGACTTTATTATAATGCCAGTGTTTATGCTGCCATAGTTAAAGTTGTCTGTATCTTCCACTGTAAATATCCTACTCATGGAGCATGTAACTTGGCTATAAAAATGTTGTTTTAGTTGAAACTTTGTCTACAGGCTGATCTCAGGAGGAAACATGTAATGTTTTTAAATGTGACTTACAATCTATTGGGCCTTACTTGATGTACAGTACAACACCAGGAAGACTCACATAATTAGAGGAGCAATGTCAATTGAATTTTTTTTTAGATTGGATAACTTTAAAAAAGGTGTCTGATGGCCCACCTTTTAAATAGTGCATTTAGAATTTTGCTGCAAGCATCTCAGAACTCTTCTCTAATCACAACTGTGACATTTCAGGTGGATTGCATTTGATTTGGAAAAGTTGGGGTGGAAGTATAGGAGTGAAGAAGTCAAACTGAGATCATAAAAGAGGGCTAGAGATAAGCAACTATCCCTAGCCTTTTGAATGGGGAAGCCCCGAAGATGACTTTCATGCTGGTAAGCTGCATTCCCACTTAACGTATGTTGTTTGAATGCTGCTGTCTGGAGAGAACTGTGGTGAGCCTGTTGCACTGCATTGCTGGACCAGCCTATGGAGTTGGTAGGAGGCCTTGTCTACCTTGAATAGGAACTGAGCTGGCAGCCTGCACTGCAGTGGCAGCAGGGCTGGCGCAACCCATTAGGCGACCTAGGCGGTCGCCTAGGGCGCTACAATTTCGGGGGTGGCGACCGCGGCGGTATTTTGGCAGCGGAACCTTCTGCTGCGTCTGTGGGGGGCGGCATTTCGGGGTGGGACCTTCTGCCGCCTAGGGCAGCAGAAAGCTGGCGGCGCTCCTGAGTGGCAGCTGTGAGACACCAGGAATATGTAGCTGGTGGAAGAGGAGCAAGCAAATATGCTGGGAGCCCTCCATGTGTTTTCTCTGCATGTACCTCAGCAGAGGAGGGAGTTAAAGCTACCATCAGAGGAGCAAGCAGACAGAACCAGCATGAGATTTAGGCCTGGTCTAAAACTTAGATTGACCTAGCTACATTGTTCAGGGCTGTGAAAAATTTTGTGCCCTGTGTGACATAGCTAGGTTGGCCTAACTTCCACCATGGATGCAGATAAGTCAACAGAAGAATTCTTCATAGGGTCTTCTAGCCACTACCTCTCAAGGAGGTGGATTTACTACAGTGACATAAAAACCCCTTCTGTTGCTTTAGCAAGTGTCTATGCTACAGCAGTGTAGCTGCAGCAGTGGCACTGTAGTGCTTGTAGTGCAGTCATGCCCAAGGAAACACCAAAAAACAAGCACAACTAAATCATCTATAGGCATCCCACTTAAGCAGAATCACCATCTGCACTGAGCAGCATTGCCCTAAAGCAAAATGAGGTTTAAATTTGTTTCCTGGGAGATGTCCTAATTAAATGAAGTGCATTACTGAATTCAGATTAAAATGTTAGTTTGGTAGAACTACATTTTTCAGGTTGTTGGCTCCTAATGTGGGAGCTGGCAGCTCTTGGTATCTTCAACACAATAACAACTCTTCCATTCACTGGAACTGTGACTAATACTTTTCAAGAACTGGGTGTCATGGGGCCATTATTATGAAAAGAAGTACAGGTCCCCTAGCCTTAGAGAAGTGTTGATATTGAAAAAAACTAAAAGCTTTGCCCCACATCCCAAACCAAATAACATTTATAAGGGGATTAGACCTATTGCTTTTCCATAACACATTCAGCCTTTCTCCACAAGTCATAAAATAAGATTGCAGAAATCATCTCTGGAGGAGGTATCATGGGGTTGGCATCTCAGAGCCCTGTATAAAAGAACTCTATTAAAAAAATTATCCAAAGACACAAGATCTAAAAAAGCAGAAGGCGCAATATCAAGAGTTATAGGCAAAGGAAATGAGATGTTTATAGATGAATTTTGAATAAAGGTAGAGTAGATTAGGCAGAAAGAGGGAGAAGAAATTTGTCAGAGGTAGGAACAAATGACGTTTCACTCCCCTGTGGTGGTCAGATTGTGTGAAGTGTCAGAAGCGGCTGTTGCTAATAATAGTGGCTGATGTGCATCTCTTCTCTCAACGTAATTTTGCATACTGCCTTAGATTACCACACATTGTATTTATTCAGCATTGACATTGCAATTGCAGTGTTACACCCTGACCCTGCTTTTGTGGGGCGTTGTTTGCTCCACAAGTTTGCTACACGTTTTTTAATGGTATTTTTAAAACAGTTCAGTCTAACATTTTTTTCTGGCCATTGTGAATCAGGCAAGGCACATGAGGACTTCAAATTAGGTTGGGTAACTACTGAATTTGATGGAATTAAACAAGGGATAAATTTGGCACACTGTGACATTTCTCTCTTGCGCTTATTCTGGACTGTGTCTGATGCTTCCTCCAGAAATTATTTGTCTGAGGGCGCAGACATTTACCATACGTGTAGTTTGACATCTATATTTAAGGAGGGGCAGCTCCAGTCAGGCCAACGGGGACGCCTGTGTGTGTGTGGCAAATTCCGTGCCTGCCCACAGGGGTGCCATTTCAGATTTTGGGGGGGGGGGGGGCAGCGTCAATTTTAACTGTAATTCCAGGGGCTACTTAGGCAACTGAAAACTCTTGTATTTTGGCAGATAATAACTTAGAAATTATCTGACAGGAGCACTGTATCTAATTCCTATATCAAGAAAGAAAATTAAATAAATATTAGACCCACTCAGCTCTAATACTAATGTGTTCTGACCAGTGTTCTCTCTAATTTTTTACGACCATGTGCGGAATGAATTTTGTTATGTGCATCAATATGGAGGTGCACCTTCATATTGGTGCACATAACAAATTCATGTGGTGGGGGTGGAGCCGAGGGTTTCGGAGTGTGGGAGGGGGCTCAGGGCTGGGGCAGAGGGCTCCGGGATGAGGGCTCTGGCTGGGGTGCGGGCTCTGGGGTTGGGCTAGGGATGGGGCACAGGGTTGGGGCAGGGGGTGAGGGGTCCAGCTAGGGGTGAAGGCTCTGGGGTGGGGCCTGGGATGAGGGGTTTGGGGTGCAGGAGGGAGCTTAGGGCTGGGGCAGAGGGTTAGGGTGCAGTGGGGCGTGGGCTCTGGGGTGCGGCTGGGGATGAGGGGTTTGGGGTGCAGGCTGCCCCGGGGCTGTGGTGGGGAGAGAGGACTCCCCCCAGCTCTCCCCAGCTGCGGCAGCTCCGGCGGTGCTGGGCTGGGCTGGGCTGAGGAAGGGGCCCCACTCCCAGGCAGCTCCGGCGGTGCTGGGCTGGGCTGAGGGCTCCTCTCTCCCAGCTGTGGGAAGTCCGGAGCAAGTCCGTGCTGGGGCCAGCAGGGAGAGATGCCGGTTCTGACATTTTGTGGCAAGTCACTTAAGGGACACTGGTTAGATTTAAAACTTTTAATGTATATTCTTACTCAGATACTCTTACCAGGGGCGTCTCTAGCTTTTTTGCCGCCCCAAGCACGGCAGGCAGGCTGCCTTCGGGGACTTGCCTGCGGGAGGTCCCCTGTCCCGCGGATTCGGCGTACCCCCCGCAGGCATGCTGCCGAAAGCTGCCTGACTACCGCCCTCACAGGGACCGGCAGGGTGCCCCCCGTGGCTTGCCGCCCCGGGCACACGCTTGGTGCGCTGGTGCCTGGAGCCGCCGCTGACTCTTACTAAAGTCAGAAGGGACCATCATGGTCATCTAGTCTAACCTTCTGCACATTGCAGGCCACAGAACCTCATCCACTCACTCCTGTAATAGAACTGTAGTCTCTGGCTGAGTTACTGAAGTCCTCAAATCATGGTTTAAATCAGGGGTCGGCAACCTTCGGCACGCGGCCCATCAGGGTAATCCGCTGGCAGGCTGCGAGACATTTTGTTTACGTTGACTGTCCACAGGCACGGCCCCCCGCAGCTTCCAGTGGCCGCGGTTTGCCGTTCCCGGCCAACGGGAGCTGCGGGAAGCGGCACAGGCTGCAGGGACCTGGTTTAAAGACTTCAAGTTACAGAGAATTCACCATTTATGTTAGTTTAAATGTGCAAGTGACCCATGCCCCATGCTGCAGAGGAAGGAGAAAAACCCACAAGGTCTCTGCCAATCTGACCTGGGGAAAAATTCCTTCCTGTCCACAGATATGGTGATCAGTCAGACCCTGAGCATGTGGGCAAAACCCACCAGGCAGATACCTGGTAAAGAATTCTCTGTAGTAACTCAGAGCCCTCCATATCTCGTGTCCCTTCTCCAGCTGTTGGGGATTTTTGTTACAGGCTGCCACGGATGGGCCACACGCCATTGTAGGCAGTCCTGTCATACCATCCCCTCCAGAAACTTATCAAGCTCAGTCTTGAAGCTAGATAGGTTTTTTGCCCCCACTCCTCCCCTTGGGAGGCTGCTCCAGAACTTCACTCCTCTGATGGTTAGAAACCTTTGCCTAATTTCAAGCCTAAACTTGTTGATGGCCAGGTCATATCCATTTGTTCTGGGGTCCACATTGGTGCTTAATTTAAATAACTCCTCTCCCTCCCTCCTATTTATCCCTCTGATGTATTTATAGGGAGCAATCATTTCTCCCCTCAGCCTTCTTTTGGTTAGGCTAAACAAGTCAAGCTCTTTGAGTCTCCGCTCATAAGGTAGGTTTTCCATTCCTCAGATCATCCTAGTAGCCTCTCTCTGCATCTGTTCCAGTTTGAATTCATCTTTCGTAAACATGGGAGACCAGAATTGCATACTGTATTCCAGATGAGGTCTCACCAGTGCTCTGTATAATGGTAGTAACACTTCCCTGTTTCTACTGGAAATACCTCGCCTGAAGAACACCTGGACCGCATTAGCCTTTTTCAAGGCTGCATCACATTGATGGTTCATATTTATCCTGTGATCAACCAGCACACGCAGGTCTTTCTCCTCCTCTGTCACTTCCAACTGATAAGTCCCCAGCTTATAGCAAAAATTCTTGTTGTTAATCCCTAAGTACATGACCTATCACTTTGTACTACTAAATATCATCCCATTTCTATTACTCCAGTTTATAATGTCATCCAGATCTTCTTTTATATTTCAATCCTCCTCTGTATTGGCAATACCTCACAACTTTGTGTCATCCGGAAATTTTATTAGCACACTCCCACTTTTTGTGCCAAGGTCAATAATAAAAATGTTAAATAAGATTGATCCCTGACGAACTCCACTAGTAACCTCCCTCTAGCCTGACAGTTCATCTTTCAGTATGACCTATTGTAGTCTCCTCTTCAACCAGTTCCTGTTCACCTTTCAGTGCTCATATTAATCCCCATCTTCTCCAGTTTAACTAATAATTTCTCATGTGTAACTGTATCAAGTGCCTTACTGACATCCAGGTAGATTAGATCTACTGCATTTCTTTTGTCTAAAAAAATCAGTTATCTTCTCAAAGAAATATTTTAGTAACTTTGTTACTACTTCCTGAATACAACAATTGAAACAACTGTAGAATCATAGAATATCAGGGTTGGAAGGGACCTCAGGAGGTCATCTAGTCTAACCCCCTGCACAAAGCAGGACCAATCCCCAACTAAATCATCCCAGCCAGGGCTTTGTCAAGCCTGACCTTAAAAACCTCTAACAAAGGAGATTCCAACACCTCCCTAGGTAACCCATTCCAGTGCTTCACCACCTTCCTAGTGAAAAAGTTTTTCCTAATATCCAACCTAAACCTCCCCCACTGCAACTTGAGACCATTACTCCTTGTTCTGTCACCTGGTACCATTGAGAACAGTCTAGATCCATCCTCTTTGGAACCCCCTTTCAGGTAGTTGAAAGCAGTTATCAAATCCCCCCCTTATTCTTCTCTTCTGCAAACTAAATAATCCCAGTTCCCTCAGCCTCTCCTCATAAGTCATGTGCTCCAACCCCCTAATCATTTTCGTTGCCCTTCGCTGAACTCTTTCCAATTTTTCCACATCCTTCTTGTAATGTGGGGCCCAAAACTGGACACAGTACTCCAGATGAGGCCTCACCAATGCCAAGTAGAGGGGAATGATCACGTCCCTCGATCTGCTGGCAATGCTCCTACTTATACAGTCCAAAATGCCATTAGCCTTCTTGGCAACAAGGGCACACTGTTGACTCATATCCAGCTTCTCATCCACTGTAACCCCTAGGTCCTTTTCTGCAGAACTGCTGCCTATTACTTGCTATCATTTAGGCTTACTTTTTGCAGTTCACCAAACTTGGAACAGATCATTTAACTTTAGGAAACACCCTAACAGCCCTTTCTTATCATAATCGCCTGTTAATCAGTCTCTTTATAAACAAAATTCTGACTCCCTGCCTCAGGGGTGCAAGCTGGGAGCAGCACATCTCCTTTCTCCTCTGCTGAACTCATTGCATTGCACACTCTGGCTGCCAGCCTGAGGCTTGCAATTTTGGGGGGGAGGGGCAATGCCCCAGCCATACCCCCCCAAACACCACCTATGATGTTTACATTGTTTTGTTTTGTTACTGTTATAAACTTGCCATGGGCATTGGTCTTAATTTCTAATGCTTAGAATTTGTCTTACAGGTGCAGATTCACTCTACAGAAACAGTTTTAGCTTCAGTGATGAAAAACTTAACTCTCCAACAATGTCAATTCCAACTCCAACTTTACCATCTCCAGCAGTAACTCCTTGTAAAGGTAAATCTCATAGTAACTTTATTTTAAGTGTTTAAGTTTCTTCTGAACTCTGAGTGGTGCAGACTCATCTCTGTAAAATGTTAATCTACTGATATTTAAGATGTGAACAAACTCCTGAGTGTTAGTATTAAGACTACTTCAAACATATGTCCTACTAGTATCTGTGCTAAACACAATGGCACATTAGGTGCAATGTCTGCAATAACCAGTGGTTCATAGGTGGGCCTGCTAACTGTATTAGCTATGAATCTACAGCATCAAAGGAAACATTAGTTTTTGGCTGATCTAAAATTGTGATGTGTTTTACTAAATACTTCCTTGAATGGGTTTATTTTCACTGTAGAGAACTCATGTTACAACTTGAATGTACACAAAAACGCTTAACTTGAGTGCAGGGGTGCTTTTAATGTGAGTTGTCTGGCCAGTCATGGCAGATGTGCTAACTCAAGCTGTAGCCTAACTTGTCAGCTGCTGACACAATCACTCTTTGCAGTGTCACTGGTCTCACTTGACCTAGGCTAACTTGAGAAGCCTTAACTTGAGCGCAGATAACTCGAGTTACCTTACGTCTTTTCTGAAGAGTGATGTCTGCACTGCAGCTGGGAGTAGGCTTCCCAGTGGGGATAGGCAGACTTGTGCTAGCTCTGCTCGTGCTAGCATGCTAAAAATAGCAGAGTGCCAAAGTGGTCCAGCTAGTGGCTCGGGCTGGCCAACTAAGTTTGTACTCAAGGGGCTAGCCTGAGCCATGCCGCCATGGTCATGCTGCTATTTTAAGGCAGTAGAGCGAGCGGAGCTAGCATGGATCAATCTGCCCATGCTGGGAAGCACACTCCCAACTGCAGGGTAGACATACTCTAAGCCAATGAAAGGAACAGGCATATATTCATGCTACACAGAGCTTTCACATACAGTAGCACCTCAGAGTTACGAACTGACCGGTCAACCACACACCTCATTTGGAACCGGAAGTACGCAATAAGGCAGCAGAGACCAAAAAAAAGGAAAGAAAAAAAAAACACAAATACTGTACAGTACTGTGTTAAATGTAAACTACTAATAAATAAAGGGGAAGTTTAAAAAAAGATTTGACAAGGTAAAGAAACTGTTTCTGTGCTCATTTCATTTAAATTAAGATGGTTAAAAGCAGCATTTTTCTTCTGCATAGTAAAGTTTCAAAGCTATATTAAGTCAATGTTCAGTTGTAAACTTTTGAAAGAACAACCATAACGTTTTGTTCAGAGTTACATACAACCTCCATTCCCAAGGTGTTTGTAACTCTGAGGTTCTACTGTACTTGCTCAAGTATTTTTCCCACCTTCATTTATATTATCTGCATACATGTATGGAGACCTACTGTCACATTCCGGGGTGCAATCCAGACCCGTGAGGGGTTGTCACCACCTGCCCCACAACCTTGGGTGCCTCACAATGCTAGCTATTGTAGCTGCCCCTGGGCTGCTCACAAACAGTCTGCCAGCATGCAAGTCGCACCCTGAGTGTTTGTGTATAGCAGGGATCAGCAACCTCTGGCACACAGCTTGCCAGGGTAAGCACCCTGGCGGGCCGGGCCAGTTTGTTTACCTGCTGCGTCTGCAGATTCGGCCGATCGCGGCTCCCACTGGCCGCGGTTCGCCGTCCCAGGCCAATGGGAGCGGCGGGAAGCGGCGCGGGCCTAGGGATGTGCTGGCCCTGGTCCAGCAGCTCTGATCCAAGTAGCCTGTCAGTCACACTCTGGCTTCCACAAGCCGTGGTTACTACTTGCATCCCCAATACACTCCCAGACCTGAATTTTCCCAGACACCTGTGGTCTGCACTGTCCAAACCTCTCCTGGACAGTTCAGATATTAAAGGTCTGTTGCCCCTGTAACGGTCAATATTAAAGTTTACTGCTTTACCTGGAGTTACCAAACAGTTCAGTTTAAACACAACACTGGATTAGTTTAGATTAAAAATAAAACAAGTTCATTTAACTACAAAGAGAGAGGTTTTAAGTGAGTACAAATATATGGTATTAAATTCAGAAATGGTTACTAGAGAAATAAAGATAAAACGCTTTCTAGTAGCTAAAACATAACAAGCTAGACTTGGTTTAAGGTAAAATCCTTATCACAGGTTCCAAGCAACATGGTTGAGCAACTTCTCAGGTCAGGATCTCACCGCAAAGTCTTAGGTGAAAGAGAGAGTCTGGGGTGTTTTTGCCCCTCACTTTTATAGTCCAGTCACCCTTTGAAATGCAAATGTCTGAGGATTACCCATAGATAAAGTTCATTCCAGCTGTGAGGAAGCAGACATGGAGTCTCATGGTGAAAGAAGTTCTATGCTGCTGTTTGCTAAAAGGCAGATTGATCTGTTCCCGCTTCCCTTCATTTGCCAAAGAATAGCTACTTTACAGGTGATTGCCAATCAACTTTGATGACACCTGGCTAGAGGTGTCAGCTTGTCCTTTATATTTGAGAAACCAGTTTACTCCTTTCCTTGACTTGTCTGATAAACACACTGTAGTCATAATTTCAGTTTATGTTCATAACTCTTAGTACGCATTTCATACACACATTACACAAGAATATAAATGATCAGTGTGTTTTTAGTTTTTAAATGATACAGTAACTCCTCACTTAAAGTCGTCCCGGTTAACGTTGTTTTGTTGTTACGTTGCTGATCAGTTAGGGAACATGCTCTTTTAAAGTTGTGCAATGCTCCCTTCTAACGTCGTTTGGCAGCCGCCTGCTTTGTCCACTGCTTGCAGGAAGAGCAGCCCCTTGCAGCTAGCTGGTGGGGGCTTGGAACCAGGGTGGACCGGCAGCCCCCCATCAGCTCCCCGCTCCCCTAAATTCCCTGTGCTGCAGCTGCCCAGCAGGCTATCGATTGGGGCAGTTCAGCTGTCCCTCCCCCCACTGCCATGTGCTGCTCCTGCCCTCTGCCTTGGAGCTGCTTCCAGAGACTCCTGTTTGCTGTGCAGGGGGGAAAGAGGGGGGGCTAATGTCAGGGTGTCCCCCTCCCCCCTGCTCCTGCACCCCACTTACCCCTTCTCCATATAGAGCAGGGAGGGGACACAGACAGAGAGCGCTTGGGGCAGCAGCTGCTGTCTCAACTTCCTGATCCACTTAAAAAGACAATGCACTTAAGAGTGGGTCAGTTTACTTAAAGGGGCAGTGTGCATCTCTCTCTCTCTCTCTCTCCCCCACACACAAGGTGTGTGTCTGTTTCTGTCTGCTATGCTGTCTCCCCTCCCTCGTGTTCATGCTGTCTTGTGTGAGAGGCTACATTAACAACGTGTTAATCCTTGAGGGCTCAGCTGAGTGCTAGTTCATCATTTAGCAGCAAGGCATTCCCTGGGAAATATCCCTCCCTCTTCCACCCTCTAACTTCACCACCTCGACCAAGCTTCACAATCATCATAGCTGTGAACAGTATTAAATTGTTTGTTTAAAATGTATACTGTGTGTATATCTATATAATATATAGTTTTTTGTCTGTTGAAAAAAATTTCCCTGGAACCTAACCCCCCCTATTTACATTAATTCTTATGGGGAAATTGGATTCGCTTAACATTGTTTCACTTAAAGTCGCATTTTTCAGGAACATAACTACAACGTTAAGCGAGGAGTTACTGTACCTCACAAGGCATATTTTGTAGAAAGATTAATTCAATAGTGTGTAGGGTGTGAATACAGAGGTGCTCAGGGTTACACCTACCCATATGTGAACACATATGCTGACATGCCATATATTTAATTTAAATTCCTTACATAAACTAAGCTAAGGCAATATTAAGGCTGTGCAATTGAGCACCCATTTCAGGGAATGTGGAGGGATTTACTTAGGAGGAAAGATAAAAAGCTACATATGTACAGTTTGATTAAGCCATCTAAGGGAAGGTGGGACATAACCTTACAAATATCAGAAGGTTGTAAATAACAAAGAGAAGAATTAACTATTTAACTTGGTATTAGGGGGTAATAATGAGAAGTAATGGGATCCAATTAAGCTGGCAGCAGAGACTCAGCAAAGAATTAGACTGACTATCCAGAAGCTATTTCTGAGAGCAAGGTTTATCTGATTGTGGAATACTCTCTAGAAGGAAGTGATAGAAGCCACTTGCAATATTAAAAAACTGGATTAAAAAACTGGATTTATGTATAAATTCTAGAATACTAGAATTTATATATAAATAACAATTCTTCACTAGCAAGCAGTGGACATCTAACAGTGATGGAAAAAGCTTAACTTCTAATTTTGAAGGAAACAAAATGAGTTTTGCTCTAATGTCATTATGTGAATAATTCCCTAAAATAAAGGAATCAAAATTTTAGGCCAGATATCAGGACAGTCTTTTCTCAGAAGCATTTGGACATTGCAGTAGGACTATTAAAGGAAGAGGTCAAGGAATCCTCTCTGAAGATAATCAAGAAGAGATTAGATACTACTGGGAATAATGTTGGGAGTTGTCCTTCAAAATTCAAGTGGTTTCTAATCGCCTTTATTTGCCTCAGTGGCAGAGACTTACATTTTTCACTTATAAACAGTGCTGACCGTACTCTTATTTTGCAGCAAAGCTTGGAGACACAAAAGAACTAGAAGACTTTATTGCTGATCTTGACAGGACATTAGCAAGTAAGTAGATTCACTTTGTATGGTACCTTAAAAATGATGGAAGTCAAAGTATTTACAATACAAAATATCAGTGGAGATGGGGTTGGGGGGTGGGAACAGTATTTTTACATAATTTCCTTTAAAATATTAGAGTTCTTTTTGTGTCTTTTGTTGTGGGAGAAGTAATGGGGTAGAACATGGGGACAGATCTGCCTTAGTCCATGTATTTGTACTTTTAGGTCTCCTTAGTCTCCTTTTCTTGCTACGTAGATGCTCTCATTTATCTACTCCCATCCCTCCTTGTATATATTCCCGCTTTTTAGCAGCCAAATTCAACTTGATTTTGACTAGCACTTTCTTACATATAGCATTTTTGGGACATACCATATATCATGAAGTTGCTTTGATAGTGCACCTATTATGCAAGCAAGAGTTCTTCAAAAACTGATTCAACACAGTGAAAAACAGGCTTGTGTTTCATAGTCCTGTAAGTCTAAATAACTGGCCAATAACTATGAATGACTGGTATAAATGTAAATATTAGACTGCTATCATTGTCTTTACAAAATGGTTATGGAAAGGAAGTCCATACCTTATACTTTAAATTTAAAAAAAAAAAAAATCAGTTGATCTAGTCTCCATTAAATACAGACCAAATTTGTCACTACCTGACAATGTATTATTCAGTTACACTATTCTTTGGCTCTTCATCGGGCTATGGAAAAACACTTCTCTTTTTAAATATTGTGTTACATCTATTCCCCTTCTCACAGTTTGCCTGTGCTGTTCATTTGGGCCATGGTCTTGTATTCCTTTGCATGCAAACAGAGTGTTGGGCCCCCTGGGGCCTAAATAGGCAGTACAGACAAAGAATGAAAGGTGTAACACAAATTGTTTGTTTGTTGTTTTTAAATCCTTTGTTTCCCCTTCTTTGTATTTTTTAAGCCTTAGTTGATTTGCCTTGAGTTTAACTCAAGACAACTTCTTTTATGATCGTAAACTTGTGTTATGATCTGGCTTATTTGTGTTTAGCTCTTGCTGTCTTCTCACTTTTATCTTAATTCTGGCCTAGTTTCACTTATTTTAAGTATTTTCTTATTTACTATCTTTTGCAATGGATCCATTCTAGAGCTATTCATTCTTTACCAGTGAGATTAAATGCAGTGAAAAAGGCCAACTTCAGTCTATTACTATCACATATTTTGAGTTCTACTATATAGTTGGGGTTATGCAACAACCTACACTTACTTGTGCAGATGCCTTTGGATACCTAAGATGCCTTTGGATACATTAGAACAGTGATTTTCTTAAACCTTTACAACTTTACAATTTTTATAACTTTTTGGCTTCTATATATATTTTTTGGCTTTCCCCTCTTTCACGTCAGTTAAACAGCAGACAGTTTAAGAAACGGGACATCAAATATGACATTTTGTCAGTGAAACGTAATCTTGTTAAGTGTAGCATTTGGGATCTCTCATCTTTCATGTTTACAGGTATGTGAAGCAAAGGGATTTTTGGCATCACCCCTGTCTACAGATAATTCCTTGAAAGATGCAATGAAGACCTAATGATATGGATCACTGAAAGCCGCTGCCATGTCTGACAACTGTCAACTTTGCTATCCAGCATATTCATCTTCTGAACATAACAATAGTCACCTTCTCTAAGCATTTAACTGATGACATCAGTTTTGTTACTTTGCAGCAGGCAGGATCAGATAACTTAAATGTGCTGATACTATATTTTTTTCTTAAAAATATAGCTTAAATTTTAATTTAAAATTGCTTTTATGAAAATATATTTGTAATTTTATATAGTTGGAAACTTTAATGCTTTTAATATATTTTTGTATACAAATAAAACCTGAACTGAAATCTAGCTGTCTAAAATCTCTTTGTGGGTTTAAGAAGATTAATTTATTAAGTTTCAAACTCATCTCAGTTCCCGAGATCATGCATCAGATTTTAAAATGTCTGATAACTTATTTCATGATAGGCAAAATAACAAAATGCAGGCTTTATGCAAAACTTTACATTTTTCTCAATTAAAGGGCCAAAGTTGGTTAAATGTGAGTATTACATATTAAATGCCTAGGGAATAGAATCAATTGAGCCAAATGCTGATCTCACACTAGAATAAGTCTGGTATAACTCTACGGACTTCAATACCCCTTAGATGTGTATATATATATATATATATATATATATATATATATATATATATAATGTGTGTGTGTGTGTGTGTAAGAGCTTTCAAGCCCTATCTAAGAGACCCCCTTAATGAACTTCCAAGCTTTGGTGGTGTCATTTAAATGTTAATATTATTGAATGCACCACTCTAAATCAAACACTGATTGGGAGCCAACACACTTAGGCCAAGATATTTAAAGGTGCTTAGGCGGAGTGGAGCAATGCCTAAGTGACAATCCCATTGACTTTCAGTAAGATTTAGGCTCCTACGTACCTATGTCACTTTTCAAAGTGTGACTTAGCCATGTAAGTCACTTATGGTCAGATCCACACAGGTATTTAGGTAACTGCCTTTCTGGTATCAGGGGGTAGCCGTGTTAGTCTGTATCTACAAAAACAACAAGGAGTCTGGTGGCACCTTAAAGACTAACAGATTTATTTGGGCATAAGCTTTCGTGGGTAAAAACCTGTGCCTGTGCCTGCCACTGCCTGTAGGCACCTTAATTTTTTGCTTGTCAGCATTCGCAAAGCCACCTAAGCATTGATGCCTCCCCACAGCTAGTGAGCCCTTACTGAAGAAGAGGCCCCAAGTAGGATTCTCAAAGTGGATGGGGGAATCAGGGCTGGCATTATGACATAGAAAGCAGGGCAATTGCCCAGGGCCCCACACCAGAGGGGGCCCCCACAAAACTAAGTTACGAGTGGGGGAGAGGGGCTTGGGCTCAGGCTTCAGCCCCAGAAGGTGAGGCTCCGGCTTCGGCAGGGTGGGGACCCACTCCTTAGTTTCTGCCTTGGGCCCCAGCAAGTCCAACGCCAGCCCTGGGGGGAATGCCTAGCTTGTCAGCAGGGACTGATTCTTTAAGCATGCTCTGAGCATGCTTAAAGCATTGAGAGAAAACTAGACAGTAGGGCTGTCAAACAATCAAAATTTTTTATCGTGATTAATTGCAGTTTTAATCACACTGTTAATAGAATACCAATTTAAATTTATTATAAATGTTTTTGGATATTTTCTATATTTCAAAAATATTGATTTCAATTACAATGCAGAATACAAAGGGTACAGTGCTCACTTTATATTATTATTTTTGATTACAAATATTTGCACTGTAAAAAAGATAAACAAGTGCAATCTACAAGTCGAAACATGAAGGGGCATACGAATGTTTAGCTTATCTTGCACGTAAATACCTTGCAATGTTGGCTACAACTGTGCCATGAGAATGCCTGTTCTCACTTCAGGTGACATTGTAAATAAGAAGCGTGCAGCATTATCTCCTGTAAATGTAAACAAACTTGTTTTCTTAGCTGTTGGCTGAACAAGAAGTAGGACTGAACGGACTTGTAGGCTCGAAAGTTTTATATTGTTTTTGAGTGCACTTATGTGAAAAAAATTCTACATTTGTAAGTTGCACTTTCACGATAAAGAGATTGCACTACAATACTTGTATGAGGTGAATTGAAAAATACTATTTCTTTTATCTTTTTACAGTGCAAATATTTGTAATAAAAATAATATAACGTGAGCACTGTGCACTTTGTAGTCTGTGGTGTAATTCAAATCAATATATATGAAAATGTAGAAAAACATCCAAAAATATTTATTATAAAACTGCAATTAATCACAATTAATTTTTCTAATGTCGTAAATTTTTGTTGAGGTAATCACTTGAGTTAACTGCGATTAATTGACAGCCCTACTAGATAGCAATCTTTTCAGTATGTACTCTCTTCTTCTGGGGGTTAGGGCACTCATGTGAGAGACCCAGGTTTAACTCCTTTGGTTGTGTGATTTGGAGTAGGGACTTGAACCCATGTTTGCTACATTTCAGCTGAGTACCCTAAATGCAAGGCTGTTCTAGGATAGATGACTCTTGACCTCTCCTGTTGAAGCTGGTCTACTTTATATAAATAATTAAACATTTGTTGGGCCAGAGAAAATTAGAGCTGGCCTGATGCTGTAGCCCTGTGGTTAGGGCACTGACTTAAGATATAGGAGACCTAGGTTCAAGCCCTCTAACAAACAAAGTTGAACATCCCAGCCCAGTCTTCCCTGCAATATGGCAGACCTGGATTCAAATCCCTTCTCCCAGTAATCTAAACACCAGGCTTATTGATTAGGAGAGAGGTGCCTACCTCTCAGCTAGCTGGAAAAGATCCAGATCAATGGGAGTTAGGCACCTAAATACCTTTGAGGATCTGGACCTAAGCCCCTCCCCTTGCCCTTCATTTCACTCCCAGTTAGCTTAGTTGGCACCCTACTCAGCTAGCTGGCTTTTGAGGATCCCTTCCTCAGGTGCCTCTCTCCCCATGTGGCACCTAAATCTGGGCTGAGGATTCCATGAGGCGGCAGGGACAGGTCTAGGCATTGCAATGCTGAGCAGAGAAATGTGTAAGTACCTTTAAGTATCAGGTCCTTACAATGCTGAGTGGAGAAATACCTTGAAAAAAATCTAAATGTGACCTTAAGTTCAACTTCAGTACTGTGATGTTTCTCTGTTATGAAAGCATGAAGAGGCTGCAAAGCCACCCTAATGACTTCCTGGACTTAGGGGGCTCCTGGCAAGCACAGAGCTGGCATGGCTATCTCAACATCCCATTTGCCACAGCCCATGAGGCAAAAGGCATATCAGGGATGTGTTGGGGGCAGGGGAGGCTATGACCAGGATGCATAGGCGGCGAGTGATTAAAGGGGGCTCAGTCTCCCCCACTCTATTTTTCTGAGTCACGCTGCCACCTGTGCACATACCCAGATCAGCAGGTAAAGCCCCGCATCCAGTGGTGCCAGGGCCCTGGAGAGCGGTGGGGCGGACAGGCCTTCATGGGAAGAAGGCCCTACCTGCAAACTTAATTCGTGGTAGATGGTGCTGGCTCCTAGCTCCCGAGTGGCATTTCCCAGAAAGGGTCACTGGGATGGGGGCAAGAGTCCAGGGAGTGGGGAGATCCTGAGGTGATGGGGGAAGGGAGTCCTGGAAGGAGGGGGGAGATTTGGAGGCAACTGGAGGAAGGGGAGAAGATTGTGAAAGGATTGGGGGAGAAGGAGAGTTCCTGGGGAGGTGATGGGGGAGTCCCAGGGGAAGTGGAGTCCTGAGGGAAGGAGGGATTCTGAGATGAAGGATGGAAAGGGGTGTCCCAGGGGAGGAAGGGGAGTCCCGAGGGATGGTGGAGCTCCTGAAACCCTGTGTTCAGTGGTACCAGGAGAGGGGACGGGGCATGGCATCGCAGGGATATGGCCCTGCCTGCGTGTAGAGGCACATGTCAGGTGGTCCTGGCAGGTTCCTCTGAATCTGCAAGTGTTGAGAGCCAACGGTCTGGAGGGGGAGCTGGGCCCAGCCCAGCCAGACAGGAGCTGCCAGTGCAGGGTGAGTGGAGGGCAGGCTCAGCCCTGGCACCCCAAAGAATATTTTCACCACCCACCTATGCTAGAATGTTCTTATATCTCAATTTATTCCCAGGGGTGGAAATGGGCCCACAGGGGCCTTTGCAGGTGGGGGGTGCCAGTTAAGGTGCAGGCTGCTCTTTGTAAACTGCACTGGTGTCCTGGGACTTGCCAGGGGCATTTTGGACAGGGAAGATGCAATCTCTGCTTCAAGCTCAGCTCAGGAGGATGGATGAACTGGTCCCTTAAAATCGATAGTGCCTGATCCTGATCTCACACTGATGTAATTAAACTGAAGTCAATGGAGTAAAGCTGGTGTGAGGTCTATTGTCCCAGGCCCATTGTCTTGATAAAGTCCTGTGCCCATGATTTCCTACTATGGGTTCCTTGCCCACTCATTCACCAAAGACAGACTCTCCTGTCATGCTGTGAGTTAGGAGTAGTTCTTTTCATTTGCCAGTCCCACCTCCCTTGTAAGAGTTTTGATTTACTATCTCACTACTAGCTCAGGTAAAAGCCCTGCCTAAAACCTGGAAACGCCCTTTAAAAGTAAATGTAAGATGGTGTTTGTTTAAAAGCCCATCCCTTTAAATTTTCTGTTGCAGACTAGAGAGGTAATCCTCCCATTGGAGTGTAAATTGGAGAAAACTGGTTTCAACGGCGTTGAAGCAGAATTTAAACTCAGACAGATGAAACAATTAAGGTAGAAACTTAAAATGGAAGGTTAGCATGCAACTCCAGGCAGATCATGAAGCAACAAAATCCATGAAGAATTGTTTTAGCTGTTGCGCTTAAGGAATTTCAAAATCTGTACCTAGTGAAGGTGAAAAGAATCCAATTCAGGAAAGTAACACACTTGTAATTATGCCTAAGATCTTCTAATATCTGCTCACTTGGTTACTGTACAGTAGGGGGAAAAAAAAAAATCAAGCTGAGGCATTAGGTAGGCTTGCTCTGGCAAAGGAGGAACAATATGAAAATTCAAACCTTCAGGAGCAAATTTTCCTTTTGGCTACCCTAGTGTAACTGAGAGGAAAATATGGCCCGTCCAGTTTAAATTCTTGAATCCTAGTGAGGCTCTGTCTTCCAACTCTAAGGGAATGTTTCTAATATGCTCAGTGAAGGGGATTCCTTGATTTGGCTGAATCTGAAAGTGCTGTCTTTGGGGAGAAGTTCTGTGCCTTTAGCAGATGATAACAGAAATAAAAAGGGAAGACTTTTTTTTCTTATTTTAAGTAATATCATTAGATTTACACAACTTGAAAAAATGACATCAGTGTCACCATGTCCATTTTGTCACTGATTCCCTGGTTACTCACAGCCACAACTGAAGTCAATAGGAGCTGAGCTTTTGAAGATAAAGCACTATAGAATGCCAAGTGTTCTAAAAAGTCAGGTTGCACCCTGATTTGCAGCACACTACATTAGCAGCTTCTTTTGACCTTAATCTCTCTGGCTCAGATCCATGAAAGGCCATAGGTGCTGCAATCCTGAGTGCTGCAACTCTGTCTAGAAAAGTCACTCTGATCCACAAAACCTGAGTGAGGCACCTAGGCTCCCTGTACAATTGATGGGAAGAGGCAGGCACTTTAGACTCCCCACAGCCAACGTGCAACCTAGACTAGCCAATGGGAGACACTGAGGAAAGGCCACCCCTCTCACAGGGATAGGCACCTAAATCCAGGCTTCAGTGAGGCACCTCTCTGCTTAAAATAATAATAATTAATAAATAATAAATATATGGAGATATACCTATCTCATAGAGCTGGAAGGGACCCTGAAAGGTCATCGAGTCCAGCCCCTTGCCTTCACTAGCAGGACCAAGTACTGATTTTGCTTGTGATCCAGGAGCCTGGGGAAGAAATGTGGCAAAATGTCTAAGTCACAAAATGGCCAGCAAAGGACCTCCCTGGTAACCTTTAGCTTAGTGGATAGAGTACTCACCAAGGAAGTGGGATACTTCCAGTTTAAGTCCCTCCTCCTCCTCCAGAAGGGGAGAAAGGGACTTAAACAGGGATCTGCCACCTCTCAGGTGAGTGTCCTAGTCACTAGCTATTCAACTAATTAATTAAGTGGAACAACTTCAATAGGAGAGATTGGACTATTCTGATGTGGATGTCTCAATCTCTCCTATTGAAGTTGTTCTACTTTAATTAAATAATTAATCAAGGGGCATTCATACAACCTTCTTTGGTGTCCAGAGAGGGACCTCAGGCCCTCCCCCTGCTACTCTGGGATGCAGTGCAGGGACCCTGTAGCAAGCAGATAAGGTCTGCTTCCTTAGACTCCTTGTTACTTCCTCAGACTCCTTGTTACTTCCTACCTTAGCCTGTCTCTAGGCCCTTTTTGCCAGCCCCGACTCTGCAGAGTTCTTTCCAGCTCCTGTACTGAGCAACACCTCCCAGCACTTTTTCCCTGGAGGCCTGGTTCCTGTCTGCCACTTTGCATATCCATGTCTCTTTCCTCCAGAAACCCAGCCCCCAGACTGCCTCCTCCTGGGGTCTTACCCTTTTGTCAAGGCTCACCACAGGAGCTTGCACCACTCTTGTGGATTCCCAGTATCCATCCTGGCCTTTCATCAGAATTCCCTTCTTGGGAGAATAGCCTAAGGCCTACTCTCCCCATGGGCCTCCCTTCTGCTGCCCTGAAGTTCTTCCTTTATTAATCACCCAGCTCCTCCCCATCTGGGCCTAATCCTAAGTAGGGCCTGGCCCACCTTCCAGGTGCAACCCATTGCACTAATTGCTCTCTTGCTCTAGTTAACTCTTTCTCTGACAGTGTGAGGTCTATACCCCCTCACACTGGAATGTCCTAACTTTTGGAGGGTTGGCTTTGCAACCTTAATAATGATCTTTTAATGTAGTTTTTTGTGTTTAATTAGTGTGTAATATGGTAACACCCAAAATATGCTAGGCACTGCACAAACAATGCTTGCCCAGAACACCACATTAAGGGATTGATACTTGTATACTAATACCTCTTATAAGTATGTACATTTGAAATGTTGCATATTTTGGACCAAGTTCTGCTTGCCACCATGCCTAAGCAAAAGCAGAAAAAGTGCAGCCAGAAGTAGAACTGTCCCCATTCTGGCCTCTCAAAAGTGGCAGAGGGCCTGCAGAGCAGACTATTTATTTAATAAAAAGTGTGACACACGAATGCTCATAAGATACTGGTCTTTATTTTCAGTCAACTGACATGGGTCAGGGTTACAGAAAGTGATATCCCTGTTACATGGTAGGGGTTAAGTCTTCATTGACTTCACCTAAGCTTGGTGACCCAGAAATGGAGACTGACACCCCCCCCACCCCCCACACACACTCACTCTCTCTCTCATTCCTACAGCTGTGTCTGGTAGCATTGTGTGATGTGCTGTATAACTTCAGTTAAAGATTTCTGCAGCTAAGCCTCTACATTCTTTGCAAATTTAGCCCTTTTAGGGTATAGGCTGCCTGCAATCCACATGCTGCAGTCCTAGCAACTATCCTCAGAGTTTCCTTAGGTCCCATCAAACTGTAATTTCTCAATTATTTATATCTACTATGTAACCTGGACAGGTACAGAACCCAGGCCAATGAAGTTGTTATTCACTACTCTATCGTTAGGACAATTACAAAATTCTACCTTTTATGTTTCTACACTAGCAAGAACTTTCCGAACCATCAAGATGTGGACATGCCTTAACAATATTTTCTCATATTAAAAAGTAAAGACCATAGCCAAATATTTAAATGCTTAGTACTACAGCAACATTAGCTATAGAAAAACAAAGATTTTGACAGAGATGTATTCACTCCTAAGTTTAGGGCCTGATCCCATATTCCAGGTATTCCCAAGTCTCCCACTGATACCAATGCGATGTGTGTACCTCCGTGGAATGGAGAACCAGGTCTTTAATTTGTGATTTTTTTAGGGGGAAGTGATCTATAATTTTCTTCTAGAGAACAGAACAGACCTCCTGTAAGAGTGCTCTGTGCTGACTGATATGGCCAGCCCCAGTCTGATGCTGACAAATCAGCTTTAAACGCTTACCTGATGATTGAGGCTTTCAGCCTTAATATTGACTCACCATCACCAGTATGTATAGAAGATCACGTTCTCACCAATGTAGAAACATTCACATACTTGGGCAGCACCATCAGCCAAGACAGTGGAACAAGCCAGGACATCCGGAACAGAATCAATAAATCCAGGAACACCTTCATGAACTTAAATATAGTCTGGAAATCATCAAAATACAACACCAAAACCAAACTTAAGACTTATGAAAGCTGCGTACTTTCAACACTACTTTATAGTGCAGAATGCTGGGGAATGAAAAAGCATGACATGCCCAAACTGTCTTCGTTCCATGCAACCTGCCCCAGAAAAATCCTCCATATCTTTTGGCCGAGAACAATCTCAAACAAAGATCTATTGACACAGTGCAGCGAAGAGGATCTGAGCACCATCATTACCAGGAGGTGTTGGAGATGGATTGGCCATGTGCTTCGGATGGAAACTGATTCCATCACCAGAATAGCACTAAGATGGACACCTGAAGGCAAGCGAAAATGAGGCCAACCAAAAACATGGTGAAGAGCTGTGGAAGCTGAGCTGAAAAACCTGGAGCACAGCTGGGGAACTATTGAAAGACTTGCCAGAAACAGACAGGAGTGGAGGAGCTTTGTCGCTTCCCTAAATGCCAGAGACGTAATGGGTACTAACTAACTAATTGATGACTGAGGAGCCATAAGAAGAAGGGAGCCCAAAATGTTCTATTTTACAAAATAACAGAAATGCTAAACTAATGAGAAATAACAAACAATATTAGGTTACATCATTTTTATCTTGTCATTTAGACTGGCAGAATTGCAAGCCAAGCTGAAAAGAAATCAGTAAAATCATACAGAAAACAGGAGTTTTCCCATGGAGCATATGCAGTTTGTGATGCTAATATCTAATATTGGATTTAATTCAAGAGCTGCTGCAGCCATATTGGTTTTATAATATTCACTGTTTCCAAGCACAACCACCAGCTGTGTTACTGAAAATTTCACTCCAACAGTCTAGCAGATGTCCTAACATTCCCAAGCCCTTTTGATTAAATGAACCTTACATAAGACAGCCATTTTTCTCAGACTCCACAGAGATGGGAATAGCTTTCTGATTGTTGAGCTGGTCAGTTTTAGAAAACAGCTGTTTGCATCTAGCAAACCCTCCACACTTCCTCAGAGTTCTGCATAAGGTGGAACATTCCCCATTTTACTATTAAATTCCTTGTGCTTCATACTGAAAGCCAGGAGCGGACAATAAGACTTTAAAGTGACACATTAATGTTTGCAGTGTTGGTTCCAGGATAATAGAGAGACAAGGTGGGTGAGGTAGTATCTTTTACTGAACCAACTTCTGTCGGTGAAAGGGACACGCTTTCAAGCCACACAGAGCTTGGCAGTTAAAAACATTATTTGCAGACATGATTGCTTCTGCCTTCTAGAGGGCTTTCTGTGTGTATTTTACCTCTGCAAACATCCGCTTCTGAGAACAGGGCTTAACTATGTACCAGTCCTTCCTTTTGAAGGGACCCCATCCTGAAATGATGGTATGAAAGCATCCTCTTGTAGCTGCTCAATTGAAGACACTTATTTTCCTAGCCCTGACTTATCCTACACCACTCCATCAAGTGATGGCCAGATGGGAGGGAGAGCATAAGTGAGGTTCACTTCCACACCTTCTGTTCTCCAAACACATTTTTCAGTTTGAGCACTGAGTTTAGTAAGTAATAGTCTGTTTTTCTTTTATGCACAACTTATCTGCCAATGCAGTATTCTTTTTCCTAAGAAAGTTGCTCAATATTCAGTAATTAGGTACTATAGAGATAAAGCATTTCTAATGCTCCCAAAGCCTAGGCTGGGAAGAATGTTATGACACACATAGGCATACCAGCAAGTCTTTGTCTGATTTTAGCCCCAAATTTGCAGATTAACTTCACATAAATATGAGGTAAGGAATGGACTATATTTTAAACTCCTCTTGAGGTGTTATTGCAGTTATGAATGTGAATCCAGCCTTACAGATCTAGGTGCCTAGCAAAGTGTCTCTCTAACAAGTATAACTAAAATATTTCAATTACTACATACATAAACAAGGAAATGGAGCGAGACAGTTTTGGATCTCAATTCCAGGCCCAAAGTCTGTAAGAGATTGGGTAACAAAAAATGTGATCTGAGGGTCCAGCGATAAGGAACAAGTCTCATCCCCAACACCTCAAACTATCTGAGTTCAGTAACAGTGCAACAAGTAGCTTATATAACCCATCCTTCTAGTATAATAGCTGAAGTGCTAATTGTTTTAACATTTAGTTTGAGCATCATGTACTTTTGGATCATAACCAACCACTTTTCTCACACCAGATTGTTCTACCTCCCACTATAATCAGTGCTTCTGTAAATTAGACACCAGGGTATTAAGTTAGGTACACAGAAAATGAGGAAAACAAGTAGTGACCATCTGTGAAAAGTCTGATTTAGGTGACTTGCCCAGCATCACACAAGAAATTTGTAGTAGAGATAGGGGTAGTCAGTTCATTTATTCCTCTCTGCTTTTTCTTTCACATCATGGAATATGAACCTTAAAATGTTCGAGTTTGAATTCAACTTTTGAACCCACCAAATTTGTCTGGTCTGATTTGGGACACATGCATGTTCACCAATCTTCAAACATACCAAATTGTTTGGAACTTTATTTTTAAGTGCTTTGTAGATCTCCACATAGTTAATTAGTAGCTTAATTATAGATAACCATAATTAATGGCTTATTTACAGAGGACCATATTCTCGTGTCACTGAAGTTAATGGCAAAATGTCCATTAACTTCATTGGGGTCCGGATTGAACCTTTTGTAAACATGTAACTAGACTGACAGCTTGTTCAGTGTTTCAGAACCTCCCAGAATTTGAGGTGATCATCTTTCACACAAGACATAAATCTGAGGTCCTGGCCACTTGTACTTATTTAAGATCCTGTAACACTTTTTGTTATTTGTTATTTCCCAGGCTAAATTCCAGTCTGAGTAAACATAATCCCAACTATACATATAAAATGATGGGGTCTAAATTAGCTGTTACCTCTCAAGAAAGATCTTGGAGTCATTGTGGATAGTTCTCTGAAAACAGCCACTCAATGTGCAGCAGCAGTCAAAAAAGTGAACAGAATGTTGGGAATCATTAAAAAAAGGATAGACAATAAGACAGAAAATATCATATTGCCTTTATATAAATCCATGGTACATCCACATCTTGAATACTGTGTGCAGATTTGGTCGCCCCATCTTAAAAAGATATATTTCACTTGGAAAAGGTTCAGAAAAGGGCAACAAAAATGATTAGGGGTATGGAACAGCTGCCGTATGAGGAGAGATTAATAAGACTGAGACTTCAGCTTGGAAAAGAGATGACTTAGGGGAGATATGATAGAGGTCTATAAAATCATGACTGATGTGAGAAAGTAAATAAGGAAGTGTTATTTACTCCTCATAACACAAGAACTATGGGTCATCACGTGAAATTAATAGGCAGCAGGTTTAAAACTAACAAAAGGAAGTATTTTTTTCACACAACACACGGTCAACCTGTGGAACTCCTTGCCAGAGGACGTTGTGAAGGCCAAGACTATAACAGGGCTCAAAAAAGAATTAGATACGTTAATGGTCCATCAATGGCTATTAGCCAGGATGGGCAGAGATGGTGTCCCTAGCCTCTGTTTGCCAGGAGGTGGGAATAGCTGACAGAGGATGGATACTTGATGATTACCTGTTCTGTTCATTTCCTCTGAAGCACCTGGCATTGCCTACTGTTAAAAGACAGGACACTGGCCTAGGTGGACCCTTGGGCTGATCCAGTATGGCCATTCTTATGTTCTTGAGTAATTACATTCTGCCAAACTAAAGTCCTCTCTCATCAAGTCATAGCTAATATAGTCTTCATGTCCATTCCTAAATTGTTAGACGTGCACCCGCACTTCCATGAGCGGTGAAATGATTATTGAAATTATATGGTTTATTTTATGGTTTACAGAAGTCAATGGGAGCAGTACTAGGCTCTTAGGAGCTGATTCTGCAAACACTTACCACTTGGAGTAGTGACTTTGGTGGGATTACTCACAGTAGTAAGTGCCAGGCTTAGTAGTCACAGCATTTGTAGGATCAGACCCTCAGATGCTATTTTTTGTTCATAGCTTTTCCCACTTGGAAAAATGAGACATGCAGAGACATTTGATTAGGTGAAATAAAGTATACAACCTTGTTAAAAGTATACTGCCTTCATTTTTCCAAATCTCTCAAATGGGCCAAATAATGATTTTCTGCACAATGGAGAACAATATGTACTTACTATAATATATAATGGCAGGCACATCACAATAGCCTCTAAACTCTTTAGTGCACTGTACTGTTTTTCTAATATGTCTTTGACTTTTAGATCTTAAGTCCCTTAGGAAAGTAAGATGTGGTTTAGCGGGACTTGGTTTCTATATCAGAAATTTAATGTCCCTCCCTTTTACTGTCTTGCTGTGAAATACTAGCTTTTATATTGGTTTTACAGCTTGTTAAACAGATTTTTCTTTTCCATGTTGGATGAGTCCAGTGTTCATAGCTGGAGGAGGATCAGCAATTTAACGAAACATAGCGATTGTTATTACTGCATGCCCCAAACAGCTCCAGTCGATAGAAAGCCAGTTCCAAAGGGACCTTCTGCAGTTTACGACAGGAACAGTTATGAGAGTTGAATGCTCAACTGGAGAGCATTTTATTTTTAAAATCCCTTTCCCCCTCGCTCAGTTCTTAGCATGTGGCTAAAATTAGGTGAGCACAGTAGTAAAGAAACAACACTGTTTCTTGATTATAGAAAATTACTTTGGGGAGAAAACAATGTGAAAAGCTGCCTAAAACTATTTCACTAGAATTTGAATTGTGTGTGGGAGGGGGGGTGTCAGATTTGAATTCTGGTGGAGAATAAAGATGCCCAGTGGTTAGGGAGACCCAGGTTCAGTTCCCTATTTAGCCACTGACTCTGCGTGACTTTAGGCAAGTCACTTAGGCCAATGATCTGGGCCTTAGTCACTAAAGGCAAGAGCCACACAGGTGTTTAGTCACCTAAGTCCACCCTTTAGGTGCCACTGACATTCTCAAAACCACCACTCAGCTGCTGCTGTAGGTGCCTTAGGTACCAAAGTTTCCACTGGTAGACATGCGCAAAGTCCAAGCAGGCTTGGGGGGGTGGCACATATAGGGTCACGTGCCACCCCCCCATTTTTGCTGTTTGGCTTGTACTAAGCATGCTCACATCACATGGACTGAGCATGCTCAGTAACCCTGCTGAAGCCGGCTGCCTTCACTCTGTCCCCGCCGCTATCGGCAGGCATGGACCTTAGCACTGATGCTGCCCCACAGCTAAGAAGCTGCTTGGAGCCCTCGCTGAAGCCAAATCCCTGGTGGCCCCAAAGAGGGATTCTCAAACTAGGCACTCCTCTGCCTATCTCGCCAGTGGGGCTCAATCCATAGCTGTTCTCAGAGCATGCCTAATACCTGCCACTGAAGACAGCTGGGGCAAGCATGTGCTGGCAGGCATCTGTCTGTCCTGGCATAGTGGTTAGGGCACAGATATGGGAAACCTGGGTTTGAATCCCTGCTCTGTCTGAGTTGGAACTGAGGTCTCTCACATCCCAGGTGAGTGCCCTAACCAGCAAGCTATGGGGTATTCTGGGGTGGATCTCTTTCCCTGGTTTTTCATGAGAAAGGCCTCAGTTTTGGCTTCTAGCACATAGGCTACCTAAGTGGCTGACCTGGCTCAGGCATCTGACTCTAGGAGAGGGTTCGCAGCTGAGAATCCTGAGTGGAGAGAGGTGCTGCCCATCAGTCAGGCACCTAGAGGTCCAGATAAATAGGAGTTAGGTACCTAAATATCTTTTGCTGATCTGGGCCTAAGCCCCGCCTCTTCCCTCTTCATTTCACTCCTGGCCACTTTAGGCAGCCTCTCCTCTCTCCCCCCCCCCCCCCATCAGCTTTTTGGCTTCTGAGGATCCCTTTCTTGGGGACCTAGCTCCCCCCATGCATTGAATGGGACGCCTGGGTGCCCTAACGCAGGGCTAAGGATTCTACTGTGCAGCAGGGCAGCTGGGGTATTCGGTGTTGCGGTGCCTAAGTACCTTTGTGGATCTAGTTCTCGGTGCTTCCCCTCAGGAGACCAGAATGCTGCTGAGTCTTAAGGAAGTGGTTGTTGGTGGTGAACTTGTGGGTTTTTCTCCTTCCTCTGCAGCATGGGGCATGAGTCACTTGCACATTTAAACTAACATAAATGGTGAATTCTCTGTAACTTGAAGTCTTTAAACCAGGTCCCTGCAGCCTGCGCCGCTTCCCGCAGCTCCCGTTGGCCGGGAACGGCAAACCGCGGCCACTGGAAGCTGCGGGGGGCCGTGCCTGTGGACAGTCAACGTAAACAAAATGTCTCGCAGCCTGCCAGCGGATTACCCTGATGGGCCGCGTGCCGAAGGTTGCCGACCCCTGATTTAAACCATCTGGTGAAGATGCCCTGTGCATAGGTGCTGGAACTAAGGGTGCTGGGCTGCAGTAGCACCATTACAGGGTTTACAGTTTTGTTTCATGTCTCTCAGCACCCCCACTACAAAAACTGTTCCAGCACCTGTGGCGCTGTGCCGTCGAGAGACTGCTCTCCCATTGGCATTATTACTCCACCTCAGCGAGAAGCGGAAGCTAGATCGGCAAGAGAGCATCTCCCGCCAACAGCCAACATAGTGCCAGTGTGGCCAGCACAGAACTTGTGTAGCTTGGAGGTGCGAGGGTGGGGGGGGGGGGGGAATTTTACACATCCCTGAGCCATGTAAGTTAGATTGACTTAACCAGTAGTGCAGACCTGCCCTTAGAAAACTCTTTGATTTACTTCTCTATGAGTCACAGGCATGTGAAACTAAACAGCGCAAACTGGGGGGGCTGCTTTCCAGAAGATGCTGCTGGGTACCCCCACTGCCCGTGGACTTGAAGCACTTCTGAAAATCAGGCCTATTAGAATCACTTCAAACTGCATTAATACTATTTCTCCAGGTGCATATTAGGGGGCCTCAGAGGGCTTTGTAAATGCTAATTAAATATTCTCACCTGCCTTTGAGGTAGCTGCTATTACAAGATGATATCCATATATTCTCCTTAAGTGGTTTGGTTTTTCTCCCTTCCTTTGTATTTAACAAGATCAATACAAATGAATCCTCAGTTTGTGGAAGCTTGTGGAAATGGACAAGCTTCACAACCTGCCCTACAGTCCAGCTAATTTAGGCTATCTTGGACCAAGGGGAGAGTTCCAAAATGTCACCAAATTCTCCCCACAACTCTACCCCTCTCATCCTGGCTAGCATTCGACACTGAACACATTGCTCTCAGAAAAGGTACAACGGGAAGGTACACGAGTAAATACAGTGCATATATAACAAGCTTTTAAACTCTTGCTTTCCGGACTCCAGTCTTCCCCAATAATGTTGGCCCCTTGCTGTATAATGGACGATGACCCAGTTTCCTATTTACATAGTGCCTCAGTGAATGAATGTGGCTGTGGAGTCACACTGCTCTCACTGTTTCCTTCCTTGACTGCCAGTGTGTCCTGGTGAATTACAGGCTTATCCTTGTCTATTCTTTGGGTGCACTAGTCCAGCATTAAGCACTGAAAAGCAATAAAATAAGAAAGGGGCTTTATTTGCTGGGGCTTTTTGAGATTGGATTTCATACAGTCTCCTCTAGCCTACACTCTCATTTCCCCCCCTCTCGTATGGTGTTTTAACCACAGTTTTAATTAACACTGTCTTTCATGCTGGTGAGGAAAGATTAAGTTTTACACTTCTCTTGTGTAGGAGAAAGGAAGTTTCCATCTCCAGTCACACATGCTTAATTCAATGTACCTGGTAAAAAATGTCAGGGTTTCACTTTTTTGTCTTTATGTAACTCTCTCTCTCTCTGTGCGCACACAAAAATAAGAATTTGAGGGAAGCACTTGTTCCTCCTGAAATGATAAAAACATGTGTAAGTTCAATTAGATTCTGCTTTCACTTCTTTCTTCTTGTAGCAAAGAGTCCTGTGGCACCTTATAGACTAACAGACGTATAGGAGCATGAGCTTTCGTGGGTGAATACCCACTTCTTCGGTATGCATCCGAAGAAGTGGGTATTCATCCACGAAAGCTCATGCTCCTATACGTCTGTTAGTCTATAAGGTGCCACAGGACTCTTTGCTGCTTTTACAGATCCAGACTAACACGGCTACCCCTTTGATTCTTTCTTCTTGGTGGCTGGAGCCCCCGCAGCCCCACCAAAGTACAATCTCTAGGATTACAGGTAACTGAACTTGACAGCTAGAGTTCTTACTTACACAAGGATGAGTGATCTGAGAAATAATCTTTCAGTGATGCACAACACATGCATTGCAGTTTGTATTTGTAATGTCTCTCTACTGTCTCCATTCGAAACTCATTAAGGACTTTTTAAACTAAACCAACTTCTTAAAAATAAAAATGGTCATCTGTGATGGGAGCAATATCTATAACTAAATAGATAATAAATAAAATACACACAATATAATAACTTCAAATATTGTGCATTCTAACATTGTATCTAGTTCTTAAGATGAAGTCACAAATGTTCGCCTCTCCTTTACTTGGGGTACATCCACACTTTGAGCTGGGGGTGTGATTCCCAGTTTGAGGGACATACTCATTCTCCCTCTGGTTGAGCTAGTGTAGCTGTGGTAGTGCAAGCGGAGGGAAGGGCTAGCTGCCCCAAGAATACACCTGTCCGAAACATTAGGGTAGCTGCTCCTGCTCCCCCAGATAAACTCTTGTTTTAGCATACTAGCTTGATCAGAGGTAGCGTGGGAATGTCTCCCCAGGCTTGGAATCAGACCTCCAGCACCGAGGGAAGACATACCTTTATTCCTGGTCTCTATGCTTTGTGTAAGGCTCTCTCGCTGTTGTATAGTTTGTTATTTATTTAATAATAATCATCAAGATCAGGGCTCCAGTGTGCTTGGTGCTGTATGTATATGTAAGAGACCATCACTGTCCTGAAGAAATTACAATCTAAATTGGCAAGACAGATAAAGGCTAGAAAGGAATACAGAGGCACAGAGAGGTGAAGTGACTTGTCCAAAGTTGCACAGCAGGTTGGTAGCAGAACCAGGTCTTCTGAGTCCCTATCCAGTGCCCTGTACACTGAACCACCCTGCTTCTTTAGTATTTACCACTTGTACGGCACTTTTCATATTTAAAGTACTTTACAACATTATAAAATCTTCAGAGCGGACATAAGGCAGTTAAGTATAGACCCATAACCTATATGCTTTGACAAAGATGAGATAAACCCAGACATAAAGAAAACAGCAAGAAACCCCAATCATTTTATAAAGGAGGAGCAGTTCCTAGTTTTAGAGAGAAGCAAAAGGGGAAGAATTTAAAATGTGAATGATTTAACTCATGTAACCGGGCGCAGACTCACCCAGCGGCACCCCATGCTGGTCATCTCAGGGAATTAGCTTCCAGCCTCCGGAGTGCCCCCGTCAGCTGGTGTCCCCCTACCGCTGGCCCCCGTGTCCCTCAGAGACCCTGGCTGCCCCTTCTCTAGCTCCCCAGCAGCCAGGCCCATCTCCCTCTACAGCTAGAGGAGACTGTGTGTCTACCCCTGGCTTCCCTGTCTTTTATAGGGCCAGCCGAGTCTGTTTGGGGCGTGGCCACAGCTGAGGCTGCCTCCCAATCAGCCCAGCCTAAGGCTCCCAGCCCCAGCCCTCCCCAAGGGCTGGCTTTTAGCCCCTTTCAGGCCAAGAGTGGGTGACCACCCTGCTACAACTCAATACACTGTCTCAGTTTCCTAGCTGCAAAGGGAAGACACAAAAAGTGAGGCCCCTTTTTCTTAAAATCTGGCCTAAGAGATTAAAAATAGCTTGGTTAAAGACTTTCAGACTCTTCAACTTCTCTCTTAAAAAGTATACCCAAGAATGTATGAAAACAACATTAACTAAGAATCTAATCATACCTCCATAGACCCATGGGTGGAAGGGATCTTCCCCCTCATCCATGTGGCGGGGGAAATACATGCATGTGTCATCTGCCTCCATGCTAGGGCCCTCCCCTTTTCCTGGACTCAAATAAGGCTCTGCAGTCTGCATAGAGGGAGCAGGCAGGTTAGGGGATGCACATGCTGCCTTCCCCTCTGAGGATCCTGTATAGTTTAGGGAGGAAAGATAATACAGACCAAGGCTGTCATCTTTCAACAGCGACAAACCCACCCCAGATTGTTCCTCCCCCTGCCCTCCTCGGGGAAGCCACTGCCTTTGGGAGCCATGTCAGTGGATGACACAGGTATGTAATCTCTAGTGGCCCTAGCCTCCCATTGATCTCCCCTTCCGCCCCCAGGACCGGATTTCCAATTAGGTACAGTAGGTATGTGCCTAGGGGTGTTGGCATTCTAGGGGCGCCTAAAAATTCAAAGTTTGCTGCTCCCGGGTCCCGACAGGGGCAGAGGTGCTGGAACAATTTGTACAGTGGGGGTGCTGAGAGCCATTGAACAAAACTGTAAACCCGTGGATCCGATGGAGACCACTTCAAGGCAGGGGGTGCTGCAGCGCCCCCAGCACCTCTAGTTCCAGCACCTATGGGCAGGGGCCAGGGCCGGCTTAGGGGGAGACAGCCCCACGCAGCCCTGCTGGAGCACTCCTGCCAATAGGGAAGGTGAAACAGCCCCCTGTGGCAGGGGAAGAACTCAGCAGTCCAATGCAGGGGGCCCTGCTGGGCAAGTGGGTCCTGAGGGAGTCTGGCCTGGGCAGGGCCTGCTCCTGCTTCAACCTGGCTGATCGCACTGTTCCCGAGGGGCCAGAGTGATGCCCGGCAGACACAGTCACCTCCCAGCGGGTGGGCAGTGAAGGGGTGGGAGGCACTGGGAAGTGGGGGGCTTGTGGGGGGTCCTGGGTAGTGGAGGAGGTCTGCGGGTGTTCGGGCGCTGGGCAATGGGGTCTAGGCGGGACACTGGGTAGTTGTGGGCTGTGTGGTACGGTGCCTAAAAGTTAAAAGTGGCAGGGTACTCGCCGCCCACAGCAGCTCCCGGCCGGTGCAGGTGGTGGGGGACCCCTGCAGCTCCCAGCCGCTGAGGGTGGTAGCCCCCTTCCCCCCGCAGCTCTGAGCTCCTACGGGCAGTGGGGAGGAGCTTGAAGCCGGCCCCCCGCAGCTGCCCAGCCACCAGGGGTACTAGAGGCGCGCAAGATGTAAATACAGCCCTGCCCACCTTCCAGGATACCAGGCTTGGGGGACCAATATCATTGTCAGTTCTTCAGGGAACTGGGCAGATCTTTAGTTTATCCAAGAGAAGGTTGGATCCAAGAGATCACTGTCTATGTGTCAACATGGGAAGGAAATCTCTGATAGAGAACTCTGTAATCTAACAGCCAAAGACATAACACAATCCAGTGGCTGAAATTGAAGCTAGACAAATATAGACTAGAAATAAGGCACACATTTTTAACAATGATGATGACTAACCACTGGAACAATTTACCTAGGGATGTGATGGATTCTCCATCACTTAAAGTCTTTTTAAATCAAGATTGGAAGTATTCGGAAAAGATATGAGATAAAATCCTGGCGCCACTGTAGTCAGTGTGAGTTTTGTCATTGGCTTCCAGGAAGCTGGGATTTCACCCATGTTCTAACTCAACCATAAGTTATGGGCTTGATGCAGGAATCTCTCTGGTGAAATTCCATGGTCTATGTCAGTGGCTCTCAGCCTTTCCAGATTACTGTATCCCTTTCAGGAGTCTAATTTGTCTTGCGTACCCCCAAGTTTCACCTCACTTAAAAACTACTTGCTTACAAAATCGGACAAAAAATACAAAAGTGTGACAGCACACTAGTACTGAAAAAATTGCTTACTTTCTCTATTTTTACCCTATAGTTATAAAATAAATCAATTGTAATATAAATATTGTACTTACATTTCAGTGTATAGTATAGAGAGCAGACAGTATAAACAAGTCATTGTATGAAATTTTAGTTTGTACTGACTTCGCTAGTGCTTTTTATGTAGCCTGTTGTAAAACTAGGCAAATATTTAGATGAGCGGCTGTACCCCCTGGAAGACCTCTGCGTACCCCTAGGGGTACGCGTACCCCTTTTTGAGAACAACTGGTCAGATTAGATCACCATAATGGTCCCTTCTGGCCTTACAAATCTGTGAATCTTGCTCCTCCCTTCCCTTAACAAAACAACTGGGGAGAAATCTTCTAAGAGAACCTTGTGGAAAGATCTCCCCTGGCTTCTTCTATAATTGTTTTATAGGCGGGCATGATCAAACAGCCCGAGCAAATTGAATAACAACATAATTATCACCCTGATTTGGCTTCTGTACATCTTCAGACCATTCAACAAATAATTTATTATCCAATAAACAGTTAGCTTCATCATGACCTACATTTTAAAAAAAAGTACTTTCTCCCATCTGGAACTATAACCAATGATATCTGCTTCCACTCCAAGCTATTGGAATTCACTTTAAAAAAATTAAAATAATTTCTTTCTGTGATATGCTGCTAAATTGCCCAGGGCAAATCCAGAAATACATTAATTCTGTTTCCAGTACATAATAGACCCTTTTGGTTGGTTGGTCGGTTTTTGTTTAAAAAAAAAAAAAGAAATCTTATCAGAGAAATGTTTAAAATGCCCAATTAGAATAGTAACTTTCAAATGGAGGTGAAATCTCTGGACTCCTTGTCTGATCTAGAGATTTTACAGGTTTATATATTTCTAAGACTGGAACCAATTTTCCCTTCAATTACTACTATCCCCTCATTTCCCCCACCCCATATACTCAGCAGTCTCAATGACAAGGAGTTGTTCTGCTGGGAACTCTCCGAAGATTCCACTCTTTTGCCAAAAACTAAATTTTTCTTTAGCAAGCATAAGAGACCAGAGACATCGACTTTCCACTTTCCCTGGGGGAGCTCGACCCCCGCTCCAGCCAAGGCCCTGACCCCCACGCCACCCCTTTCCTC
The DNA here is from genome assembly GCF_028017835.1 of Emys orbicularis. Taxonomy (NCBI): domain Eukaryota; kingdom Metazoa; phylum Chordata; order Testudines; family Emydidae; genus Emys; species Emys orbicularis. The sequence goes on from NC_088683.1 coordinate 305,142,514, forward strand.
AAGACCCTCCCCCCGCCCCGCCACCATTCCGCCCCCTCCCCCAAGCGTGCCCTGCCCTCATTCTGCTCCCTCCCCCACAGCGCCTCCTGCACGCCGCTGAACAGCTGATCGTGGTGGGCAGGAGACAGTGGGAGGGAGGAGGAGGCACTGATTGATGGGACCGCCGGTGGGCGGGAGGCGCTGGGGGGGGGGGAGAGGGGGAGAAGCTGATCGGTGGGGCTGCCCATTCTGAATGTCTTGTTTGTCCTCATTATTTGCAACCTCTCCCCATGAGCAGCTGTATTACTACCCAGATGATGTTTGGAGATATAGGTGACTAATTTTGCTTCTCTTTCACAGCATGGAACCCCCCCCCCCAATCCATTCAAAGTAATCTCACCCCCAGTAATCCCAATATTGTCTTATTAATGAGCTAAGCATTGTGGGGTACATGGAATTGCCTCAAGGAAAAATCTAACTGGCAGCTCCCCTTTTGCTAATGGGGAAGCTTGACCTGAGAAAATGGGCCATCCCTTGGGATGCCTTAATACTTCGTGGTATTCTGTTCTCTTTTTGTGGCCTAATGTTGAAATGGAAGAATAAATGAGAGAAACCACCACTCTGGAGGGGGGAAGGGAAATATTGAACACTGCCTATGTCAACAAAGCGACTTTCAAAAACCAATAAGAAAACCAAGCAATGAAGCTACTTACAAACCTTCCTTAACACCCTCATCCCCCCCATGCTCTGCAAGAAGATGTCATCAGGAGGAACCTGTCTGGAATCTGAAATGTGTAAGAGCAACTAATACTACATAAGAACATAAGAACGGCCGTACCGGATCAAACCAAAGGTCCATCTAGCCCAGTATTCTGTCTACCGACAGTTGCCAATGCCAGGTGCCCCAGAGGGAGTGGACCTAACAGGCAATTATCAAGTGATCTCTCTCCTGCCATCCATCTCCATCCTCTGACAAACAGAGGCTAGGGACACCATTCCTTACCGATCCTGGCTAATAGCCATTAATGGACTTAACCACCATGAATTTATCCAGTTCTCTTTTAAACGCTGTTATAGTCCTAGCCTTCACAACCTCCTCAGGTAAGGAGTTGCACAAGTTGACTGCGCGCTGCGTGAAGAAGAACTTCCTTGTATTTGTTTTAAACCTGCTGCCTATTAAAGATAGAGCTGGCTTTGTGCTTCCTCCTTCCTCACAAGATGACATAAATAGGGGTCTGTACTAAAACTAATCATTGGCACTGTGCCTCTTCTCCTTTCCCCCTAGAGGTAATGTCAGGGTTGGGGGGGGAGGGAGGCGAGATGGCAACAGAAACATCTGCAACAAGGAAAGTGGCTTTGAGCTCGTCCTTCCTCCACAGAGAGCCCTGCACCTCTGAAAACCTGTGCTCGCAAGTGCAATGAGTGTTGTTGAACTAGTTCTTTGGTGATTGTTCCCATTACAAAACCAGGATTTGGCTTGACTAGCTGAGAAGAAACCCAGAGTTGGAACTGCAGAGAAGCAGCAGGCTAGACTTCAAGGTACACTGGGTGGGGAAATTTTGCTCTGTCTCTAGTTAATTGTTTTAATGAGCACCATATGATGCATGCTTTATATATACATTATCAATATGTAATTGTTAAGCCAATGGTCTTTTTTCAAGTGGCTTTCTCTATGGTATACGGACCATTTCCCAACGGCAAGGGTCAATGCTGTCATAGCTTTGCCTTTAGGAATAACTTCTACTTTTCCAAGATAAATGTTAATCATTTGTTCTTGTTAAATCCAAATTAGCAACCCCACAGGCCTCCCAGGCTTTGCTCGTCTGTTTTTTTTTTTTTAAATGCTTACATTAGTACATGTGTGGGTGAAACCAAGCTCTCCCCCACAGTACTCTGCAAGAACCGGAGCTTACCGTTAATCTTTCATTGTACTCAGTCTTGTTTGGATATTCTTTAGTTTCAGCGTTATCCAAATTTTATTTTCACATAATCATGCTAATATGATTTAGATTTATAAAGCAGCACTAATGCAACAACTAATTTGAATGCCAAAATTACAGCTTCCTGCTGTTCCTTATGAAGTAAAAATGGAAAATCCACAAACATCCCAAGTGTATGTTGTGGTTTTTTTTTCTTGGCTTGTTTAAGCCACAGTAACACAGAACCTAGTTTAAAGTTTATTATCTAAGCTCATATTAATATTTTTATGTACTCTGAGGAGGGGGAAAATATATTCTAAATCTTTGTTTCATGCTCAACTATTTTGACGAAAGGTTCTCAACCTTTTCCGTTCCAGATCCCCCTGGGGCCCTCCTTCCATCTCTCTGGGATCCCCCCTCTCATTGAACAATGTGGGAAGGGCAGGGTAATCATGACCACCTACTGCCTGTTTGTGACCCCCTTCGAGGGTGTGGCCTTTGGTTGGAGACTCCATGTCTTAGAGTTTTTATTTCAGGCTCTTTGCAGATCCAGGCAGACATCACTGCATCCATTTATACCTGGCTCGTGTTTTCGAAGTTGTCTCTGCAACGACGAGGGGCTAGAAACGTAACTGATTCATTTTAAATGAAATGGTACGAGAGGACGGGGCAGGTGGTTGCAATTGCTCTGAAACCTGGTTTTGACCGTCTCCTCCCACCCCAGGTTAAGAACCCCTGATAAATGAAATTCAGTTACAACCTACAGACAGACATATTTTCAATGGTCGGAAAAGTGAAACTAGACCCCTCCCCTAAGATTGTCACTACCATCGTACATATTTAAACCTGTAATATAAACACTTTAAAAGAAAGTGTTCAACAATAATCAGGTTCTAATCCTTCAATATGTTCTGCACAAGGGGCCCTGTGTACCTGTTGACTTCAGTAGGACTCTGCACAGGCATAAAGCTTCACTGGTGTGGATCAGATTGCAGGATAGGGCGTAAATAACTTTGAAAAACACAGTTAGTGGCTGGTGATGTTGTGACACTTCCCTTTAAATGTATAGTAAAGCACAATAATACATTAAACAACAGATTCATAGATGGTAAAGGAAAGACAGGGAAAATTTCTTTTCAGCTTTTATGACACCTGATAAGCTATAGCATTTGAACTGTAATATTTGAGATTTTATTGGTAAAATTGTAGTGAGCCGGGGTTGTTCAAAACTCAGAGCTGAGCAAGCTGCTTATTCCCTGAACTGTGAAACCTTATGGATCTGACTGAGAAGCTGAAGTGACTTAAAAATCCCGACCTACTGCTGTTGCTGCCAGTTCGGCATAGTCATTTTAAGCTATTAGGGTTCTTTACACAGCACTGCAATAACAAATGTGTATGGGTCTTTTTAAGATTAAATGGCCTTAATGTATTGTAGCACATCCTTGGTGAAATCACATCGATTTGGAAGCACTTCATTTAAGGGTTCATCCTACTGTGGAAACAAAGCCAAGTGGACTATTTCTGCTTCTTCGGCAATACTAAAGCAAGTTCAAAATGTCTCTATGAGGGGTGTTTTTTCTTACAGAGATCTTTCAGTGAATTTGCATCCTGCAAGTTAGAAAGGTAAGAAGTTTCGCAATGGAAGGGGGATGGATTTCATCCTCTTCTACCCCCTACCTCTCTGACCATGAAGCTTCCCCCAGGAATTAGGACTTCTCTGCTGCACAAGGGATTCCAGGGGACGGGGGCTGCTTTCTGTGGGTCAGTGATCTGCTCTGCTCCATAGATTTTTTTCCCCTTGCCCTGTGGCATGCAAGGAGTGGGTGGAGGAGAGGGACAGGCACTGGATCAGAAGATCTGCCATTGCACTGATTATTTGGTCTTGGTCGTCATCTGTAGTGTAGCCACATTAGGGGTGCTCAGTCATGGGGCCGAGACAGCCTCCAAGGAATGGCGCTGCAGTTGCTCTGTGCTCTTGGAAGCCTTCTGCTTTCAGCCATTTATCACCCCACTGCCCAGCTCTTTGGGTGAAGGGTTTGTCCTCAGGTTCATTAAGCGATTAGGAGAGTGGAAAATATCCCGTATGGATGTAGCATGCGTGAGTGGTTCTCCGCTTTGCTGAGCCTTCAGATCCTTTTTTCACAAAATTCAGACCCCCCACTACCCTTCCCCCAATCAGATGCTCATATTAACCATAACTAGAATTGTCCCTTTTGCACTCCGCCAGTCTTGCGGGTTCTAATGTGGTAGGGCTCGGGCTGTGGCTGGGGTTTTCAGGGATTGTCTTTGGCAGCTGCAAAGTGGTCTGGGTGATTGACTCATTTGCAAGGGGGCGATCCAGTTGTGTCCTCCTCTGGGAATTAAAAACAGAACAAAGCCGCTATTGGAGGCATTCCAAAGACAAAAAAAAGGTTCCGTGATTTTTCATAAGTATATTCATGATCTAGGACATGTCAAGCCTATTTGGGATGGTTCAGCAGTGTCTGGAGATGGAAATGGCTTCTAAATGAGGCAGATAAATTGCATGCACAGAGGCACACCCAGATGTGAACCTTGGGAGCACAGAAAGTTTGCCACAGACCCTGTGTGGGAAATCCTCACATATGTTTTCATCCTCACTTTTGGCAGTCCAGTATTGCTTGTGAGTGACTTCTCTTAAATCAAAATGTCTTGCAACCATAGATCAGAACTATGTAAATCACTGCATCGCTCATCAGAGATTGCCTATTTACTCCTGTATATGAAAGGGCTGGTTTCTGGCAATAATTTGGCTTCTGTAGACTGGGGCTGAGACATCCATTGCGTAACTGCTGCTGTCACTCAGCTGGTGTATAAACTGTTCAAGTTGGCAAGATATTTTGAGAGTTGGGAGCTACCTGATCTTACTTTATTCATTTTACCCTGAAACAGACAGTCAACAGATCATGATAGCTGTGACTTTCGGGGAGATATTTAGATATCATGGGCCAAACTCTGCTCAGTTACACTAGTGCAAATCTAGAGTCTCTCCTCTGGTTTCAATGCAAGTTACTCTAAATTTATACTGGTGTAACCGAGAAGAATTTGACCCTGCAACTAAAACTTCAGAGTACAGTCCTCTAAACGGATAGTTATCAAATAATTGGTAGAAAGGTAAGAGCAGGCTGAATTAAAGGAATACACCTTGATCTTTTAGTCAGTGGGACTCCATGCTATGAGTTCCAAATGCAGGATTGAGGCTGCTCATTTATTCTGTAAGCCTAGAGGCAATTCTGGCATCTTGCTGGTCTATAAACCTCTCAATACCAAAATCTTTCTAGAGGAGCTAATAGTGACTCTGTCTGATCTGGCAATGAAGTGCACAAGATTAATTGTCTTGGGAGGCCTCAACATCCATGTAGATGGTGTTTCTGGTAAAATAGATGTGATTTAAATAGAGATGGGCCTGAACCAAGCCCAGGATCAAAACACCTGAACTTTGGGAAAGTTCAGATCCAGATGAGGATCTGATTTTTGAGCCTGGCCTCTCTAGAGTGGACTGAAAAAACATCCCTGGATCCAACCCCCTCAAACGTGGATAAAGGTCATATAATAGATTTTAAAGCCAGAAGGGACCATTACGATAATCTGATCCTCATAACACAAGCCATAGGATTTCATCCAATATTTCCTACATCAAGCCTATAACTTGTGATTGTGATAATTTGTGTTATCTATAGCTAAACTCTGAGTCTAGGGCCCATATCTACAATTGTATTACTTTAATGTAGTAGCTGATCACACAACTTCCCCAGTATGTGAAGAAGCTTCTAATATGTAAACTATTAAGCAGAGTTATGTTTTTAGTCAAGAAAGCCTCTGTTACTGCAGAATTTATTGTCCCCCTAAGCACACAAAATGCTTAAAAGCGACGCTTCACTGATTATGGTATAGAGAAGCCAGGATAAGCTTGGCTTTTTCTCTCCCTCCCAGACTACGAGAACTTTAGCAGTAAATTACATCTGGAAAGCAGACATACCCTACAAATGGGATATATTTTCAGAGTGGTGAGTCAGGATTCCTTCCAGCCAATTATTATTAATGTTAATGACAGTTGCGAGGCTAAATCTCTAAGTGCTGTGCTGAAAATGTAAGTCTTAGGTTTAGATTGGTCTTTAATTGAAGTAGCAGCTGCAGCTTCATGCATAGAATAGCAATATCTTGTATCCCAAAGGATCCCAAAGCACTTTACACATATAGGACTCAATCTTGCAAAAATTGGGCCCTTAATCTGAGGGCTTGTCTACACTTACCAGGGGATCGACGCACGGTGAGACCCGCTAAATCAACTGCAGATCGCTCTCCCGTCGACTCTTGTACTCCACCGGATCGAGAAGAGTAGGGGGAGTCGATGGGATAGCGTCTCCCGTCGACATCACATAGTATGGACCCTGCAGTAAATAGATCTAAGCTACATCGACTTGAGTTACGCTATTCACATAACTCAAATTGTGTATCTTAGATTGACTTCTCCCTGAGTGTTGACAAGGCCTGATACACAATCTGTCCACAGGTATCACTTTATCTGCCACTGAAAATACCATATTTGATCCCTGAGGTAGAGGCAACATTTTAACACATAGCAACACTACACATCAGTTTAGGAAAGGAAATAAAAAAATGTATCCAATTAAACTCCAAGGGGAACTTGGTTAGGCAGAATGCTATCACCAGAATAGGAGTTTGGCTGGGACATTAGGGTTAAAAGTTCTATGCTTTTACAGAAAAAGCCATGGGATCTTTAATGAAAAAGTGGCTCATCTCAAAGACTGACCCTCCAGTAATTGTGTCCTCTTAATACCTACCCGGAGCCTTGCATAATACCTTGCCTTACTGACTTGGAGGAATGAGCATCACTGACTTAATTAAAAAGCAACAAAGAGTCCTGTGGCACCTTATAGACTAACAAATTTATTGGAGCATAAGCTTTCGTGGGTGAATACCCACTTCGTCAGACGCATGTCTAACACGGCTACCCCTCTGATACTTGACTTAATTAACACTTTCTGCACTATCCCCAGTTCTTTGGACACATTTACTAATGTTTGGTTACTTTTAGCACAGGAGTAACCCGAGTGTCTTCACTGGAGCTTAACCCTTAGAATGCAGACATCTTTCAGCCTTGTAGCTGGATGGGTGTATTGGACTAATACAGCGGTGAAGTACAGGTTATATGGGCATGCGATAGGGATGGTTGTCAATCACTAGTCATGTAGCCAGGGGTGCATTATGCAAGTCATCCTACACAAATGCTGATAACACCTTTGTACCACACAGTCAGGTGTTTTGTACAGGCCATACAGGTTACAGAAGCAAAGGCCTTTGGAATGTGTCAAAAGGTGTATTGAAAAAAATTACCAGAACTAGTTCGTATTTCCCTCTGCGTTAAAGCCTGTTCCTTAGTTCCCATGAGTTCAATTCGACAGGGCTGGGGCAGGTGGGGGGTGGGGAGGGAAACCTCTCCAGAGGTTACTTAAAATGTCTTTCCTAGGCGTTAGAAATGTCATGTCTTTAAAGATGGTTAACTTGTGGTCAAAAGCAATACTACCGTTTCCATGGGGACACTGAGTATCTCCCTTACCCAGTGGGATAAAACTGCTGTTTCTACAGGGCCACAAGATAATGGACTTCTCCTGACTCTATGCTTTGAGTAGCTATTAATGGTGCAGGACTGAATCTTGGCCATCTGTAAGGTGTAGAAGGGAATGTTTGTGTCTGACTTTGTACATAAAAGGTGCCTTACTATGAACATTAAGCCCTTCAAGGTCACATAGTTAATGAGTCTGCCATACAGCTATCTCACTCAAGTGAGACCGATGGCTTTCATTCAGGATTCCCCCTCCGCGCACTCCCCTCCCCCACGAGGGGATCCTGAATGAAAGCCATCTGGCTTAGACACGGTCCAGGAAAGATGGAAGTGCTGCTGATTGCCAGTGTGAGATGGATCCTTGTCTGCTAGCACCTGGTGGATTAGTGGAAAGGGGACTGTGATGTGTATCCATACTCATTAATGTGAGTTAGAAATAAGCTGAACCCCAGAATCTTTCAGCATAGATCAGAGTGCTCTGGCCCTAATGTGGGGGTGGGGTGGAGGATGCAAGAGGTTCTCTCTAATTAGTCACAGTCCTTGCCCTCAAGGGAGCATAGAGCCAGCTCCACGGGGAACAATCCACCCTGGAAGAGGTGGGCCCCTGGCGCTGGCCCTCCTCTGCACTGGCCTGCAGATCTGGCAAGTGTGCTGGAGAAGCAGGCTGCACTGTTGCAAGAGATGGTGTGAATAAGCCACCCCCTGACCGATGTAAGTTACATCACCCTAAGCATCGTTGTGGACAGCGCTATGTCAGCGGGAGCTCTTCTCCTGAAGACATAGCTACCACCTCTTGCGGAGGTGGATTTATTATGCCGACAGGAGAGGTCTCTCCCGTTGGCAGAAACCAGCTTCACCAGACGCACTATCGCAGCTCAGCTGCATCGGTGCAGCTGCACTACTGTAGCGCTTCTAGTGTAAACTAGGCCTATGTCCCCACTGTCCCCTTCAGACATTCATTGTCTAATTTGCCTTCTGCTTTAGGCAAAGCTATTTCCAGGAAGAGATTTCCTGACTAGCTCAGCTCTACGTTTAAAAGAGAGGCACCAAAACTCACCGTGTCATTCTGGGCCATAAGTGTTCTACCTGATCTACATCCCTGATTTCCCCCCCCCCCCCCCCAGTTTAGTTTATACTGTTCCCTTCAATTAGACCTAGTCCCATTTACATAGAGCCATTGTGGACTGTATGCAGCCGCAATTCATGTCTTCTAAACCCCTTCTTTGCAGCAGGTTGGCTTCCATGACTATGTCAAACTCTTGCTTTGCTCTCATTGCACAAGTTTTATCTACCATCTACTGTAAGGCCTTGTCTACACTGCAGAGTTTTTTCGGCAAAAGGCAGCTTCTGGCAGCAAAACAGTGGAGGTGTACACACTACAATGCCACTTTTGGTAACAAAACCACCTTGACGAGAGATATAGGGCTTTTTGCGCAAAAGGGTTATCGACAAAGTGCCAGTATAGACACTGCCTTGATTTTATTGCTTTAATTGGTCTCTGGAAGGTGTCCCACAATGCCCATCCAGACCAATTTGGTC